>NC_056739.1:1257036160-1257393660 GCF_019279795.1 Protopterus annectens
TGGGCGGGACGGCCATCTCGGCGACGCCGGTAGTGCACGTGGAATTCATTCATACCTGAATCGCTAAGCAGCCATATTTGGCGTTATAACGCCGACGCTATGCTGGCGCCTGGCGCAAGGTTCATGAATCCCGGGGAGTGTTTTGACTGTAAATAATTTACTGAATTACGTGATAGATTGTAATACACTATATTGTACTATATAAGAGGTAGGTAACGAACACCTTTAGAGAGTTCACAGTAGAATGGCTGAAATGACTGTAAATAATGTAGGTAAATATACAAAATTTTGTCTGGATTGGTAGGAAGAACGAAACATATGTAACGGAGACTGAATTTTGTACATTTTGAATTAACTTGAATGTATTCAATGCACTTGTACTGAGTTAACTTTTGGAGGGTGACAGTTTGAAAACTAGCGCATATCACTTTTAAAATCTTTTAAAATTTGGTTGATGAGACCTGATAGATCTTCGTTAATAGGAGAGGTTATTTAAATGACTGTTGAACATGGTGCTATTTTATGTCTGAAGAAGTCCGGATAGGTATCCGGACGAAAAGCGCTTTACGTAAACTTGTTTGAGCAGCCCTGTTTTTGGTGATTTTGAACTGGAGTACTGGAGTACTGTGTGGAATTTTAACTGAGCTTATGTGGTTTTTTATGTTCAAATAAACATTCGGAGAATGCTGTTGCGCTTGGAGGTTGGTGCTTTTGTTGACTTTTCCAGTTTGTTTTTCGCCTACTGGTGCTTTTTGTAAATGAATAAAGTGATATAATTAGGTTTAAAATGAGAAGGCAATAAAGGCATGTAGGTGCAGGAGTATTACAGGAGCATAGCCGTTGTTGAGTAAGGTATTGCTTTAGGAGTTTTTTGAAGCTATGGCGATATGTGTTTTTTAAGATACTCTGGGATAATAGGTTTCACTGTTTGGCTACTTTGAAGGAGAAAAGAGAGTCACCAAAATAAATATATGACTTTGTAACCTTGAGTATAAGTTTATCAGATGATCTAAGGGTCCTGGGGTTGGTATTTAATTGCACTAGGTTGGAAAGTGCAGGGCAGTTTTCAGGTTTGTAGATAATGGAGTGGGCAGTGGTGAGCTGACTGAGCAATAACAGATTTGGAAATTCAAGCCAGTGTAGTTTTTGAAGAGCAAGGCAATGATGGGTCCTGTTGGGTATATTAGCAGCACATTGTGCTATTTTGTTATAGCAGGAATCAAGCAGATGTAAATCAGACTTGTGAACGTTAGTAAAAAGTTGAGAACAGTAAAGAAGAGTAGATAGAAGATGGGATCTGGCTGTGGCTAGTCTGGAATTTTGAGTAAGGTAAGGTTTGGCCCTATGTAGTGCACCAAGTTTGATGTGAACTTTCTTAATTGTGAGTGATATGTGTTTATTGAATGTTAGGTTATGTCTGTTGTGACACCAAATAGCTTTGTGTGGTTAACTGGCTCTGTTATAGTGCCATTAGTGGAGTAGATGGAGAGAGGAGGTGGGTTTCTTTTGAATTTCCTGTTGGAGAAGATCATTAATTTTGTTTTATTTGGGTTTAGGATGAGATGAAGTTCATTTAGGTAATTTTCAATATCTAGAAATGACTTTTGCAGTTTATCTTGGAGTTCTTGGGGTGTGGGAGCAGATCAAATAAGAGTAGCATCATCAGCATATTGAATAATAGAGGCAGATGTAGTGGCAGTGTTTAGACTATTTGTGAATATAATAAAAAGGATATAATAAGAAATATTATATAAGGATATAATATTGTTTGCACTTTTGAGGTTTCCTGTAATGGCTTCAGATCATGCAATAATGAATATACTTTATTGTGCTGTCAAAATAAAAATCTTATTTTTTATATAATAGTATAATAACTGGGCCACCACTGAAAACGGGCTCCATCCCAGTCAATAAATAAATCTTCAGGAGAGAAGCAGGATACTTCATGAACAGAAAGTGTTTAAACACTGCTTGGCTATTCTTTCCTGTGCTATATGTGGATAACATGTTTATTTATTTAAATACCTTTTCTTCAGCCACAGTTCAGGGCACAAGTGAAGGCCTATATTCACACACAATTTAGATTAGGAATAACGTAGGCAAAATGCTGTTGGGCAGTTTAGCACAGAGGATCAAAGCTATTAGCGGATGACAAGCTTTATCGTGTCAGACCAGGTTTGATTATAATAGTCTCAGATTGTATACTGTGTCACTCTGAATTATCAGTTAACCATACCATGCTCCTAGGTCTCCTTTGAAAAGAGGCTAATATCTTGTGGATTTACCTGGTTAACAAATTAATACGATAAAAAATAACACAGACACACACACACGTCTGTCTGTCTCTCTATCTATTTATCTGTTGTCTATATACACATGCACCTTTCTGCGGTCAGAGGGAACAATGGTAAGCAGAGATGTACCACCCAGATACACTTCTATTCTAATATTTAGTTGTTTTGTTTACTGTGGTAAAGGTCTGCAATTGTTAAGTCATCTATCGCTTTTTTCTATTAGTACATATTCTCATAAGCTATCCTGCCCCATTCCTTGACATAGCTACTGCCTTTCTCCTCAGTACAGTTACACTACATTTTCAACATGCATTTCCTTCCATATAAACACATTCTGGTCAGAAAAAAATTCATATTACTTTCACTCTCAAAATGTTTGTAAAATTAATCTAACTAGGTTTACTGACTCTGTTACTATTTTTTCTTCCCAAATCCTTGAAACAATAAAAACATTATGGATTCATAATGGAAAACAGTTTCCTGAAAAGCATTCCTGTTGAAGAAATGGCTACCTGTTCGCTACACAAAATTCATATCCTGTATCACAGATGTTAGATGGCCCCTTCCATTACAGATCACACTAATTAATTCTGCTATGAAAGCATATACATAGGGCATTAGTTCTGTAATGGTTATTCAGCTCTTCTGGTGCTTTCTCAAAGTTTTGTTATACTATTTTATTATTATTATTATTATCAGTTTGGTTAGGCTGTTTAAAATGAGCAGTTGAAATGAAATGTTTGTTAGATATCGATGACCCTTTACTCCATTGTAAGAGTCTCATGTTTTTGAACTGTATACTGCTTTAGTGCTGCTGTTAATTGACAGGTGACCCTCTCCACCTCTGAGGCTAAATTACCACAGTTCCTCAGCTATTGTAATTCTGCTGAGAACTGTCATGTGACCTGTCCCTTCTTGACCTTGATTCACTATGGTGTCATTGCAAACCACACACATGCATAAATGCTGAACTTACCTGAGCTTGTAGACATGATAAACTGCTTTGTTTGTGTATAGCATTTTAGCTCTGCCGTAATCTGATTGCTGGAACAGGGTGTTTTCTGTGTGAACTAACAATGTACCATCTTGTGTGTCTTCAGGTCAAGCCTGAAACAGACCTATATGAATCATTAAAGCTGTCTGCTATATGCAACTCCTATGCTAAGAGACTCTGGAAACGGTAATTCATAATGTACAGGAAGCATGTTATATCACTGACTTTAAAACTGCATAAGCATAAAACAAATGTACCTCATTATCCATAAGAAGTTAGGCAAAATAAATGCATAAACAAACTTTGACAGTGATATTATTTAGATTATTAAAATGCCATTATAATACAAACAGAGCTGCACATTGAAAAAAATGTGTTTTCTTGATAGGTTAGTAGGCAGTTATTATTTGTAGTAAATAAATGACATAATCAGCAACTAATATTATTGGCTTATGTATTTCTTCATTATTGCATTCTGCCTGTTCTCTGTTTACTATGGAAAACATGACATAATTTTGCATTTGTGAATCTTCACTACCAGAAGATCAGGAATAGCTCATACCAAGAGAGTAACTCTTATGTTCAGTGGTTCCTAAGATTTCATTATTATAACCATATCTGATGTTTTTTCTCAAAATAACGACTCCACTTAGTTCCTAGAGTTATTTGTGACCAAAATGTTTCCATAACACTGAAACATAGTATTGTTATTTAATGCTGCTATAACACCACTCTAGATTTATAGCACTGAAGCATAGTATTGTTATTTAATGCTGCTATAACACCACTCTGGATTTATAGCACTGAAGCATAGTATTGTTATTTAATGCTGCTATAACACCACTCTGGATTTATAGCACTGAAGCATAGTATTGTTATTTAATGCTGCTATAACACCACTCTAGATTTATAGCACTGAAGCATAGTATTGTTATTTAATGCTGCTATAACACCACTCTAGATTTATAGCACTGAAGCATAGTATTGTTATTTAATGCTGCTATAACACCACTCTGGATTTATAGCACTGAAGCATAGTATTGTTATTTAATGCTGCTATAACACCACTCTGGATTTATAGCACTGAAGCATAGTATTGTTATTTAATGCTGCTATAACACCACTCTGGATTTATAGCACTGAAGCATAGTATTGTTATTTAATGCTGCTATAACACCACTCTGGATTTATAGCACTGAAGCATAGTATTGTTATTTAATGCTGCTATAACACCACTCTGGATTTATAGCACTGAAGCATAGTATTGTTATTTAATGCTGCTATAACACCACTCTGGATTTATAGCACTGAAGCATAGTATTGTTATTTAATGCTGCTATAACACCACTCTGGATTTATAGCACTGAAGCATAGTATTGTTATTTAATGCTGCTATAACACCACTCTGGATTTATAGCACTGAAGCATAGTATTGTTATTTAATGCTGCTATAACACCACTCTGGATTTATAGCACTGAAGCATAGTATTGTTATTTAATGCTGCTATAACACCACTCTGGATTTATAGCACTGAAGCATAGTATTGTTATTTAATGCTGCTATAACACCACTCTGGATTTATAGCACTGAAGCATAGTATTGTTATTTAATGCTGCTATAACACCACTCTGGATTTATAGCACTGAAGCATAGTATTGTTATTTAATGCTGCTATAACACCACTCTGGATTTATAGCACTGAAGCATAGTATTGTTATTTAATGCTGCTATAACACCACTCTGGATTTATAGCACTGAAGCATAGTATTGTTATTTAATGCTGCTATAACACCACTCTGGATTTATAGCACTGAAGCATAGTATTGTTATTTAATGCTGCTATAACACCACTCTGGATTTATAGCACTGAAGCATAGTATTGTTATTTAATGCTGCTATAACACCACTCTAGATTTATAGCACTGAAGCATAGTATTGTTATTTAATGCTGCTATAACACCACTCTGGATTTATAGCACTGAAGCATAGTATTGTTATTTAATGCTGCTATAACACCACTCTGGATTTATAGCACTGAAGCATAGTATTGTTATTTAATGCTGCTATAACACCACTCTGGATTTATAGCACTGAAGCATAGTATTGTTATTTAATGCTGCTATAACACCACTCTGGATTTATAGCACTGAAGCATAGTATTGTTATTTAATGCTGCTATAACACCACTCTGGATTTATAGCACTGAAGCATAGTATTGTTATTTAATGCTGCTATAACACCACTCTGGATATATAGCACTGAAGCATAGTATTGTTATTTAATGCTGCTATAACACCACTCTGGATTTATAGCACTGAAGCATAGTATTGTTATTTAATGCTGCTATAACACCACTCTGGATTTATAGCACTGAAGCATAGTATTGTTATTTAATGCTGCTATAACACCACTCTGGATTTATAGCACTGAAGCATAGTATTGTTATTTAATGCTGCTATAACACCACTCTGGATTTATAGCACTGAAGCATAGTATTGTTATTTAATGCTGCTATAACACCACTCTGGATTTATAGCACTGAAGCATAGTATTGTTATTTAATGCTGCTATAACACCACTCTAGATTTATAGCACTGAAGCATAGTATTGTTATTTAATGCTGCTATAACACCACTCTGGATTTATAGCACTGAAGCATAGTATTGTTATTTAATGCTGCTATAACACCACTCTGGATTTATAGCACTGAAGCATAGTATTGTTATTTAATGCTGCTATAACACCACTCTGGATTTATAGCACTGAAGCATAGTATTGTTATTTAATGCTGCTATAACACCACTCTGGATTTATAGCACTGAAGCATAGTATTGTTATTTAATGCTGCTATAACACCACTCTGGATTTATAGCACTGAAGCATAGTATTGTTATTTAATGCTGCTATAACACCACTCTGGATTTATAGCACTGAAGCATAGTATTGTTATTTAATGCTGCTATAACACCACTCTGGATTTATAGCACTGAAGCATAGTATTGTTATTTAATGCTGCTATAACACCACTCTGGATTTATAGCACTGAAGCATAGTGTTGTTATTTAATGCTGCTATAACACCACTCTGGATTTATAGCCCTGAAGCATAGTATTGTTATTTAATGCTGCTATAACACCACTCTGGATTTATAGCACTGAAGCATAGCATTGTTATTTAATGGTGCTATAACATCACTCTGGATTTATAGCACTGAAGCATAGTATTGTTATTTAATGCTACTATAACAACACAATAGATTTATAGTCCTGAAGCATAGTATTGTTATTTAATGCTGCTATAACACCACAATAGATTTATGATACTGAAGCATAGTTTTGTTATTTAATGCTGCTGTAACACCACAATTGATTTATAGCATTGAAGCATAGTTTTGCTATTTAATGCTGCTATAACACCACTCTAGATTTATAGAACTGAAGCCTAGTATTGTTATTTAATGCTGCTATAATACCACTCTGGATTTATAGCACTGAAGCATAGTATTGTTATTTAAGGCTGCTTTAACTCCACTCTAGATTTAAAGCACTGAAGCATAGCATTGTTCTTTAATGCTGAGATAACACCACTCTGGATATATAGCCCTGAAGCATAGTATTGTTATTTAATGCTGCTACAACACCACTCTGGATAAATAGCACTAAAACATAGAATTGTTATTTAATGCTTATATAACACCACTCTGGATTTATAGCACTGAAGCATACTATTATTTATTGCTGCTATAACACCACTCTGGATTTATAGCACTGAAGCATAGTATTGTTATTTAATGCTGCTATAACACCACTCTGGATTTATAGCACTGAAGCATAGTATTGTTATTTAATGCTGCTGTAACACCACTCTGGATTTATAGAACTGAAGCAGAGTATTGTTATTTAATGCTGCTGTGACATCACTCTAGATTTATAGCACTGAAGCATAGTACTCTTACTTAATGCTGCTATAACACCACTCTGGATTTATAGTACAGAAGCATAGTATTGCTATTTAATGCTGCTATAACACCACAATTGAAATATAGCAGTGAAGCATTGTATAGTTATTTAATGCTGCTATAACACCACAATAAATTTATAGCACAGAAGCATAGTATTGTTATTTAATGCTTTTATAAGACCACAATAGATTTATAGCATTGAAGCATAGTTTTGTTATTTAATGCTGCTATCACATCACTCCAGATATATTGCACTGAAGCATAGCATTGATATTTAATGCTGCTATAACACCACTCTGGATTAATAGCAGTGAAGCATAGTATTGTTATTTAAAGCTGTTATAACACCACTCTGGATTAACAGCACTGAAGCATAGTATTGTTATTTAATGCTGCTATAACACCACTCTGGATTTATAGAACTGAAGCATAGTATTGTTATTTAATGCTGCTATAACACCACTTTAGATGTTATAGCACTGAAGCATAGTATTCTTATTTAATGCTGCTATAACACCACTCTGGATTAATAGCACTGAAACATAGTATTGTTATTTAATGCTGCTATAACACCACTCTGCATGTACAGCACTGGAGCATTGTAGTGTTATTTTATGCTGCTATAACACCACTCTGGATTTATAGCACTGAAGCATAGTATTGTAATTTAATGCTGTTATAACACCACTCTGGATTTATAGCACTGAAGCATAGTATTGTTATTAATGCTGCTATAACACCACTCTAGATTTATAGCACTGAAGCATAGTACTATTATTTAATGCTGCTATAACACACTCTGGATTTATAGCAGTGAAGCATAGTGTTTTTATTTAATGCTGCTATAACACCACTCTGGATTTATAGCTCTGAATCATAGTATTGCTATTTAATGCTGCTATAACACCACTCTAGATTTATAACACTGAAGCTTAGTATTGTTACTTAATGCTGCTATAAAACCACTCTAAATTTATAGCACTGAAGCATAGTATTGTTATTTTATGCTGCTATAACACCACCCTGGATATATAGCACTGAAGCATATTATTTAATGCTCTATAAGCAACTCTGGATTTATAGCACTTAAACATAATATTGTTATTTAATGCTGATATAACACCACTCTGGATTTATAGCGCTGAAGCACAGTATTGTTATTTAATGTTGCTATAACACCACTCTAAATTTATAGCACTGAAGCATAGTACTGTTATTTAATACTGCTATAACACCACTCTGGATTTATAGCACTGAAGCATAGTATTGTTATTTAATGCTGCTCTAACACCACTCTGGATTTATAGCACTGAAGCAGAGTATTGTTATTTAATGTTGCTATAACACCACTCTGGATTTATAGCACTGAAGCATAGTATTGTTATGTAATGCTGCTATAACACCACTCTAGATTTATAGCACTAAAGCATAGTATTTTTATTTAATGCTGCTATAACACCACTCTAGATTTACAGCACTGAAGCATAGTATTGTTATTTAATGCTGCTATAACACCACTCTGGATTTATAGCACTGAAGCATAGTATTGTTATTTAATGCTGCTATAACACCACTCTGGATTTATAGCACTGAAGCATAGTGTTGTTATTTAATGCTGCTATAACACCACTCTGGATTTATAGCCCTGAAGCATAGTATTGTTATTTAATGCTGCTATAACACCACTCTGGATTTATAGCACTGAAGCATAGTATTGTTATTTAATGCTGCTATAACACCACTCTGGATTTATAGCACTGAAGCATAGTATTGTTATTTAATGCTGCTATAACACCACTCTGGATTTATAGCACTGAAGCATAGTATTGTTATTTAATGCTGCTATAACACCACTCTGGATTTATAGCACTGAAGCATAGTATTGTTATTTAATGCTGCTATAACACCACTCTGCATTTATAGCACTGGAGCATAGTATTGTTATTCAATGCTGATATAACGCCACTCTCGATTTATAGCACTGAAGCATAGAATTGTTATTTAATGCTGTGACACCACTCAGGATTTATAGCACTGAAGCATAGTATTGTTATTTAATGCTGCTATATCACCACTCTGGATGTATTGCACTGAAGTATAGTATTGTTATTTAATGCTAATATAACACCTCTCTGGATTTATAGCACTGAAGCAGAGTATTGTTATTTAATGTTGCTATAACACCACTCTGGATTTATAGCACTGAAGCATAGTATTGTTATTTAATGCTGCTATAACACCACTCTGGATTTATAGCACTGAAGCATAGTGTTGTTATTTAATGCTGCTATAACACCACTCTGGATTTATAGCACTGAAGCATAGTATTGTTATTTAATGCTGCTATAACACCACTCTGGATTTATAGCACTGAAGCATAGTATTGTTATTTAATGCTGCTATAACACCACTCTGGATTTATAGCACTGAAGCATAGTATTGTTATTTAATGCTGCTATAACACCACTCTGGGTTTATAGCACTGAAGCATAGTATTGTTATTTAATGCTGCTATAACACCACTCTGGATTTATAGCACTGAAGCATAGTATTGTTATTTAATGCTGCTATAACACCACTCTGGATTTATAGCACTGAAGCATAGTATTGTTATTTAATGCTGCTATAACACCACTCTGGATTTATAGCACTGAAGCATAGTATTGTTATTTAATGCTGCTATAACACCACTCTGGATTTATAGCACTGAAGCATAGTATTGTTATTTAATGCTGCTATAACACCACTCTGGATTTATAGCACTGAAGCATAGTATTGTTATTTAATGCTGCTATAACACCACTCTGGATTTATAGCACTGAAGCATAGTATTGTTATTTAATGCTGCTATAACACCACTCTGGATTTATAGCACTGAAGCATAGTATTGTTATTTAATGCTGCTATAACACCACTCTGGATTTATAGCACTGAAGCATAGTATTGTTATTTAATGCTGCTATAACACCACTCTGGATTTATAGCACTGAAGCATAGTATTGTTATTTAATGCTGCTATAACACCACTCTGGATTTATAGCACTGAAGCATAGTATTGTTATTTAATGCTGCTATAACACCACTCTGGATTTATAGCACTGAAGCATAGTATTGTTATTTAATGCTGCTATAACACCACTCTGGATTTATAGCACTGAAGCATAGTATTGTTATTTAATGCTGCTATAACACCACTCTGGATTTATAGCACTGAAGCATAGTATTGTTATTTAATGCTGCTATAACACCACTCTGGATTTATAGCACTGAAGCATAGTATTGTTATTTAATGCTGCTATAACACCACTCTGGATTTATAGCACTGAAGCATAGTATTGTTATTTAATGCTGCTATAACACCACTCTGGATTTATAGCACTGAAGCATAGTATTGTTATTTAATGCTGCTATAACACCACTCTGGATTTATAGCACTGAAGCATAGTATTGTTATTTAATGCTGCTATAACACCACTCTGGATTTATAGCACTGAAGCATAGTATTGTTATTTAATGCTGCTATAACACCACTCTGGATTTATAGCACTGAAGCATAGTATTGTTATTTAATGCTGGTGTAACACCACTCTGGATTTATAGCACTGAAGCATAGTATTGTTATTTAATGCTGCTATAACACCACTCTGGATTTATAGCACTGAAGCATAGTATTGTTATTTAATGCTGCTATAACACCACTCTGGATTTATAGTACTGAAGCATAGTATTGTTATTTAATGCTGCTATAACACCACTCTGGATTTATAGCACTGAAGCATAGTATTGTTATTTAATGCTGCTATAACACCACTCTGGATTTATAGCACTGAAGCATAGTATTGTTATTTAATGCTGCTATAACACCACTCTGGATTTATAGCACTGAAGCATAGTATTGTTATTTAATGCTGCTATAACACCACTCTGGATTTATAGCACTGAAGCATAGTATTGTTATTTAATGCTGCTATAACACCACTCTGGATTTATAGCACTGAAGCATAGTATTGTTATTTAATGCTGCTATAACACCACTCTGGATTTATAGCACTGAAGCATAGTATTGTTATTTAATGCTGCTATAACACCACTCTGGATTTATAGCACTGAAGCATAGTATTGTTATTTAATGCTGCTATAACACCACTCTGGATTTATAGCACTGAAGCATAGTATTGTTATTTAATGCTGCTATAACACCACTCTGGATTTATAGCACTGAAGCATAGTATTGTTATTTAATGCTGCTATAACACCACTCTGGATTTATAGCACTGAAGCATAGTATTGTTATTTAATGCTGCTATAACACCACTCTGGATTTATAGCACTGAAGCATAGTATTGTTATTTAATGCTGCTATAACACCACTCTGGATTTATAGCACTGAAGCATAGTATTGTTATTTAATGCTGCTATAACACCACTCTGGATATATAGCACTGAAGCATAGTATTGTTATTTAATGCTGCTATAACACCACTCTGGATTTATAGCACTGAAGCATAGTATTGTTATTTAATGCTGCTATAACACCACTCTGGATTTATAGCACTGAAGCATAGTATTGTTATTTAATGCTGCTATAACACCACTCTGGATTTATAGCACTGAAGCATAGTATTGTTATTTAATGCTGCTATAACACCACTCTGGATTTATAGCACTGAAGCATAGTATTGTTATTTAATGCTGCTATAACACCACTCTAGATTTATAGCACTGAAGCATAGTATTGTTATTTAATGCTGCTATAACACCACTCTGGATTTATAGCACTGAAGCATAGTATTGTTATTTAATGCTGCTATAACACCACTCTGGATTTATAGCACTGAAGCATAGTATTGTTATTTAATGCTGCTATAACACCACTCTGGATTTATAGCACTGAAGCATAGTATTGTTATTTAATGCTGCTATAACACCACTCTGGATTTATAGCACTGAAGCATAGTACTGTTATTTAATGCTGCTATAACACCAGTCTGGATTTATAGCACTGAAGCATAGTATTGTTATTTAATGCTGCTATAACACCACTCTGGATTTATAGCACTGAAGCATAGTATTGTTATTTAATGCTGCTATAACACCACTCTGGATTTATAGCACTGAAGCATATTATTGTTATTTAATGCTGCTATAACACCACTCTGGATTAATAGCACTGAAGCATAGTATTGTTATTTAATGCTGCTATAACACCACTCTGGATTTATAGCACTGAAGCATAGTATTGTTATTTAATGCTGCTATAACACCACTCTGGATTTATAGCACTGAAGCATAGTATTGTTATTTAATGCTGCTATAACACCACTCTGGATTTATAGCACTGAAGCATAGTATTGTTATTTAATGCTGCTATAACACCACTCTGGATTTATAGCACTGAAGCATAGTATTGTTATTTAATGCTGCTATAACACCACTCTGGATTTATAGCACTGAAGCATAGTATTGTTATTTAATGCTGCTATAACACCACTCTGGATTTATAGCACTGAAGCATAGTATTGTTATTTAATGCTGCTATAACACCACTCTGGATTTATAGCACTGAAGCATAGTATTGTTATTTAATGCTGCTATAACACCACTCTGGATTTATAGCACTGAAGCATAGTATTGTTATTTAATGCTGCTATAACACCACTCTGGATTTATAGCACTGAAGCATAGTATTGTTATTTAATGCTGCTATAACACCACTCTGGATTTATAGCACTGAAGCATATTATTGTTATTTAATGCTGCTATAACACCACTCTGGATTTATAGCACTGAAGCATAGTATTGTTTTTTAATGCTGCTGTAACACCACTCTGGATTAATAGCACTGAAGCGTAGTATTGTAATTTAATGCTGCTAAAACACCACTCTAGATTTATAGCACTGATGCATAGTATTGTTATTTAATGCTGCTATAACACCACTCTGGATTCATAGCACTGAAGCAAAGTATTGCTATTTAATGCTGCTATAACACCACTCTGCATTTATAGCACTGGAGCATAGTATTGTTATTCAATGCTGATATAACGCCACTCTCGATTTATAGCACTGAAGCATAGAATTGTTATTTAATGCTGTGACACCACTCAGGATTTATAGCACTGAAGCATAGTATTGTTATTTAATGCTGCTATATCACCACTCTGGATTTATAGCACTGAAGCATAGTATTGTTATTTAATGCTGCTATAACACCACTCTGGATTTATAGCACTGAAGCATAGTATTGTTATTTAATGCTGCTATAACACCACTCTGGATTTATAGAACTGAAGCATAGTGTTGTTATTTAATGCTGCTATAACACCAGTCTGGATTTATAGCACTGAAGCATAGTATTGTTATTTAATGCTGCTATAACACCACTCTGGATTTATAGCACTGAAGCATAGTATTGTTATTTAATGCTGCTATAACACCACACTGGATTTATAGCACTGAAGCATAGCATTGTTATTTAATGCTGCTATAACACCACTCTGGATTTATAGCACTGAAGCATAGCATTGTTATTTAATGCTGCTATAACACCACTCTGGATTTATAGCACTGAAGCATAGTATTGTTATTTAATGCTGCTATAACACCACTCTGGATTTATAGCACTGAAGCATAGTATTGTTATTTAATGCTGCTATAACACCACTCTGGATTTATAGCACTGAAGCATAGTATTGTTATTTAATGCTGCTATAACACCACTCTGGATTTATAGCACTGAAGCATAGTATTGTTATTTAATGCTGCTATAACACCACTCTGGATTTATAGCACTGAAGCATAGTATTGTTATTTAATGCTGCTATAACACCACTCTGGATTTATAGCACTGAAGCATAGTATTGTTATTTAATGCTGCTATAACACCACTCTGGATTTATAGCACTGAAGCATAGTATTGTTATTTAATGCTGCTATAACACCACTCTGGATTTATAGCACTGAAGCATAGTATTGTTATTTAATGCTGCTATAACACCACTCTGGAGATATAGCACTGAAGCATAGTATTGTTATTTAATGCTGCTATAACACCACTCTGGATTTATAGCACTGAAGCATAGTATTGTTATTTAATGCTAATATAACACCACTCTGGATTTATAGCACTGAAGCATAGTATTGTTATTTAATGCTGATATAACACCACTCTGGATTTATAGCACTGAAGCATAGTATTGTTATTTAATGCTGCTATAACACCACTCTGGATTTATAGCACTGAAGCATAGTATTGTTATTTAATGCTGCTATAACACCACTCTGGATTTATAGCACTGAAGCATAGTATTGTTATTTAATGCTGCTATAACACCACTCTGGATTTATAGCACTGAAGCATAGTATTGTTATTTAATGCTGCTATAACACCACTCTGGATTTATAGCACTGAAGCATAGTATTGTTATTTAATGCTGCTATAACACCACTCTGGATTTATAGCACTGAAGCATAGTATTGTTATTTAATGCTGCTATAACACCACTCTGGATATATAGCACTGAAGCATAGTATTGTTATTTTATGCTGCTATAAAACCACTCTGGATGTATAGCACTGAAGCATAGTATTGTTATTTAATGCTGCTATAACACCACTCTGGATATATAGCACTGAAGCATAGTATTGTTATTTAATGCTGCTATAACACCACTCTGGATTTATAGCACTGAAGCATAGTATTGTTATTTAATGCTGCTATAACACCACTCTGGATTTATAGCACTGAAGCATAGTATTGTTATTTAATGCTGCTATAACACCACTCTGGATATATAGCACTGAAGCATAGTATTGTTATTTTATGCTGCTATAAAACCACTCTGGGTTTATAGCACTGAAGCATAGTATTGTTATTTAATGCTGCTATAACACCACTCTGGATTTATAGCACTGAAGCATAGTATTGTTATTTAATGCTGCTATAACACCACTCTGGATTTATAGCACTGAAGCATAGTATTGTTATTTAATGCTGCTATAACACCACTCTGGATTTATAGCACTGAAGCATAGTATTGTTATTTAATGCTGCTATAACACCACTCTGGATTTATAGCACTGAAGCATAGTATTGTTATTTAATGCTGCTATAACACCACTCTGGATTTATAGCACTGAAGCATAGTATTGTTATTTAATGCTGCAATAACACCAATCCGGATTTATGGCACTGAAGCATAGTATTGTTATTTAATGCTGCTATAACACCACTCTGGATTTATAGCACTGAAGCATATTATTGTTATTTAATGCTGCTATAACACCACTCTGGATTTATAGCACTGAAGCATAGTATTGTTATTTAATGCTGCTATAACACCACTCTGGATTTATAGCACTGAAGCATATTATTGTTATTTAGTGCTTTTATAACACCACTCTGGATTAATAGCACTGAAGCATAGTATTGTTATTTAATGCTGCTATAACACCACTCTGGATTTATAGCACTGAAGCATAGTATTGTTATTTAATGCTGCTATAACACCACTCTGGATTTATAGCACTGAAGCATAGTATTGTTATTTAATGCTGCTATAACACCACTCTGGATTTATAGCACTGAAGCATAGTATTGTTATTTAATGCTGCTATAACACCACTCTGGATTTATAGCACTGAAGCATAGTATTGTTATTTAATGCTGCTATAACACCACTCTGGATTTATAGAACTGAAGCATAGTATTGTTATTTAATGCTGCTATAACACCACTCTGCATTTATAGCACTGAAGCATAGTATTGTTATTTAATGCTGCTATAACACCACTCTGGATTTATAGCACTGAAGCATAGTATTATTTAATGCTGCTATAACACCACTCTGGATTTATAGCACTGAAGCATAGTATTGTTATTTAATGCTGCTATAACACCACTCTGGATTTATAGCACTGAAGGATAGTATTGTTATTTAATGCTGCTATAACACCACTCTGGATTTATAGCACTGAAGCATAGTATTGTTATTTAATGCTGCTATAACACCACTCTGGATTTATAGCACTGAAGCATAGTATTGTTATTTAATGCTGCTATAACACCACTCTGGATTTATAGCACTGAAGCATAGTATTGTTATTTAATGCTGCTATAACACCACTCTGGATTTATAGCACTGAAGCATAGTATTGTTATTTAATGCTGCTATAACACCACTCTGGATTTATAGCACTGAAGCATAGTATTGTTATTTAATGCTGCTATAACACCACTCTGGATTTATAGCACTGAAGCATAGTATTGTTATTTAATGCTGCTATAACACCACTCTGGATTTATAGCACTGAAGCATAGTATTGTTATTTAATGCTGCTATAACACCACTCTGGATTTATAGCACTGAAGCATAGTATTGTTATTTAATGCTGCTATAACACCACTCTGGATTTATAGCACTGAAGCATAGTATTGTTATTTAATGCTGCTATAACACCACTCTGGATTTATAGCACTGAAGCATAGTATTGTTATTTAATGCTGCTATAACACCACTCTGGATTTATAGCACTGAAGCATAGCATTGTTATTTAATGCTGCTATAACACCACTCTGGATTTATAGCACTGAAGCATAGTATTGTTATTTAATGCTGCTATAACACCACTCTGGATTTATAGCACTGAACCATAGTTTTGTTATTTAATGCTGCTATAACACCACTCTGGATTTATAGCACTGAAGCATAGTATTGTTATTTAATGCTGCTATAACACCACTCTGGATTTATAGCACTGAAGCATAGTATTGTTATTTAATGCTGCTATAACACCACTCTGGATTTATAGCACTGAAGCATAATATTGTTATTTAATGCTGCTATAACACCACTCTGGATTTATAGCACTGAAGCATAGTATTGTTATTTAATGCTGCTATAACACCACTCTGGATTTATAGCACTGAAGCATAGTATTGTTATTTAATGCTGCTATAACACCACTCTGGATTTATAGCACTGAAGCATAGTATTGTTATTTAATGCTGCTATAACACCACTCTGGATTTATAGCACTGAAGCATAGTATTGTTATTTAATGCTGCTATAACACCACTCTGGATTTATAGCACTGAAGCATAGTATTGTTATTTAATGCTGCTATAACACCACTCTGGATTTATAGCACTGAAGCATAGTATTGTTATTTAATGCTGCTATAACACCACTCTGGATTTATAGCACTGAAGCATAGTATTGTTATTTAATGCTGCTATAACACCACTCTGGATTTATAGCACTGAAGCATAGTATTGTTATTTAATGCTGCTATAACACCACTCTGGATTTATAGCACTGAAGCATAGTATTGTTATTTAATGCTGCTATAACACCACTCTGGATTTATAGCACTGAAGCATAGTATTGTTATTTAATGCTGCTATAACACCACTCTGGATTTATAGCACTGAAGCATAGTATTGTTATTTAATGCTGCTATAACACCACTCTGGATTTATAGCACTGAAGCATAGTATTGTTATTTAATGCTGCTATAACACCACTCTGGATTTATAGCACTGAAGCATAGTATTGTTATTTAATGCTGCTATAACACCACTCTGGATTTATAGCACTGAAGCATAGTATTGTTATTTAATGCTGCTATAACACCACTCTGGATTTATAGCACTGAAGCATAGTATTGTTATTTAATGCTGCTATAACACCACTCTGGATTTATAGCACTGAAGCATAGTATTGTTATTTAATGCTGCTATAACACCACTCTGGATTTATAGCACTGAAGCATAGTATTGTTATTTAATGCTGCTATAACACCACTCTGGATTTATAGCACTGAAGCATAGTATTGTTATTTAATGCTGCTATAACACCACTCTGGATTTATAGCACTGAAGCATAGTATTGTTATTTAATGCTGCTATAACACCACTCTGGATTTATAGCACTGAAGCATAGTATTGTTATTTAATGCTGCTATAACACCACTCTGGATTTATAGCACTGAAGCATAGTATTGTTATTTAATGCTGCTATAACACCACTCTGGATTTATAGCACTGAAGCATAGTATTGTTATTTAATGCTGCTATAACACCACTCTGGATTTATAGCACTGAAGCATAGTATTGTTATTTAATGCTGCTATAACACCACTCTGGATTTATAGCACTGAAGCATAGTATTGTTATTTAATGCTGCTATAACACCACTCTGGATTTATAGCACTGAAGCATAGTATTGTTATTTAATGCTGCTATAACACCACTCTGGATTTATAGCACTGAAGCATAGTATTGTTATTTAATGCTGCTATAACACCACTCTAGATTTATAGCACTGAAGCATAGTATTGTTATTTAATGCTGCTATAACACCACTCTGGATTTATAGCACTGAAGCATAGTATTGTTATTTAATGCTGCTATAACACCACTCTGGATTTATAGCACTGAAGCATAGTATTGTTATTTAATGCTGCTATAACACCACTCTGGATTTATAGCACTGAAGCATAGTATTGTTATTTAATGCTGCTATAACACCACTCTGGATTTATAGCACTGAAGCATAGTATTGTTATTTAATGCTGCTATAACACCACTCTGGATTTATAGCACTGAAGCATAGTATTGTTATTTAATGCTGCTATAACACCACTCTGGATTTATAGCACTGAAGCATAGTATTGTTATTTAATGCTGCTATAACACCACTCTGGATTTATAGCACTGAAGCATAGTATTGTTATTTAATGCTGCTATAACACCACTCTGGATTTATAGCACTGAAGCATAGTATTGTTATTTAATGCTGCTATAACACCACTCTGGATTTATAGCACTGAAGCATAGTATTGTTATTTAATGCTGCTATAACACCACTCTGGATTTATAGCACTGAAGCATAGTATTGTTATTTAATGCTGCTATAACACCACTCTGGATTTATAGCACTGAAGCATAGTATTGTTATTTAATGCTGCTATAACACCACTCTGGATTTATAGCACTGAAGCATAGTATTGTTATTTAATGCTGCTATAACACCACTCTGGATTTATAGCACTGAAGCATAGTATTGTTATTTAATGCTGCTATAACACCACTCTGGATTTATAGCACTGAAGCATAGTATTGTTATTTAATGCTGCTATAACACCACTCTGGATTTATAGCACTGAAGCATAGTATTGTTATTTAATGCTGCTATAACACCACTCTGGATTTATAGCACTGAAGCATAGTATTGTTATTTAATGCTGCTATAACACCACTCTGGATTTATAGCACTGAAGCATAGTATTGTTATTTAATGCTGCTATAACACCACTCTGGATTTATAGCACTGAAGCATAGTATTGTTATTTAATGCTGCTATAACACCACTCTGGATTTATAGCACTGAAGCATAGTATTGTTATTTAATGCTGCTATAACACCACTCTGGATTTATAGCACTGAAGCATAGTATTGTTATTTAATGCTGCTATAACACCACTCTGGATTTATAGCACTGAAGCATAGTATTGTTATTTAATGCTGCTATAACACCACTCTGGATTTATAGCACTGAAGCATAGTATTGTTATTTAATGCTGCTATAACACCACTCTGGATTTATAGCACTGAAGCATAGTATTGTTATTTAATGCTGCTATAACACCACTCTGGATTTATAGCACTGAAGCATAGTATTGTTATTTAATGCTGCTATAACACCACTCTGGATTTATAGCACTGAAGCATAGTATTGTTATTTAATGCTGCTATAACACCACTCTGGATTTATAGCACTGAAGCATAGTATTGTTATTTAATGCTGCTATAACACCACTCTGGATTTACAGCACTGAAGCATAATATTGTTATATAATGCTGCTATAACACGACTCTGGATTTATAGCACTGAAGTATAGTATAGTTATTTAATGCTGCTATAACACCAGTCTGGATTTATAGCACTGAACCATAGTATTGTTTTTTAATGCTGCTATAACACCAATAGGGATTTATAGCACTGAAGCATAGGATTGTTATTTAATGCTGCTATAACACCACTTTATATTTAGAGCACTGAAGCATAGTATTGTTATTTAATGCTGATATAACACTACTCTGGATTTACAGCACTGAAGCATAGTATTGTTATTTAAAGCTGCTATAACAACACTCTGGATGTATAGCACTGAAGCATAGTATTGTAATTTAATGCTGCTATAACACCACTCTTAATTTATAGCACTGAAGCATAGTATTGCTATTTAACGCTGCTGTAACACCACTCTAGATATACAGCACTGAAGCATAGTACTCTTATTTAATGCTGCTATAACACCACTCTGGATTTATAGCACTGAAACATAGTATTGTTATTTAATGCTGCTAGAACACCACTCTAGATTTATAACACTGAAGGATAGTATTGTTATTTAATCCTTCTATAACACCACTCTGGATTAATAACACAGAAGCATAGTATTGTTATTTAGTGGCTTCTATAAAACCACTCTGGATTTATAGCACGGAAGCATAGTATTCTTACTTAATGCTGCTATAACACCACTCTATATTTATAGCACTGAAGCATAGTATTGTTATTTAATGCTGCTATAACACCACTCTGGATATATAGCACTGAAACATAGTATTGTTATTTAATGCTGCTATAACACCACTCTGTGTTTATAGCACTGAAGCATCGTATCGTTATTTAATGCTGCTATAACACCACAATAGATTTATAGCACTGAAGCATAGTATTGTTATTTAATGCTGCTATAAGACCACAATAGATTTATAGCATTGAAGCATAGTTTTGTTATATAATGCTGCTATAACATCACTCTAGATTTATAGCTCTGAAGCATGGTATTGTTATTCAATGCTGCTATAACACCACTTTGGATTTATAGTACTGAAGCATAGTATTGTTATTTAATGCTGTTGTAATATGATGACACTGATGGATTCAGCACCCAGGAAGCACAACAAACTTCAAGATTCCATCATACGAACTCCTTTATTTATTAAAATACAGACAGACAAGCGCTTTCACGCACCAAAGTGCGCTTCCTCAGATCTTCACATTAAATCACATTTTTCAGGAAGTATATATACCCAGTAAAATTAAGTTAAATTAAATTTAATTCAATTAATTGTTCACTTAATCAATCAACATGCATAGCATAATTGGCAGTGTTGGTTAAATGCATAAAGAGCCAGTATGAAACAAATTCAGCGTAACACTTCGGTAGAATCATTTAAAAAACTGGATTTTCATCAAGAGGCATACTAAGGCATATTGCAAAACCATTAAGATGCATTTCTCATAGTTGCTAAAAACCACCTAGTATATATTAAAATTCACTTAATATACATATAAAAATATAAAAAACATATATATGTATAAATATACAAACTTCTATACACTGTTTAATTTTCACCTAAAATATATCTGTCCATACAGTATTTTATTTTTAAAAAATGCAAATAAATAAAAATATGAAATGTATATATATATATATATGTTATTTCTAGATAGTTTAAAGTCTAAAACTCTTAAGAATGTATATGTATTAAATACATGTTCTAATGCTATGTATGGAAAGGTGCCTTATTTCATTCTCAGTAAATGTATAATTCTATATGCATTCCATATAACCATTGTTATATATGTTAATGTGGTGTTATATATTCATAAATATAAGTATATGTAGGATAAAATCCGAAGATATTATTGTATATTCATCATAGTATCTATGAATATTAATCTTTAAAATATGCATATAAATAATATTACACATCTATATTAAAATGAATAAATAATTAATAATAAATATATAAATATTCAACATATAGCTTATATAAATAATAAATTAATCAAGTCAACACTATATATAAAAAATGTGTATATAAAACATTATTGTAAAATGTAATTATAAGATATAGTTATAAAATACCAACATGCTATCAGATGAATGTACTCTTCATATATATATGCAATATTTAGATTATAATTATACTTTAGATGGCACATCTACATAACACATCCTGTCTTGTGATGTGAATGGAAATAATGAAATATTACCAGCATCATTACTTGTATATCCTTCCTTCTAATATTGGTTTAATACAAATACTTTGATTCAAGCCTGGATGTATGTGAGCCCCTAGTTTTAAAATCCATGCTAATTCAATATTTGCTAAAGTATTCACATTGTCACCCCATCTTTTGTTCAGACCTACCAGCTGCAATACTCTAAATCTAAAACTGTGTTCTCTAAACTCATATATATGTTTGGCCAGAGCATTTTTTTCATTATTTTTCTTTATCTCATAGATGTGATTATACATCCTCTGTTTAAGCTTTCTCTT
The DNA here is from genome assembly GCF_019279795.1 of Protopterus annectens. NCBI lineage: Eukaryota > Metazoa > Chordata > Ceratodontiformes > Protopteridae > Protopterus > Protopterus annectens. Next base: position 1,257,058,772 of record NC_056739.1, read on the forward strand.
GGTTAAGCCAACATAGAATGCATCGCACACTATGCATGTCGCTAAATATATTAAATTTGTAGAGTTACAGCTTGCATAAAACTTGGGTTTGAACGCAATGTTCATTTTGGGGTGTTTATATATTTGTGTGTCACTAATGTACCGACACATACTGCATCTTGTGCATGGGAAAGTGCCTACAGTCTTGAAATGCATCTGTTTAGGTATCATACCCTTGCTCTCTTTAAAACATAATAGCTGTTTTAAATTGGGTGAATTTTTATATACAAATTTGGGTTGCTCTCCTACTATGTTCCTGATAACTTCATCTGTGGTCAGGATCTTCCAGTTTTGTATAATTATGTTTCTCAAGTCAAAGTTATCATTTATGTATTGCATTATATAGGCAATTCTATTGTTTCTACTTGATGCTACACTTTTATTCACTCTCTGTTTTCTAAACGGTATCCTGTAGCTCTCTACTGACGCAGCTGCAAGATCATATGTTGAAAGAGTTTCATTTCTTATACCTTGTACTAGTTTCCTGTTGTATCCTCTTTCCAAGAATAACTTCTCCATGTTATCTGCCTCTTTTATTAATGTTTGTTTGTTGCCACATAATCTCTTTATCCTGATATATTGGCTTTTAATTATGCCTGGAAACACATGTCTGGGGTGCATGCTATTATAATGTAGAAGGGTGTTCCTCCAGCACGACTTCCTGTATAGAGTAGTTTCTATCTGGTTTCCATTGATGATGACATTAATATCTAAAAAACTAACCTGGGTATATGACCATTCCATAGTGAATTTTAAAAACTTAGTAGTAGATTCTAAATATATTAAAAATTCATTAAATTCATTCAAAGTACCTTCCCATAAAATTAGAATGTCATCTACAAATCTTCTATACATTCTGATATTATTTTTATATATTGTATTATTGAATAGGTTGTTTTTCTCCCAATTAAAAACAACTAAGTTAGCATAAGTATTTGCAACGGGGGTGCCCATGGCAACTCCCCATTGCTGTAAATAATACTTGTCTTTGAACATAAATACATTATTTTCAAGAACCGTCTGTAAAAGATGAGACAATAAAGTTTGTTCATCTGTATCAAAATCAGTATCCAAGTTCAGTACTTCCCTGATGGCTTGTAAACCATATTCGTTTGGTGTGCTAGTAAAGAGATTTTTAACATCTAAAGTTATCAAAATGCAACCATCCAATACATTTACACGTTCTATATTAAACTTCTTAATGTCATCCAATAAATGATACGTATCTTTAAGAATAGTGGGGATGGAGTCAACTATAGGTCTTAGTAAAGTTTCTAAATATATAGATATACTCGAGGTGACCCATCCCCTGCCTGAAACAATCGGGCGCATTGGAAGTGGGAATGTTCCTTTGTGTACCTTGGGCAATCCTTTCATGCAAGGTATCAATGGTGGGTCGATGACCAAAAAATCATATAATTCTCTATCCACTTGTCTACACATTAAAAGATCATAAATGTCATCATGTACATTTTGTATAATTTTAGATACATCAATAACAGATATGACAGTGTAAGTTTTTGTATCATTCAAAAGTGTGTACATGCTTTCCATATAATCTGGTGTGTCCATAAGTATTATACCACCCCCTTTATCAGCTGGTTTTATAGTTAACATGTCATCATCTTTCAATTTCATTAGTGAATTAATTTCTGAACTAGTCATGTTATAGAATCTATTTCTCTTCTTGTTACCTTCTATGTAATATTTATAAAAATCATTCTCACAAATTCTGATGAAACATTCAACATTGTTAGGTGTTGGTGGAATAAAACTACTTTTCTTTTTTAAATTAACAGTTTTCCCAGCCTCAAATATTCCAGTATTAGTATGAAAATAAACTTTCAATGCTACTGACCTACCAAATAAACGTAGGTCAGTTAATGTATTGTTTAGCTTACTGGATTGTGAGGGTATAAAACCCAACCCTTTATTCAGTATTGTCAAATCTGTTTCATCTATTGTCTTACTGGAGAAGTCATATACCAAGTAATTTAATTCCTTACATTTTTCCTTTGTCCATATCTCTCTTCCGAGAACTTTCTCTTTCTTGGACCTTTGCTCAGTGAACGACCTCTCGTATAGTTTGTTTGTTTTATCGGGTAGGGTAAAAAACGTGTATCTTCCATGTTTACTGTTTTTCGACAAACAACCTGTTCAGTATCTTTAATAGCTCCTCCAAGGGCCTGTTGATTAGGAGGTGGTGTGGATAAATCAGCGTCTGTTCTAATTTTATTACAAGCGTTTGAATACAGCTTTTCACTCGATACAGCACCAGGAATTGCTTCCGTTGTTACAGCATCAGGAACTGCTTCCTTTTCTTTCTGCTCCCTATTCTGACCAGTTCGGCCCTCCGCGTGTGTTCTAGGCGTCATGACGTCATCCGCTCCTCCTTCCATATCTAGGGTTGCATTTGGTTGTGTGTATTGTTGTACTCTCGTCCACACAACGATATTCCCAGTTGAAAAGTCATTATGGTCCCTGCACAATTTTCGTTGTTTTATCAACTTAAGTTTCTCACTATATATGTTCAACTGCGAGTAGAGACTATCAAGTTTCCTCATGCAGAAACTGTTAGATGTAAAACGCTCATAAATGTCTTTCCGAAGCAACTCTACTTTTTTCTGTAATTCTATTTCCAGTGGTAGAAAATATTCTAATATTAAGTTGATATAACTGAAACCGATATTGATGTTTAGATCTTGCCATTTCTTGAAGAGAATCGGATGTTGTTCTCCATATGTTGGCATACCAAGTACTTGCATACCTCTTGGTATTACTTTGAAGTGTACGCAAGCCTCCAAATGCTTGCGTTGCCAAGAGTACCTTTGTAGCCTATATGTATCATTCTCTAACTGTTTTAACATCCCATTAAACTCAGTCATGTTATTGGATTCAATTGTAGAAGTAGGTACATCAAAGGATACCTGTAGATCCAACAGCAATAATGGATTTTCTTGCGGATGAATCAGGTTCTCCCATATATGTTGACTGCCCCTGGATGTAGGATTGTAGTCAAGCTCTATTGGAGTGCCTTCCATGGTGTGGTACCTCCGGTAAAGCAAACAGTAGATAAAAAATAAAATATACCAGATGGTCCCAATAGAATCCTCAGCCAAATGAGAAAAAGATGTAATATGATGACACTGATGGATTCAGCACCCAGGAAGCACAACAAACTTCAAGATTCCATCATACGAACTCCTTTATTTATTAAAATACAGACAGACAAGCGCTTTCACGCACCAAAGTGCGCTTCCTCAGATCTTCACATTAAATCACATTTTTCAGGAAGTATATATACCCAGTAAAATTAAGTTAAATTAAATTAAATTCAATTAATTGTTCACTTAATCAATCAACATGCATAGCATAATTGGCAGTGTTGGTTAAATGCATAAAGAGCCAGTATGAAACGAATTCAGCGTAACACTTCGGTAGAATCATTTAAAAAACTGGATTTTCATCAAGAGGCATACTAAGGCATATTGCAAAACCATTAAGATGCATTTCTCATAGTTGCTAAAAACCACCTAGTATATATTAAAATTCACTTAATATACATATAAAAATATAAAAAACATATATATGTATAAATATACAAACTTCTATACACTGTTTAACTTTCACCTAAAATATATCTGTCCATACAGTATTTTATTTTTAAAAAATGCAAATAAATAAAAATATGAAATGTATATATATATATATATATATGTTATTTCTAGATAGTTTAAAGTCTAAAATTCTTAAGAATGTATATGTATTAAATACATGTTCTAATACTATGTATGGAAAGGTGCCTTATTTCATTCTCAGTAAATGTATAATTCTATATGCATTCCATATAACCATTGTTATATATGTTAATGTGGTGTTATATATTCATAAATATAAGTATATGTAGGATAAAATCCGAAGATATTATTGTATATTCATCATAGTATCTATGAATATTAATCTTTAAAATATGCATATAAATAATATTACACATCTATATTAAAATGAATAAATAATTAATAATAAATATATAAATATTCAACATATAGCTTATATAAATAATAAATTAATCAAGTCAACACTATATATAAAAAATGTGTATATAAAACATTATTGTAAAATGTAATTATAAGATATAGTTATAAAATACCAACATGCTATCAGATGAATGTACTCTTCATATATATATGCAATATTTAGATTATAATTATACTTTAGATGGCACATCTACATAACACATCCTGTCTTGTGATGTGAATGGAAATAATGAAATATTATTATTTTTTATTTAACACTGTTGTAACACCACTCTGGATTTATATTACTGAGGCATAGTATTGTTATTTAATGCTGCTATAACACCACTCTGGATTTATAGCACTGAAGCATAGTCTTATTTAATGCTGCTGTAAGACGACAATAGATTTATAGCATTTAAGCCCAGTTTTTTATTTAATGCTGCTATAACATCACTCTAGATTTATAGCACTGAAGCATAGCATTGTTATTTAATGCTGCTATAACACCACACTGGATTGATAGCACTAAAGCATAGCATTGTTATTGAATGCTGTTATAACATCACTCTGGATTTATAGCACTGAAGCATAGTATTGTTATTTAATGCTGCTATAAAACCACTCTAGATTTATAGCACTGAAGCATAGTAGTCGTATTTAATGCTGCTATAACACCACTCTGGATTTATAGCACTGAAACATAGTATTGTTTAATGCTGCTATAACACAACTCTAGATTTTATAGCACTGAAGCATAGTATTCTTATTTAATGCTACTATAACACCACTCTGGATTAATAGCACTGAAACATAGTATTGTTATTTAATGCTGCTATAACACCACTCTGGATTTATAGCACTGAAACATAGTATTGTTTAATGCTGCTATAACACAACTCTAGATTTTATAGCACTGAAGCATAGTATTCTTATTTAATGCTACTATAACACCACTCTGGATTTATAGCACTGAAGCATATATTGTTATTTAATGCTGCTATAACACCACTCTGGATTTATAGCACTGAAGCATAGTATTGTAATTTATTGCTGTTATAACACCACTCTGGATTTATAGCACTGAAGCATAGTATTGTTATTTATTGCTGCTATAACACCACTCTGGATTTATAGCACTGAAGCATAGTATTGTCATTTAATGCTGCTATAACACCATTCTGGGATGATAGCACTGAAGCATAGTATTGTTATTTAATGCTGCTATAACACCACTCTAGATTGATAGCACTGAATCATAGTATTGTTATTTAATGCTGCTTTAACACCACTCTGGATTTAAAGCACTGAAGCATAGTATTGCTATTTAATGCTGTTATAACACCACTCTGCATTTATAGCACTGAAGCATAGTATTGTTATTTAATGCTGCTATAACCCCACTCTAGTTTTATAACACTGAAACATAGTACTCTTATTTAATGCTGCTATAACACCACTCTAGATTTATAGCACTGAAGCATAGTATTGTTTTTTAATGCTGCTATAACACCACTCTGGATATATAGCACTGAAGCATAGCACTGTTTTTTAATGCTGCTATAACACCACAAGAGATTTACAGCACTGAAGCATAGTTTTGTTATTTAATTCTGCTATAACACCACAATAGAGTTATAGCATTGAAGCATAGTTTTGTTATTTAATGCTGCTGTATCATCACTCTAGATTTATAGTTCTGAAGCATAGAATTGTTATTTAATACAGCTATAACACCACTCTGGATTTATAGCACTGAAGCATAGTATTGTTATTTAATGCTGTTATAACACCACTCTGCATTTATAGCAATAAAGCATAGTATTGTTATTTAATGCTGCTATAACACCACTCTGGATTTATAGCACTGAAGCAAAGTATTGTTATTTAAAGCTACTATAACACCACTTTGGATTTATACCAATGAAGCATAGTATTGTTATTTAATGCTGCTATAACATTACTCTGGATTTATAGCACTGAAGCATTGTATTGTTATTTAATGCTGCTATAACACCTCACTGGATTTAGAGCACTGAAGCATAATATTGTTATATAATGCTGCTATAACACCACTCTGGATTTATAGCACTGAAGCATAGGATTGTTATTTAATGCTGCTATAACACCACTTTAAATTTAGAGCACTGAAGCATAGTAGTCTTATTTAATGCTGCTATAACACCACTGTGGATTTACACCACTGAAGCATAGGATTGCTATTTAATGCTGCTGTAACACTACTCTGGATGTAAAGCACTAAAGCATAGTATTGTTATTTAATGCTGTTATAACACCACTCTTAATTTATAGCACTGAAGCATAGTATTGCTATTTAACGCTGCTGTAACACCACTCTAGATTTACAGCACTGAAGCATAGTACTCTTATTTAATGCTGCTATAACACCACTCTGGATTTATAGCACTGAAGCATAGTATTGTTATTTAATGCTGCTAGAACACCACTCTAGATTTATAGCACTGAAGAATAGTATTGTTATTTAATGCTTCTATAACACCACTCTGGATTAATAGCACAAAAGCATAGTATTCTTACTTAATGCTGCTATAACACCCTCAATATTTATAGCACTGAAGCATAGTATTGTTATTTAATGCTGCTATAACACCACTCTGGATGTATAGCACTGAAGCACAGTATTGTTATTTAATGCTGCTATAACACCACTCTGTGTTTATAGCACTGAAGCATAGTATCGTTATTTAATGCTGCTATAACACCACGATAGATTTATAGCACTGAAGCATATTATTGTTATTTAATGCTGCTATAAGACCACAATAGATTTATAGCATTGAAGCATAGTTTTGTTATATAATGCTGCTATAACATCACTCTAGATTTATAGCTCTGAAGCATGGTATTGTTATTTAATGCTGCTATAACACCACTTTGGATTTATAGTACTGAAGCATAGTATTGTTATTTAATGCTGTTGTAACACCACTCTGGATTTATATTACTGAGGCATAGTATTGTTATTTAATGCTGCTATAACACTACTCTGGATGTATAGCACTGAAGCTTAGTCTTATTTAAAGCTGCTGTATGACGACAATAGATTTCTAGCATTTAAGCCCAGTTTTTTATTTAATGCAGCTATAACATCACTCTAGATTTATAGCACTGAAGCATAGCATTGTTATTTAATGCTGCTATAACAGCACACTGGATTGATAGCACTGAAGCATAGCATTGTTATTGAATGCTGTTATAACATCACTCTGGATTTATAGCACTGAAACATAGTATTGTTTAATGCTGCTATAACACAACTCTAGATTTTATAGCAGTGAAATATAGTATTCTTATTTAATGCTACTATAACACCACTCTGGATTAATAGCACTGAAACATAGTATTGTTATTTAATGCTGCTATAACACCACTCTGGATTTATAGCACTGAAGCATAATAGAGTTATCAAATGCTACTATAAAACCACTCTGGATTTATAGCACTGAAGCATATATTGTTATTTAATGCTGCTATAACACCACTCTGGATTTATAGCACTGAAGCATAGTATTGTTATTTAATGCTGCTATAAAACCACTCTAGATTTATAGCATTGAAGCATAGTAGTCTGTAGAGAGGCTGAGTTTGAACAGTGTGTTTAGGTGAGGGGTTAGTTAATTTTTGAGCTCTTGTAAGACACAGCCTGGGACACCATCCGGTCCCATTTAGGCTGTGTTTTTGGATTTTGATAGGGCTGTTTTAACCTGTGTGTCGGTGATTGCTGGGGCCTTACATTCTTCTGGTATGGTTATGGGCCCTTTAGGGGGTGAGAGGAATGTGAAGTTTGCACTGAACCCGTCTGCCAAAATGTTGACAATATCAGTCAGTTCAGTGCATTTTGTGCATTTTGTGCCATTCTGCACCAACTCAGAGCAGATCTGAGAGTTTCAACTTAGGTTTTTGACATAGCTAAAGAACACTTTGTGGTTATCTTTGGAATCCTTGGCAATGTTTTCTTTCGAAGCTAGCCTTGGATGATTTAATGAGGGATCGTAGTTTCTTGCTGATACTGATCAGGGCTGTCCTTCCTTCTAGGGATTATGCTATTATCTGTACTAGTTTCCTCCTTATATTGTAGTGCCTGTTTATGGCAGGGGTCTGCCAGACTGGTTTCCTTTTCTTGGAGGAGTGATTCTTGGTTTTACTGGTTTTATAAATCCAAAGTGGTGTTATAGCAGCATTAAATAACAATACCGTGCTATAAAACTATAAATCTAGAGTGATGATACAGCAGCATTAAATAACAAAACTATGCTTCAAAGCTATAAATCTATTGTGGTCTTATAACAGCATTAAATAACAATACTATGCTTAAGTGCTATAAATCTATTGTGGTGTTATAGCAGCATTAAATAGCAATACTGTGCATCAGTGCTATACATCCAGAGTGGTGTTATAGCAGCATAAAATAAGAATACTATGCTTCAGTGCTATGTATTTCTTGGTTTTACTTGGGATATCATGATCCATGCATTTCTGCAGATGATCATAGAGTGCCTTTGTATAGGTTTCAGCAGCTTGGACAGCATTGTCCATTGGCATGGGGGCTGTGAACCTTTCCACCTCAGGCTTAAGCAATGTGAAGTTTGCTTTTGAAAAGTTTTTCACAGGGGTTTCCTTGACTGGGGTTGGGGGCAGAATGTGAATATCCAGAGTGATTAGTCTATGGTCTGATCTAACCAGCAAGGGTTTGACGTCAGGTGTGGAACACCGGTTGCCCATATTGGTGATGACCAGGACCAATATGTTGTTCCCCCTGGTGGGGGTGTTGACCAGTTGATCCAGAGCATTCGAATTTATAAATTCGAGGAAGTGTTAGGCAAGAGAGTTAGTACTTGAGTAGTTCTCCCAGTTAATGTTTGGGTAGTTGAAATCACCAAGTATTAGGGTGTTTGGTAGGACCTTCATATTTCTCATTGTCTCCAGAAATGAGGAATAGAGGTCCTGGGTCATGGTGGGTGATCTGTAGCATCTATAATTTGGATTGCAGTTTTGCCCATTGTTAGTTGCACTTGGATGATCTCTGATGCATCGTGCTGCACCAGTAACCTAGAGGTGTGAGTATCCTTGATGAATATGGATACACCCCCGCCTATTACTTCTATTTATGTCATTGCAGCAAGTATAGTTATGGCAGGGAATAATACTTACCCTATTACTTACTTCTTCTACTTTATCATATAATTTCTCTATAACATAATCGTGATTAAAGGCTAGAACAGTTTCTATATGCAAAATATGGTTTATCACCTAAAATCTGTTTGATTTCTGGCATTGTCATAATGATACACAAATTTTTCTCAATGATATTCTTTACATCATTGGATTTCCTATTATAGCTGGTATATCTAACACCACTATCAGCCCTTCTATAAGTTGAGGTATTATTCCTATTACTATTCATGAAATAAGGTTTAGCTTTATTTTGTCTCATACCTAAAACCTCAGTTTGTGTCTGTTGCAAGATTTCCTCACTATAACCCTGCCTATTAAATTCCTGTAACATTTCCTGCATTTGGTTCATGCATTGTACATCATTTGTGCTAAGAATGCTAGTTCTAATCATTTTTACTATACTCAGACACATGAGGTGCATGCATGCTATCCTTATACATATATCTATTGGCCTGTACCTCTTTTTTATATACCATGGTGTCAATAGTACTACCTCTCTTTTTTAATTTGATATCTAGATATCTGATATCTTCATTAGAATATTCAGCACTAAATCTCAGATAATCAGTTGTTGCATTTAAATAATCTATAAATGCCTGCAAGTCAATGCTAGTTCCATCCCATATTAGAAAAATGTCATCAACAAAACATTTCATAGATAGTATTTTGCCCTTATAGATCTCAGGACAATTATATACATACATATTATCCCATTTTGCTACTACGATGTTAGCATAGGTGTACAATGGGTGTCCCTATCGCAACACCCATTTTGTGATGGTATATTTGTTCATAGAATATAAAAACTTTGTTCTTTAATACTAACTCAGGTTATCTACAGAGGGTTTCTATCTCTCTTCCACCCATTTTTACTTATCTGCAAAGGAAACTACACAAGGACTCTACACCTATATTAACAGAAATCACTGTAAAAAGTGATTTTATATCCATAGTCACGAACAAATAACAGACAATTCAAAAAAATCTTATGTATCTTTTATGTAGCTCCTTATCAGATAAATATGTTTACTAAAGACAGAGTGTAAATAAAATGAGATTGGTGCAGTTATCTACCTCCCAGATACAATCGGTCTCATTGGGGGGTGACATAGATCTTTTTTGTACTTTTGGGAGCCCATAGATTATAGGTAATTTTGGACAAAGGAGAGTGAAATAATTGAATAAATCAATTTAATCCTCATTTAATTGCATTTCATATATTTCCAAGTTAATGACACTTATAAGTTTTGAAACATCTACAGTATTTATCAAAGAAAAAGTGTTACCATCATTTAGGAAATGAAACATGCTTGTATCATAAGTTTCCTTGTCCAAGATTACTATGGCCCCACCCTTATCCACTTGTTTAATGACAATGTCTACATTACTTTCAAGTTTAAGAAGGGCATCTTTCCTCTGCTTAGATAAATTATAATATTTCTTTTTGTCCCTAGCATAATCCTCTCTGATTTCACTTTCACAAATTTCTGAGAAAGCATTCACTATTGGACAATTAGTTGGAACAAACAAACTTGATTTTTTACATACCTGTGTATCAATTGGTGGAAAGTCCTTAACAAATTAGTCTTAAATTTACATTCCTAATGAAAATCCTCAAATCTGTTAAAGCATTTGTAACTGTATCAGTATTACATGTAATAAAACATAGTCCCTTGTTAAAGAGGGCAAAGTCATCTTCAGGCAACACTAAGCTTGATAGATTAATTCTATGTCCATTTCTCAGTTTGTTCAATGTTTGGTTTGACTCCTTGTTTGTGGACCTTTGCTCCAGCATCATTTGGTCCCCTCTGTTCTCTGTCCTGATCTCCCTCTTGAGCGTTCTTGCGACTGCTTCCCATTCCTTGTATCTATTACTTCTGGGAGCTTTAATGGTATTATGGATCTCTGAAAATCCTCTACTGGCTGGACAATACCAAGATGAGATGTCACTTCATTCGTTTTCATATTATTGCCAGTTATATTGTTGGTGTTTGTTGTATCCTCATTAATAGATGTCTGAACTAGTTCATTTGTGGAAAACGTGTTATGACTGCCCAAAGTTCACTGAGGTGCATTTATAGGGATATTCCACACACACCCAGTTAGTTTTCATGTTCCGCTGCTCTCTGGGCCATGAGAAAGTATGCCGATTCTTGTAGTCACATATGACTCTACATAATTTGTCTTTTTTCTGATATCAGTTTTTCTTCAAATTTATGAAGTCTATCAAGCATCAACATTATCAGAGAAGCATGATAAACTATATATTTAATTTTTAAACCTCATAATCTCATCTTGTAAATCAGTTTCTGTCTTTTCAAAAAAACTGATTCATTATTTATTTTATTTATTTATTTGACATTTGTTAACCAGGTTAGTCAAGATGAGCCAGAAGTCCATTTCCAGTGGAGACCTGAGGAGAAAAGCTCCAATATAAGCATGATATCTAAAACAATACATAGCAGTTGTAATGAGAAAAAATACATATAGAAGTGATAATATGAAAAAACAAACATAGATTGGTGTATATAACACATGTTTTGAGTTTAAAATTAACAGGTTGTAGATATCACCGAGTGAATACAGCATCAATTTACCTCTGGGAAAAACATCTCTAGACTGTGTGCAGTGTAAAATTATGATTAAGACTCAGTAATCAGAAGACAGTGTAGGAAGAAGTAGCCTAAGTGAAAGTACAATTGGAGATTTAGAACCACTACAGTGCAGTAGTATGAAACTCAAGTTATACTGTATCTAAATACACTGTATATACAGGGAAGATAGGTGTAAATATCACTAAGTAGAGACAATATATCTGAGAAAGAAGAGTAAAGGAAGAATAGAAGAACTGTACAGGCAGGTGGGTAGACAGATGAGAGACATAAAGTTGGGAAGGGGTGGAGGTTTTAGGTAGGTTCCTGACATGGACAGATCCATGAATTAAAAAAGAGTAGTTTTAGTTGTTTTTTGAATTAGTTACTGTTAGAGAAACTTCTAATGTTAGAAGGAAGTTTATTCCAGGCTAAGGATGCATTGTGGTTACATAGGGATTTACCTATGTTTTTGTTAGGCTTACAAATGGCAAGCGCAGTTGTTGATCAGAGCTTCTGAGAGATCTGGGGGGGGGTATAGAATGAGACTAAAGTTGAGAGGGAGGGGCAGACTATGGGTTTGTAGAGGATGGAGTGAGTGATTTTAAGTTGTGCTAAAAGTAGTTGATTGGGGTATCCAGGCCAGTGGAGTTGTTTTAATGAAATACAATGGTGAGATTGGTAGGGTTGGTTAGTGGCAAATATGGTGGTTTTATTATAGGTTTGCTCTAGTTGGGTGATTAAAGTGGTTTGAAAGTTTGTAAGAATGGGAGCAGCATAGAGAATGCCAGGTAGAAGGAATGTTCTTGCTAGGGATAGTTTATTTTCAGGAATAAGGAATTTTTGTTGCGATATAATAGCCCTAATTTTTGATGGGTCTTCTTTATGGTCTGGTGGACATGGTAGTGGAATTTAAGCAGGTCATCTATACTGATGCCAAGGAGTTTTGTATTAGGATCTGCTGTGATAATAGTATTATCTAGAGAGGAGATGGAGAATGCGGATTTATGAACCGACAGTGCATTAGGAAGGAAAACTAAAAGTTTAGTTTTCTTAGGGTTTAGGATAAGCTGGTTTTCATTGAGCCATTTTTCGATGGAATTGAAGGTGTCTTTTGTAAGGGAAAGGAGCTGAGACAAGTTATCCAAGGATGTGATGAGTGTTGAGTCATCAGTATACTGCATAAGAGTAGAGTGGTTGCAGGCAGAATGAAGGTTGTTGGTAAAGATATTGAATAGAAGGGGGGCTAGGATGGACCCCTGTGAAATCACTGTGTTTACAGATAGGAAGGGGGAGCATGAAGTAAGCCAGTGGATAGATTGTAGTCTATTAGAGAGGTAGTTGGAGAACCACTGCACTGTGGCAGGAGAGAGGTTAAGATCAGTTAGTTTTGAAAGATGTTTAGAGTGGGACACTGTATCAAAAGCTTTGGATAGATCAAGGAAGAGACATGATATAAGTTGGTTATTGTCTATGGCCTGTGCAACAGTCTGTGTGAAAGAAAGAAGGGCAGTAGCAATACTGTGACTGGCCCGGAAACTGCATTGTGTGGGGGGTTAAGAGGTTTTCCTGTATAAGGTAGTTAAGGAGTTGAGTGTGGACACACATTTCTAGAATTTTTGAAAGAGGAGATAAGATGGCTATTGAGCAGAAGTTAGAAGGGTCTATCGGGTTACCTCCTTCATGCAGTGGTATGGTAAAGAAGGACTTCCAAATGTTAGGAACTGTGTTTTCTTGAATTGATCTATTAATAACTATAGAGATGGGAAAAGCAATGGAGTCAGCTGCTAGTTTGAGGAAGAGAGGGGGTAGTTTGTCAGTCGATGGGGAACAAGGCTTAATTTTATGGAGAAGAGATTTGATATAGGAGGTGGGAACAGGTTTAAGAGAGAAAGAGGTCTTATTATAGAGTAGAGGGTAGAGTGGGGATGAACAGGTGTTTTGTTCAGCGTGAGTTAGTTTTTGGATGGTATCTATGAAGTAGTTATTGAGGAGGGTTGATTTCTCAAGAGGTGAGTTGTTTGGGAAGGGGCTTGGGGTAGAGGGGTTGCTGGGGTGTAGAATTTTATTTATGGTGGACCAAATTATTTTAGGATTGGAGATGTGATTGGGTTGAGCTGAATTATAGAAGTTTTTCTTGTCTTGATGCATGCATTTTTAGTGAGGTTCCTAAACTCTTTGTAGCTTTGTAGTAGGGTTAAGGATTTGGTTTTCTGCCAAGCTTACCATATACTGTTTCTTTTGTGCATGTGGAAGCATGTCTCTCTGGATAACCAATTTGCATGGTTGGCTTTAATCCTAATTTATCTTTGGGGGCAAATGAGTCTAAGATATTGAGGAAAGTTTGGTTAAATGCATCTATGGCTTAACTAAGGGGAAGGTGGTGAAGGAAGGACCAATTAAGGGGAACAGATTCAAGAGCAGAGTTAAATGAGTCAACATTGAAAGAAGATAGTTTATAGCAGTTGATGTAAAAATAGGATATAGGTAATGGGATAGAGTATCTTTGGATGTGAATGGGAAGGTGGTCACTAAGGGAGTCGGGTAGGGTGTGGGGGTTATGGTAGAGATAAGAGTTGTTAGTGAGGATCCAGTCAAGGATAGTAGTGGTACCAGTAGCTTTATTAATACGAGTAGGGGATGTGATAAGTTGTCTGAATCCATGGAGATTTATAGCTATATTAGGGGGGACCAGACATAACATTTGACCATTCTATGTTGACATCTCCCAGAAGGATAGTTTCATAGGAGATGTTTTCAGTCAGTCAGGAAAGTATGTTTTCCAGGACAGGAATATTATTCTCTGGTGGGATGTAAATTGAGTCAATGGCTAACTTTTTGTCGGGGTTTAGGTGACAGTTTAATATGATTAGTTCTGCGGGGTGAAAGCTTGGTAGTGCTGTTTGTAAGGGGGAGAGATTAAAAAAGTCTGAATAGAGAATAGCAACACCACCACCTTTTTTAGTTTGTCTATCTAATCGAACGATGTTGTAACCTGGGGGAAGTATCTCATTACTGGCTATGTGAGGTTTTAACCAGGTTTCTGTTAATGTTAGAATATGGGGAGAGTGTTGGGCTATCCAGCAGTGTAAATCGGTTGTTTTATTGAGAAGGTTCTGTATATTAATAGAGAAAAGGTCAAGGGTTATATGTGTGGTGTGTAGTAGGGAGGGGTGTGTTTGGAGGAGAGAGTGGAGAGGAGGATAGGAAACTAGGGTTGGTTGAGAGGAGTGGGGGTCCTGGGTTGGGCTGAATATCACCTGTTTAGTGGAGTGTGCTTGTCAAGTGTGAGAGATGTTGTCATTGAAATGGGTATGGGCTAAAGTGAAGAAATTTGAGTTTGTGCTTGGTGTGTGTTGGAGAGAGAAATTTTACTTTATAAAGGTGAAACAGGGAGGTAGTAAACAGTGATGGTGAAATGTAAATAGAAGGGGGAGTAGTAAGGTTATGAAGAGATTAGGAAAGAGTGGGGGAAGCATGAGAATCAATAATGATGATGTGATAGGAGGAGAGGTGAGATAGCAAAATGAGTAGTGGGATGTTTGCGCAAAAGTGTTTCGTGATGGAATGAGAGATATGGAAAGTGGAAATTAGGTCAATTAGAACTATGAGAATGCTAATTGGGGAAGGGGAGGAGATACGGTGGAGTATTAGAATTGGAGGGTGGGGTGTAGTTAATTAGTGTAGAGTATAAATCTGATGGTGTCAGGGGTATGTGGGAAAGGGGTAGGGTAGGAGAGCAGAGTGAGCCTGAGTATAGCGAGGGTGAACAGAGCAGGGCTACACCCTTGGTTGCAGTAATTTGCACAACAAACAATCAGTAAGGGAGACTATCCAGTACAGGGTTTTTCAGGGAGAAGAGAGGCAAGGAAGAGAAAAAAGATACAGAAAGAGCTCTAATTTAAATAGTGTGGTTGGGAAGGAGAGAAGCAGGAAGTAGGAACAGACCTGGAAGAGAGTGAATGGTAGGATACAGATACAGCACAACAGAAACCAAAGGGAAGTAAAACAGTGGTAAAAGAGTTAGAGGGAAAGGACTAAGAATCTAGGTTGGGGTAGAAAGCAGGTTGGGGAAAAGTTTAAACCTAGAATGAGAAAAAAGAGAAAAAATTTAGTTTCTTGTATTAAAGTCTGTAGTAGAAACTGGCAGAGACAGAAATTAGAGGGGTGGGGTGGGGGTGGGGGGCAGGCAGCTGGTTCCGGCAGAAGGGAAAATCACAGTGCTCTTTCTTTTAGGTTTGTCATTTAAAATATACACAAAAGAGTAACAGAATTACTGATAATGCTGGGAAAAAGTAGTGTTATCCAGAGTAAAAAACATACATATAAGCTGTAGACTGTAATTATAACTGGCTTGGGTTGTGTCCTTGGATCAGGGTGCAGGATATACTATGCAGTCCACTTAGGTTTCAGCAGTGGTTTGGTGATGTTTAGGACACAGGAGGAGTAACTACTGGTGAGAAATCCTGAAAAAAAGGGGAGATAAGGTTTACAGAAGAAAAGGAGAGGTGGTTCCTAGTACAAATGATCTAATTAAAGCAGTGCCAAAACAGGATAACAGAGGTAAAAAGTTAGCAATCAGGCCAGTACTAATAGAGTAATCACTATTATAACCACTAAATTAGTATGCAGTAGTGAGTCAGGGAGATTAGAAAGTAAAATACATAAACAATGTAGTGTACATCAGTAATCACAACTATAGCAACTACTTTTGTATGCAATAATAAGTCAGGGAAATAACCAAGTAAAAATACATAACAGTGCACTGTACATTAATTTCATATAATTAGCTCATAGCTTAAGATTGAGCTCCTGCCATTTTTTAAGGAGCTCAGGATATGTATTGCCATAAGACGGCATCTTCAGTATTCTCAAACCTCATGGTGCAATCCCATATTCTAAATAAGCACAAAAGCTAAAGCACTGCCATTGCAGTCTCTTATATGCTTGCACTTTTCTTTCTAGGTTAACTAATTTCTCATTAAAATCAGAGTTTGCAGGCAGTTGAACATTTATGTTATCCTGTGAAAAATCACTGTTCAAGCAACGGATTTATTTTTACTATAATAAAATGGTGCAATGAATAGTCTTTCTTACTAGTGCCTGTATTAACAGTCATATTGGCCATGGGCTGTGTCATAGCAACAACTCTCTCTTAAAACTAAAATGAAAAGATGCAAAGATGCAAAGGCTCAATGCCCAAAGTTGGTCCCAATTAGTCCAAGTACACCAAAACAAAATAAATAGGACCAACACGGAGGTAAACCGCTGGAATATGCAACAAATCCAAATATATAAATAGCAGCATGCAGACAAATATATCAAAAATGTATAAAAAAAATATAAAATTATTTCAACATCCATTGTTTCTGTTTAAGTACTGGTTTAATACTTATTGCTGTATTCAAGCCAGGTTTCTTATCTGCATCTAGTACTGTTATCCATCTATATTCACCTAAATCAAGAGCATTGTTTAAATCACCACCCCTTCTATTCTTAACCACAATGTCTATAACCCTAAATAGGAACCTATGCTCCTGTCCTTTCTCTTCTATGTGTTTAGCTAACACATTTGTACTAATTCCTCTTCTAATCTCTGATCTTTGTATTAAACCAGTATATTTGTCTACATGCTGTTTTTATATATCTGTCTACATGTTGTATTTTATATGCTTTGAATAATGTGCATAGATTTATACTATGATTTGATGGTTTAATTAGTAATTGATTTTGAGTGGGCTGTGTCTTGTATAAATTGTACTGAGTTTTATTAGAATATTTTTTACACACTGAATAGGGATGTCACCTGAAAGCTCTGTGGATATAATAAACCTGTGTTTTGTTGGCTCAATGTGTCTGCTATTTTGAATTCTGTGGCTGTTTGTTTGGATTTGTTGTGTATTCCAGAGGTTTACTTCTATGTTGGTCCTATTTGTTTTTTTTTGGTGATTTGGATTATGTATCAGCAAGATAAAGAAGTTTGCCTTTCTTGTAGACTAGAGTGAAATTATACTTTTGCAGTCTCAGCATCATATGTTGCAGTCTGGCTGGAGCTGAATGCATAGGCTTTCTCAAGATAGTGAATAGAGGTTGCTGGTCTGTTTTAGTCTGGATAGGTCTACCATAAACATAATCATGGAACTTCAAACATGCAAACACAATTGCCAAAAGCTCTTTCTCCATCTGGGCATACTGCATTTCAGTTTGGGTAAGAGTTCTCGATGCACAGGCAACAGGCTGACCATCTTGTAGAATGACTGCACCAAGACCAAATTTTGAAGCATTGCAGGAAAGAGTAACTGGTTTGTGAGCATCATAGTATCTGATATTTGGTGGACTAGCAATTCTCTCTTTCGGGACATCATATGCTCTTTGGTGCTGCTCTAACCAAGAGCAGGATACATCTTTACGTGTCAGCTCTCTGAGCTGTGCTGATAGTTGGCTCAAGTCTGGAATGATCTTGCCTAGATAGTTGACCATGCCAAGAAAACGTTGCAGAGCTTGAATATTGTCTGGAGCTGGCATCTTGAGAGTGGCTGTTTGTTTATAAGGGTCTGGTCATAGGCCTGAAGTTGTAAATAAACCACAAACATAAGTAACCTTTTGTAGCCTGAATTTTCATTTCTGTAGATTGCGCTTAACATTCACTTGACGCGCTCTTTCCAGAACTTTTCTGAGGTTTCTGTCATGCTTCACCATGACCTCCTACTAGTATGTCATCTATTATAATAGCACAAGGATACCCAGAAAAACGTTACTCCATTGCACATTGAAAGACTTCACTTGCAAAACGGACTCCAAATGGCATTCTCAAAAATCTGTGCCTTCCAAACAGAGTACTGAAAGTAGTTAACAATGAAGATTTCTTATCAAGCTGAATTTGCTAAAATGAACTCTTTGCATTTAAGACAGAAAAAACAGTGGCATTTGGCATCAGAGCTGCAACTTCTTTGACTGTGCGCATTAGATGATGAGGTCTTTTTAGTGCTTTGTTCAAATCTCATGAATCAATACATTTTCTGATGTCATCTGAGCTTTTCTTATGAGCTACCACCATGGAAGATATCCATTCAGTTGGAGTTGCAACTGGACAAATTACACCTTGTTGCACCATTTTATCTAGCTCGGCTTTGACTCTGTCCTGCATAGCTATAGGAACTTTCCATGGTGGCCTGATTACTGGACTGACCTCTGGATCTAACTTCATGAAGTACACAACTGGAAGCTTCCCTAGTTTGTCTTCGAAAAGATCAGAATAGGTAGAAAAAATGTATTGGGTGAAATTAGAGTAGTGGTCTTTCAAGCTGACTTGGTGGACTTCCTTATTAAATGAAAGCAGTCCCATTTTCAAACAGTCTCTGAGCCCTAATAATGATTGGATGTGCCTTTTGACCTCATTAAATACCAAGTCATAACATCTTCCAGCAGAGTAACACGAATGCACTACTGAGCCGTCAGTCTGAATTTCTTCACCACCATAAGCAACAAGCTTTGCACACTTGGAACCTGTGTCAACATTGATCTCTGTGGATTTTCTGTTTATGCGAAGAGTAGAAAATACTTCATTCTTTGCCCTTAAATCTACTGCATTGACTGTTTCATGAAGCACTGACACACCATCAACATAAAGAGTAGGGTTGCAGCTCTCTAATTGATAAAATTGCTTCTTGAAATGTTCCCTTTTAATAAAAGAATGTTGTCCTGATTTACAAAACATATTGAAATGATTCCATTACACTTGTGGCATTGCTGACCAAAAGCTTGCATTTTTCCCTTTTAGAGTCATGATTTCCACCACAATTATGATAGTTGGCAATGAAACTAGGTGGGGGCCCATGCTTTGAGTTTGTTAAGTCACTCATACTTCACTGAGACTGTGCCAATTCTGGAATTTGCTGGAAAGCTCTGGGGTTTACCAGTGAGTGCTGCATGAGCTACAGTTGCTGCCATGTGCTTGGGCCTGTTTCTTTTAACCACATGCTGCATGTTATCAACATGACCTTTCTCACTGAGCCCTCTAGAGCTATTGTCATTTATAAGCATATTTGTGTGCTTTTCTGTGAGCTCATGTATCTGACAAATCTCAATGTCCTCATTCAAAGTTAAATCACTGTCACAAAGCAAAATCTTTCTTACAGCATAATCTTTAATACCACACACAAGTCTGTCTTTTATCAACTCATCCCTTAAATCAACAAATCTGCATGTTTTAGCCTTGTTCCTCAAGTCAGTTATTTATGCTGCAAAAGTTTCACCAGGGGTTTGATCCCTTGTATAAAATAAGTGCCTTTCCATTGTAACATTTGTCTGGGTGTTACACATTTCTCTAAATTTATGTTTCAAGCACTCAGGGTCCTCCCTTGACTCAGCTGGTACAACAATATGATGGTTTTCAACCTCTCCTGCATAGATAGTAGGTGCATACACAAATGAACTCTCCCTTTCTTCTGACTCAGCTAAATTAAGCAGAATAAATGCCTTTGTATGGTCATCTTTATCAGAAAATTCAGCCTGTATGAAAATGTCATACTCTTGCTCAAACACTCTCCAGTTTTCAGCAATATTACTGTCAAACACAAGTGCACCGAGTTTTCAAAATCTGTCTGCCATGTCCACAAAGTATGCACAAACATACTGAAAATATGGCCCTTGTAATTATGTATAAACAAAATGTTTTGTGAGCTTGTAACAACATTCAGATGCATAATAAACTCTTTGAAATACTTTGCGAAATATGTTCTGTAATACTGTACTTTGTGAAATATGCTCTGAAATGGCTGTATTTTGTAAAATAGCTTTACTGTAATACTGCACAAACATGTGAACACTTTATACACTTCTTAGGTTCATAGGTTGGTACTAGGTTATTGGCCCTAGGGCCTATACAAGCCTAGCCATAACAATTCCCTGGCTATTTCTTCCCAAAGTATTTACTTCTCTGATAACTCTAATATCTTTAATACAAAAAAAATGTGCTTAGCAAAAATGCAGTTGTTTCTTCCTATTTTATTAGTTTTATGCAATTCGGACTTTATTTCAAACATTTTCCATAGTAATTATAATATTTTTATCAATATCAGACATATTGGATTATGCAAGGATCGTTTAGAGCATTCTGTATGCCTTGTTTTATATTTTGCAAATAAGAAATAGTGCTGAACAAGTTTTAACATCTGAAATTTGTTTCTGACCTGTTTTTGAAGTATGCCTGCTGTAGGGGTGATTCACTCCTTTATACTCCTCCATTTTCAAATGAGTGCCTCTTGATCTCAAACTGAAGAATCTGGATCCCATCCTGACACCATGTTGCTCATCCCTGTCTAACATAGATGACAAGCAGGCGGGGTATTTCATTTAGATGCTTTAATACATAGAAACATATCAGGATGGATAGCAGCATCATAAAATATAAACAAACTGGTTAACAGACAGACCTTACATTCATACGTTTACATCTCAACAGCTTACTACAAAATGGCAGTCAGGCTCGCACGTGTGCAGTATTTATACACTTCTGCAAGCCCTTGGATACCTTCTTAAAGGTACATACACACACGTTGCTCTACACTTTTTAAGGATGAAAAACTGGAAATAAAGGCCTGAGATCCGTTATTGACTGTCATTACGAATACAAAACTTTACATTTGTTTGATTGCAAAAAAAAAAAAAAAAAAAGACAGCCTATTTAGCTTACTTCAAGTGTATTTAATTTTCTGCCTCCCTTTCATCTCCCCTCATCCCCCTTTCACCACTTGTCACACACCCATTTGGGTGCCTCTTGGGATTCTCTCTCTCTTTAGGTATACAGCCCATGCTGCTGGTCCATTCCATGCATCTACAACCTTCTCACATAACTGGGAATTATGCTAAAGGTAGTGCTAATTGGGAAAATATTGGAAACTCTATCATTGTGAATAAGAAACGGATTACTTTATTATTTTTTGTGTTATGTTTGTTTTTACAAAATTGCTAATTTTCTTTTTGTTTGTTTAAGGGCCCATATTTTGCATTAGCTATCAATGGAAATGTTGTGCCAGTTCTGTAACATGCTTTGTTTATGTTTTTTTTTTTTTTACCAGTATGTTCTTGTTATCAAAGTCTCTCATTTACCTTTGCTTCTGCATAACGATTACCAGAACTGCTTAGACTGAGTGTCATCTTAACACTTTATTTGAAATACAGTGGTCTCTTGGCCAAGTGTGTTGTACTTCTTCACATGGCTGTTGGACCTTATGGTATGACATTTTGCAAGAGTAAAACTGGAACTTAAAACTGTTAAACTAAGAGGTGCATCTGCTACAGCAAACTATGTGTTAACATCTGTACCCCACTTGTATTCATATGGGCATACTGCTGTAAAAAGAATGTTCTCAAAATGTTAAGCGTTGCATTATTATAATGCTCACATACAGATGAGACTAAATTGATCTTGCATAAAACCAAGGGAAGCCCCCCCCCCCCCACAAACAATCTATCAATATTTAGGGAACATATGGTACTACAAGGATTTCATATCTTCTTTTCAAGCTCCGATGCTGCTATATCTTGGCAGGATGGATTGTATATGAGCCTGTACATGGCTTCTTCAGATCTGCTATAGATTAAGGATGACAATAATGTTTATTGCTGATTATTAACCACAAATTTACAGTATGTAAAATTGTTTCTGTTGACATAGTATCCTTCCTTAGAGGTTCATGGATAAAGTAATGTCTTATTACATTAAAAGACTGATTCATTTTAGAATTCCACATATATTAGTATTTCCCTAAAATGAATACAAGGAGGCCTGTTTAGGTTGCTCATGTCTACCTTTGGTGTCCTGTAATTTTCCCTTTTCCTAGCAGTCATGGTTGTGTGTGAGCAGCACATGAAATGTAAAGCTGTTTTTTGTTAGAACAGAAGAGGATTTGAGTTAGGCATGTGGATGAACACAACCATTTTAAATGAGTTTCTGTGACAGAATTTAGTAGTATATATTCTGCGGTGTCCTTCACTGAAATGTTTATGCTAATGAAAGGGGTTCTTTGTGCCCTCATTTTCCCTCCTGCCTCTGTAGTCACCACATTATGGTCCTCAGAGGTCTCACAGGAAGTAATAAATTGACATAATAAATGTTTAGGCAA
Organism: Protopterus annectens; assembly: GCF_019279795.1. Lineage (NCBI taxonomy): Eukaryota > Metazoa > Chordata > Ceratodontiformes > Protopteridae > Protopterus > Protopterus annectens. Next base: position 1,257,081,761 of record NC_056739.1, read on the forward strand.
ATAAAAAATGTAATTCTGAGGTAAAATCTGGGAGGTGACAAGTATGACTGACTGACACACAGATGTAACTGTTTGGAAAGCTGACACGGAACTGTTCATGTCATGCCTGTACAGGAGGTTCTGCTGATGTACATTTCAGCAAAATGGAATTTCAGGGACTCTTTTAATGTTTTTGCATGACGTTATGGAAAACTGTGGGTAGCATAAAACTAATATAGCACAGCAGTGAAAAGATGTTATGAGTGCTTTGCTGAAAAAATATAGCAAATGTAAAAACAGATGACTACATCCCTGTATGATAATGAACATGAAAAAAGAATGCAAGAAAGTTAAGATGTGCATTAATTTTTTTTCAGTAATTTTTCCCTACATACATTTCATCTGGAGTAATATAGTGTAAGTGATTATGATTCATTTAAAATGCCTGCATGATTTAATTTATGCAGGATAAAGTTATTTAAAAAATTGTTCCTAGAATATTAGATGTGTAATGTCCATATAAGTTGTTTCACATATAGCAACAAGCAACAGAGCCTCTCAAATGAGCTATGGTACAGAGCACAAAAGACTATAAAATGCTAAGATGGTAATCACTGGACTCATTAGGTAATTCTTATTGAATATAACACACAAAATATTAGCTCCTGTATGACTAGACGTAGGGATACATCTTTGCATTCCATTTTGAATCCCCTTACTTAATAACAAGACAAGCAGCTTTGGAGAAGCACTGATGCCTCCATTTAACAGTATTAACAATGCTAACTGAATTGTGGGTACTTTATTTTACATACAGCCTGGACGCTTTCACATCAGTGTGTGAAGGCAGATGTTACAAGCTGGTGGTAGTTTCACTCTTTAAGATTTCAGTAATTTCAAGAATACTGCAAAAGTGAATTGGCCAGACCCAAACCTGCCATACAGTACATTGATTCCTGAGAATAAATGGAAAATTTCAGTCTCTGGGTCTGTTATTGTCTTATATTCTACTGCTTTTGAGTGATGATCTGTGTGGAAAACTTACCTTATCCCTCCCCATTTTATGCTTGAGTATAATCAGGTAACATTTTGTCCTCCTCCTCAAGCCCTAGTAGTAATTATTACCATGCTACTGGTACTAGTAGTAATTTTTACCATGCTAGGGGTATAAGAAGTAATTATGACCATGCTAGTGATACAAGTAGTAATTATTACCATGCTAGTGGTACTAGTAGTAATTATTACCATGGTACTGGTACCCTGCATCCATGTAGGCACTCCATATCCCTCCACTGTAGTGTGAGGTCAAGAGATGGCTGAAAGCCAATATTTTAAGGTAGATCGGTTAGATCTGTTTGAAGGCTTACTGACCACAGTCATGTTTGTATTATGTCACAGAGCGCTGTCAAACTTCTGCTATGTATTCCCAAGCAAGTAAGTCACATTTGTTTGTACATGTGCAGCAGGTATTTTATATGCAACAGTGTGTTTTTCTCCCAACTGTAACAGGTTATCACAGAGAGTGTGAGTGAAACCTTATTTGAATTACACTTGGCAAAACTAGGATTTAGGTTTATAGATTCATAGGTAAATATTAGGCTATCAGTTTGCAGACCCTTACAAGCCTAGCCAATAATCAGAGGTCAGACTTAAACCCTGTACCTCATATATGTGAGGTAAACATATTGCTCATTATGCCAAACCTCCTTTTTTCTTCTCATAGATTAATATGAAGGATATGTTACAGTGCTGAAGTTCTTGATACATTATTTGCTACTGATGGTGATTATGCATCTCATCTGTCAAAATTTTGGAAGGAATGCACTCTTCATGACCAAAAACACAGCCTCTATGGGACAGGATAACATCCCAGGCTGCCTAGTAAATGGCCTAAAACAGGACCTAGTGGAACCTCTTGCCACTATCTTCAGCCAGAAGTCTAAGTACTGGCTTTGTCCCAGCAGAGTGGAAAACAGCAACAGTAATTCCCTTGCACAAAGGGGGTCCATCAACCGACCCTAGGAAATATAGACCCATAAGCCTAACCAGCCTCATCTGCAAGGTCATGCAAAGAATCATCATGGATCTTACTAACAAAGACATAGGTGACCTTCAAACTCTTGACCCAACCTAACTTGGCTTTGTTAAGGGTAGATCATGCTTATTAAACCTGGAGGACTTCTTTAAGAAAATCAAAGCCCTGGATAAAGGCAAAACAGTACATACAGCCTATCTTGACTTAGCCAAGGCTTTTGACACAATCCCCCTACTCATGCGTCATTGAGAAACTAATCCAGTAGGAAATTAACCCATATGTCACTAAATGAGTAACCAGCTTGCTCACAGACAGAATGCATATAGTCAAAGTTGGGGATTCCACCAGTACTAGTAGACCAGCTACCAGTGTTGTACCACAAGGATCTGTGCTGGGCCCCCTGCTATTTGGAATCTATTTCTCAGAAGTCCAGGATATAATAGATGGCCTGTGTCTTACCAAGTTTGCTGATGAGTGCAATCATTGAGTCCCCCAACGATGTTGACATACTACAAAAAGGGCTTACACAGACAAATGATTGGTGCCAAAACCACAGACTTAAACTAAATGCAAAAAAAAAAGCATTATTATCCCTTTTGGCAAAGTGGAAGTCCCTGCAAATTACAATATTAACAGTACCCTCCTTAGCTCAAACCCTGTGGTGAGAGATTTGGAAACACAGGTTGAGAGCAATCTTAACTTCAATCACCATGTGTCCACAGTGGTAAGGAAGTCCTCATATGTTGCACATCTCATAAGTAACGGCATCGCATCAAGAGCTAAGTATGTTATAACTCCCCTGTACTCATCCCTCATCAGTCCACTAACAGAGTACAATGCTCTCTTCTGTATGTACCTCATCAGACACCTGCAGCAGAGGTTTCTCACCAAGAAAATTCAGGGCCTTCAACACATGACCTACATGGAAAGACTGAAGGCCCTGTAATTGTACTCTGTTCCTTATTGGCTGCTGAGAGTGACTTGTGCCTGGCCTACAGAGCAGTCTCGGACCCTGCCCTAATGGAAACACTGCACATCTGCAAGTCAAATGGGATCAAAATTCACTTGCTCTAAGGATCTTAACCTTGTTTGTAGCATTAACAGGACATGCTGGAGAGACAGATATGTCTCCCAGTGATTGCCATTCATCTGGAACAAACTCCCAAATCACATGAAACAGAGCTCCACAATGACCCTATTTAAGCGTAACTTAGACAACTGGTTGGGAGACCATAAATTTACCCTGGGATGTCACCTATGTCCATCTTGGAAAAGGGCAGTCAGTGCTGATCATAGACTTGCACTGCAAATATAGACCAAACAACTTGGTCAATAAGGAAACAAGGGTATAACATAGCTGGGCTTATAAAGGCCATATGGCCAATAGCCTAGTAATCCCTTATGAGTCTATAAACAACTCGAAGCAAAGAGGCAAAACGTGGAAGGCCTGGATAATAAACAAAATAACTCCTACACTGCTAGCATGTAGACAACTAAGAAACAAAAAACAATTTATCACTAAAGATAAGAAAAAAATATCCCTACTACTCAACCAATCAGAGCATACACAGCAATAATCCAAAAATGTTTTGGGGCTCAGTCAATAAACCGTTAAATCCAGGACAAGCCAGACAGCCAATACCAAACACACAAAAACAAAATGATGCCATAGCCAAACAATTCAATACTCACTTTATACAGACACTTCACTCATTAACCAACTAGGTGGTCATCAAGCTCTTGAGGTCCCTACTCATTGGTTCATAGGTGTATACCAGGCTAATGATCACTAGGGCCATTAGAAGCCTAGCCATGCAATCCAAATGTGACCAACAAATTTGATTTATATGGAGAGTGTCGCTCGTCCCTCTCTAACATAGATAATGAATAGGCGGAGTACTTCGTGTAGATGCCTTATTACATAGAAACCCATCAGGATGGATAGCATCATCATAAAATATAAACAAACTAATTAAAACAGACAGATATTACAGATATACATGCCTACATCTCAACAGCTTACAACATAATAGTCAGACTCGCACCTGCTCAGAATTTATACACTTGTGCAAGCCCTTGGATAGCTTCTTAAAGGTACTTACACACACATTGATCTACAGGGATGATTTACTGACTACCTCTGTCCATCAGAGACATAGGTACCATACCAGGGGTGAATTTTCTATTACCCATCCATTGGTCCAACTTGTGCTTAAATTGGGATAGAGAGGAACTTTGGTGAGCCTGTTCCAGTGAATGAGAATTTTCTGAGAAACATATTTGTCTGTCCAATATGCCTTGTTTATGTCACAAGCAAAATTTAGGTCTTCTAATCTAATAGTTCTGATGCTGATTTTTCTTTTCTTTTCTTTTCTTTTTTTGCGGATGTGCAAAAGGTTCATCAAAACAGGATTCAGGAATGCAAAAATCACTCTCAGAAGTCTGTATGATATTGAGGAAAGAGTCAAGGCTTTGAGGCAATCACTGTAGGCCATTGTGTTTATTTCTTGTATTCTTTTTATAAGAAACCTTTGTGGACATTCCAGTTGCTGCATTTGGCTGGTCAGGTACATACCAAGAGGGCATTATACACTATGATGGGTTTGATGAGCGCTAAGTAAAGTGATGATCTCTCTGGACCTAGATGCCATGCTCTTACCTATAAGTTAAGCAACAGACAACCTCTTTCAACATTTCTCCTTCCAACCAGTTCCCTTAGATGCCATCAATAATAATTCAAAAATGGAAGCCTACTACAATTGCCTCTGACAATCTATCTTAAAATATAGCAGCAGAGGCTATTGCATATTCAGTTTCAATTCTGATAAATTGATCCATATCTAAAGACAAAGTCCCTTTTATTATGGAAAAAATCAGTCATTATTCTGCTGCCCAAAGGTGGAACAGTAGAGATCTTTCAAACTGCAGACCAGTTTGCCATTTTATGAGAAGGGAGCTCAATGAGTGAAGTCAAACACTTGCAGGCAACTAAGTTCCAGGGTGCATCATGGGGATGGATCAATAACTGTAGATTGGGGAAGTCTCTTATAAAAGATGGGCTAGTAGATGACCAGTAACAGTGGTTTACACTGATGTGGATTCTGACACGCTAACCTAATCTAATTCTTTGACTGCTAAAAAGATAAAAGGGATGAACAAACCTGTAGATATGCCTGAGATAGATTACAACAAACCATTCACAAGTGAGTCAAAAAAGAAACTCATGGAGATAGTAAGCAGGACTTAACTATAACCAGTCTGGTAATGTAGATGGTAAAGTGGATGAATGAGAAGTAGCAAAGGGTGGTGGTTAATGTCAAAATGTCCAGTCAGAGGATGGTAACCAATTAGTTGTGCTGAGACTAGTGTCTTTTAACCTGTATACGTTTGACACCATAATAGGTGTGGGGGAAAGGATAAATGCACTTGTGGATAGCATTAAAACAGAAGTAGAGGTAATAAATGTTCATGCTATCATCAAGCATGACCCAAAGAAGTTTACATGACTGGCAATAACTGGCAGCTGAGATTCAGCATAAATAAGTACATTGTAATATATTTTGTGTGCAGGAACGCAGAAGGTATTACAACAGTAATAAGATGTGACTGATTAAAGCAGAGTTGAAGAGTGATATAGAAGTAGAATAAATCATTAGGAAATGGTCAATAAACTAACAGGCTCCACAGGTTGCTGAAGGGACTCCCGCGACATGGATGTTGTCTGTCCATTATACATAGTGACAGTAGTGTTATACCAGGAGTATTGCATGCCGTTCTTGAGGTCCTTTATTGAAAAGATTAGTTTATAGAAAGAGCACACTGGAGGATGAATAAAATGTTAAAATCATAGAAAGTCTCAGCTATGAGGAAAGACTAAAGTACACAGTGCAGGAAGAGGACAGAATAAAGAGTGAGAAAGAGAACAACAGAGGTGAAGAAATGGAGGGGATAGAAAAGGGTAAATAAAATAACATATTTAGGAAAAGATTAGTTTATAAAAAAAGCACACTGGAAGATGAATAAAATAGTAAGATCATGCAAAGTTGCAGCTATGAGGAAGACTAAAGTATGTAGTGCAGGAAAGAAGACAGAAAAAAGAGCGAGAGAGAGAACAACAGAGGTGAAGCAATGGAGAGGATACAAATTGACTTTTTACAACATAAAATTAAAGATGCATAATTTATGCAGATTAAATAAGAAATTAAAAGGAAAAAACATAAAACCCTTCATAACTGCAATAAGATGCAAAATTTATTCCATTATAGCATTCTGTACCGAATGGTAAAGGTTTATAGATTAATAAGACATCTTTTTAATTTTCTATCATCATTTCTAGATACTCATATTAAAGAAAATTTTGGAATATGGGCAGTAGAAGCAATTGCAGAAATGGCAATACTGACAAGCTGGGTAAGGACAATGACATTTTCAACTCAATAACTTGTGAAATATACAGGGACAGAAAAAAAAGAAGTGAGAATTAGACCATGTATAATGCAGATAATAATAAGCTGATACAGCAAATATCAAAATTATGTTGTTTAACTTGGAAATTATTTAAAGAAAAATGTACAGATAATCAGGTCCCACTTTCCACTCCTAAGAATTGTAATCAAGAAGGAATGGAGAGAAAATAGTTTAGTTTCAAAACAAAATCACGCTGTATGATAAGATGTAATTGAGAGTAGAAATGTCCTGAAGACTTGCTTAAAATTTAAATTCAAATTATTTGAAAGTAATGTAATAATCAGTATAAACTTCAGCTGCGCAGGGGTGTGATGTGTTAGTAAAAGAAATCTTACACATGTTCATTTCTCCAGTGAAATTTATAGAAATTTCAAAGAGAAAGCTTTAACAAAAATTTTTCAAATTATTAGAAAACCAGGGATGGTGATGTGGAAGATCTATGCAAAATCTGGTTTATAACATTGCACTGCCACACCAACATAGAAAAGGCAAAATGGATTAGTAAAAATCTACAGAGAAAAGAAAACAGGAGATAAAATACAAGTGATGAGTAATTATTAGAAAGACTGAATGTAATAAGTTACGGGCATTGACTAATATGTTGTTTTATATATTGTTCTATTGTTCAATTTTTTATATCATATGTTAAGTGCTGCACTTTATATTTGTAACAGCTGTCGTTTAAAAGAATTAATGAAATGAACAGAAATGAAAGTAACGTAAATCATCTTTTGGTTTCAAAAACAGCATTACATTTTTACATTAAATATTTACATGAAAGACATGAAAAAAGGAGGGAGTGGCATCTGTGTTTAGTGTCTACAGCAATCTGATTAGCAAGATGGAGAAATAGTCTTCAGGTCCTCATCAGATAATCAAAGCACTGTTCACTGAAGTGGCATTCACCAAAGTTATAGTTATAAGAAGTATTATGCTGAAAAGGTTCTTATAGGGTGACCCCACATTATGCAGGATGAGATTGTCTCACACCTCTTCTGCTAAATATAAATTTACCCTGATGTCAGCCACATTGGAGTAGGTTATATTTCTTGTGAGACGTCTGTGGTAAGTTTGAGGAATAGGACTGCGATTGGCTAGTTCAGTAACATAGATTCAGTGGAATATGTTTTGCTAAATCATTCCAGTTTGACCATTCATTATGCTCCATTTTCTTCTTCTGCCATGTGATATTTATTGTGCAGAACTAGTGAAGATTATAATGCACATATGCGTTGTCCCATGGATTGTTTTTTTTATGATGGAGAGGATTGGGTGTTGTAAGGCCCTTCAAGGCCATGTCATTCACAATCTCCTGGTTAGTTTGCCATGACGAAAAGGTCTGAGGTGAGCTCCTGACTAACAGATACCCACCATCCTAGAGCCTCAGTGGTGGACCAAATAGAAGAAGATGCTAAGCTATTGATACAGTTTGTGCTAAAAATAAGCATGAACCAGCATGTGTTCTTTGTAACTGAGGTCTAGCTTTGTTGCTTGTCAAGTCTACATAGCTGTTGCTGAATCAGCTTCTATCTATAGATGAGTCTTGCACAGACTACTAAGTAAAGAATCATTGCAAGCTCTGTTGTGATGTACTACTGGAGACAAGGACAGGACACTTAGAGTCTGACCATGAATCTATAGTTTAATGGGCATCAGATATCAGATCTGAAACAGGTGTATATATCATCAATTAGTGTTATGACTACACAGTCAACATTTGGATTCCCAATGTTCATTCTACGTGGGAAGGAGTCTCAGAAACATACTTTGTATATCATGCTCTCCTGTCTGAATGGCTATATATAATATGGCCAAACCAAGCAATACTGTAAACCACAAATAAACCACAATTGCAAGCATGGTACATTCCTCCAGAAACAAGGTAGAAATATGCCAAAAGCAAGCTGAAAGTAGTAAAATCACAAACCACTGGTAGAGCAAAAAATATCCTTTTATTCGCACATATAGGATTTCGTCCCGTAACCAACGGAACTTCATCAGATAAAACATTTTCAAAAAAACATTCCTTTTAAAAAAACATTAACTAATAAAAATACCTCAATTAGTACACGCCTTTATAAAATAGCCAATAAAAACATTGATTTAATCATATAGCATAAGCTATATGTATCCATCCCTCATCCAATCAGCATTCAACATCATTATCAAATCAAAATACAGATCGTCATACATCTAAATAAATTCATCCAATAATTTTCTTGAACATATCATCTATTTAAAAATAATAGATGCAAACTATGCATTATATGAACCCTGCAAATCCATTCAATTAAATATCATCCTCAATTCCAAGTTTAATTGAATTTACATAAAAAATATGTATATACACTTGGAATTAAAGAGTAACTCTGTTAGTGTGAGCAAATTACTGACATCCCTTAGTCAGAGATCATTGCTATTACACAAATAGCGGCACTACAAATAAACCTTCCATGTGCCAACTTGTTACAATATCTCAGCGTCAAGATAACTTTCGCTGTTCTTCAAATAAAAAACTGACCTGCCTATATGTCTATACATCAGAACACAACAAACAATCGATCTTTAATTTCATATAGAACATGGCAAGTTCAGCACTGGAACTATAGTGCCTTAACAACAATATATGTAGAAGGATATATATAAATAAAAACATTTATATATAAACATCATTACGATAAAAATCATAATTCACCGTTACCTAAAAAACTAAATAGCACAGATTAATTTTCTAAATCCCTTTAAAAATTAATTAGTAATTGACCAATCAGATCATTTAGTGACTTGCAGCATCCAATAAGTATAAAGAAACAAAAGTAACTCAGAAACCTTAACCTAGAATTAAAGATTGTAGTAGATGCTAAAGCTAACAATTGCTTCAAGTAGTTCAAAACCTCCTTCCACTTGTTGAAGCCCTTTATTACTCATTGTTAGTAGAAGTGGTATGAAGCAAAATTATGGTGAGATTCAAGAAAAGAACTAAAAAAAATGCAGCTTGATGTACACATTAAGGTGGTATTGGATACCTGCAGGTACATTAATGCCAAGAGCTCATGGAAGGAACTCAAAGATCAAAGACATCAAAACCAAATAGTGGCAGCCATCTTTGTGGCATGCATGCATGGATAAGGCCTTCACACCCAGATAACTTGAGCTGAAGTTGCGCCTCAGGAGCCAAAGGTGTCAGATGAGGGAGGGGTGGGAGTGAGTGGTTTTGTCTGATCATCTATCCTATGTACAGGGAAGCAATGTGTCCCATACACTATTGACCCTAACAAGAGTGTTGGGCTATTGCCAAAGCAGACATTGGGTCAGGTGGCTTGACCACATGTAATCCACGGAGGCCACTCTAGGACATGCATATGCAAGCACAAGGAGCTTCTAAGCCAGTGGCATCTTGTGAAGCCAACAGCTACCACTGGAGAAGTGTTAGGCTGGGCTAAGAGTGGGTTCCATCAATACTGCGTGATGATCTTCATTCCTTGTACCTAACTAACATACCTCTTGGGAGAACAAATAGGTTGGTAAGGCTCTCATCCAGGACAAGGAATGACTACACCATAGGGCTCTTAAACTGTCTAGGGAGTGACTGTACCTGGCTTTCATGTTCAGGAAGATTGAATGGTCTGATTGGGTCGAGGAAGAGCAGGAATTGGACTGGTCATGTAAGCATGAAAAGACAAATATAGTGTCAAACAACACTAAAAAGATACACTTTCATACTGACGCAAAAAGTGCTTTCCAGTCAGCTGGCACCACTTATGGTCTAAGCTACTCTAGTTTCATGTTCCTCCAATACAGAAGTGATCTAAAAATCTTGAAGAAAAATAGTGTAATTCAAGCTTCAGGAAACGTGTGCAGTGAGGCCAACTATAAGTGCAAAAAGCCAAGAGTACAAAAATAAAGTCAGAAAAGGATTCAGTGAAAGAAGGAATTTATTTTTTATGAGCTGCCGCATCCTTATACTTAGGTGCAGGAGGGGACTCTCCCACCAACTGTGTGGTATGGGGGGGGGGGGGGTTACCTTCCATAAAAAATAAATCTTCAAATCAATTCTATTTTTTTTTTCAGAATTTGAGCGGATTTTGAAATAACATGATAAATAGATGTAGCACTCCTGATTCACGAGCCATCTTTGACTGCTACCACTCTCAAATCTGTCCATCAACTCCCAAGCACAAAATCCCCTGCCAACAATCTCACCACAGGAGAAATGTGATGCATCACCAGTCAGAAATGAGTGCAAATTTAGGGCTCCAAGTGCCATACTTGCTCAAATCATTAAAGCTGGAGTCAGGGCACTAATGCAACCAAATCACTAAATATAGAATGATAAAATGATGCCAAAGAACATGTGGGTTTCTAACATCACTTTTGCCTTCATAAAACAAGAAACTTTAATGTGCTTGGAAATTATTGAGACTTTCTCCTTACTCTGTATGACTTGGAAATCTTTTAGTACATTCGTCTACCCATTTCTTCCACATTACAGAGATAAGATGAAAGAGAATGTCTGTGTTAATTTGTATGTCCATAGATTCTTCTTCCTGTTCTATACAGAAAAAAATATTTCCTTGTTATAGGAAACTAGATAAAAATCAGCCACTTTCAGACATCCCAAACTAATGAGGAAACAGAGCTTAAACAGAAACATTCATATTCTGTCACTTTCCTTATCGCTGATAAAATTATTTTTTTCCAAACTACTGTTTAAAGATGTGTATTATGGGTAGAGAGGAAATCATCCTACTGTCCCAACTTTATTTACCATTTCCTCCATTCCAGTGACCTGTTCAGTATGCAGCGTGATATCTTATTACCATAACAAATGGAAAAAACTCTGCTCAAACCAGTGTTAGAACGAGGTCCTGAAATTAGGCCAAGTGTAGCTTTCTTCACATTCTATTTAAAGGAACTAACCAAATATGGATTTAAATAATACCTATTGACTCATTCATACTTTAACCTCACAGAAGGGAAACAGTAGCTTGAGTCTGCAGTACTACTGTCTAGTCTAATGAATATTAAAAGGTGGGTAGGTAGCATTCAAAAAATGTTTAGCCCTTGCCGTCTCTCAGGATGAAGGGTATGGACATTTATCCCTACCTGAAAGATCATATAATTCAAGCAATGTCTGCTTAGCAGTTACTATTCTGTCTCAGTATAGTAATTGTTCTGTCTCAGTGTAGTAATTGTTCCATCTCAGTATAGTAATTGTTCCATCTCAGTATAGTAATTGTTCTGTCTCAGTACAATAATTGTTCCATCTCAGTATAGTAATTGTTCTGTCTCAGTATAGTAATTGTTCTGTCTCAGTATAGTAATTGTTCCCTCTCAGTATAGTAATTGTTCTGTCTCAGTATAGTAGTTTTTCTGTGTCAGGATAATAATTGTTCCATCTCAGTATAGTAATTGTTCCGTCTCAATGTAGTAATTGTTCTGTCTCAGTATAGTAATTGTTCCGTCTCAGTATAGTAATTGTTCCATCTCAGTAGAGTAATTGTTCTCTCTCAGTGTAGTAATTGTTCTGTCTCAGTATAGTAATTGTTCTGTCTCAGTGTAGTAATTGTTCTGTCTCAGTATAGTAATTGTTCTGTCTCAGTGTAGTAATTGTTCCATCTCAGTATAGTAATTGTTCCGTCTCAGTGGAGTAATTGTTCTGTCTCAGTGTAGTAATTGTTCCATCTCAGTATAGTAATTGTTCCATCTCAGTATAGTAATTGTTCTGTCTCAGTATAGTAATTGTCCCATCTCAGTATAGTAATTGTTCCGTCTCAGTATAGTAATTGTTCCATCTCAGTATAGTAATTGTTCTCTCTCAGTGTTGTAATTGTTCTGTTTCAGTATAGTAATTGCTCTGTCTCAGTGTAGTAATTGTAAACCAGTGAAGAGTAAAACTTACTTTGTGCCACAGCGCACATGCTCAACCTATCTTACCTTAAATCATCTCAACCCACATTCTAAGTAGTTTGATGACTTCTCAAATTGATATAAGGAAAAACAAAAATAGCTAAACTACTGTATTAGCAATAAGTTTAGAATAATAATAATCATAATGATATTTTTATACTAAAGTGATCTTGACAGCTGCAGGAGATGCCAACCACACTGCAGTGCTCACCTTCCTGTTCCCAGCACAAATCCATACACACACACAATGATGTTAGTAAGTCGCTAACAGATGGCACAGTGAGCAAGAACATTAGGGGTGACATAAATAGATTTAAAAGTCATTGTTTAGGAAGAAAATACCTTTCAGCATGCTGGGCATTCACTGCATCATTATGTTGCCATTTATTGTTCACAGGGGTGAAAATAGACTTGTGAGGACAAATGGTGTTTTGCCCTCTGCAGATTGATCTTTAAAGACAGACAGCTTTCTGCTTTGCAGTGGAGATTTGGCTACTTATCTTAGAACCATATGAAAGTGAATGGGATAAATAATGTCTTGTGCAGTATGAAATGTTGTCATTTATAGCCTGTTTCCATTTAGCTCTTTGTGAGGTGTTGATAATTTTGGAACTGGTGCATTCCAAATGAGAAACTAGCATCCAAGCAGTGTGAGCTAACTCTGATATGAAGGTTTCTAAGAGGTGGGGTAGAGTTAGTTATTGCAAGACTGAAAGCAGACTAGGGGACCAAGGGATAATGGGCAGTCATGAGGCCTGCTGTGGGCAGTCAATGTAAAATTGCTATTTTCTTTAAGTTTTATTTATGAGCTAGGGAAATAATCAAGGGCATTTATTAAGTGACGACGGACAAAGACAGGCAGTGAAGCAGTGTCAGATTAGAGTAGTATAACATAAAATAATCATGCATGTCAGGTTAGAAGCATGATTCTATTCTTCAAACTCAGTCACAGCATTGGCTTTGCAGCAGGCCAATACAGAAAGAGATTCAACAGAGACTAGAAAAAGCTATAATAGTAGAAATTGCCGGCAAATAAGGCATATTTAGGTGGCCAATCACTTCACTAATGTTTTATTCATTTCAGCATTTCTTCAGGTCATAAAAGTAAATGGACTATTACAGATTCATATAGTGAGAGGTTGTGGACATGGCTGCAGGGAGGAACAGAGAAATCATGCTGAGTAAACAAGCTACTAGAAGTACAAAGTATGCTAGAAAGGGATGGCACCAGCTGATGATGGAGACTGGGCATCATAAAATGTTTTGAGGAGCTCAAACAGTGTTAGTGTTGCATCTGAGGGGGGATGATCCATGTCAGGTGCCCACAAAAGATTTGGTTATAACCATTGGTGGAGATTTGTTGGTTATTAAAGATATGTGGCCAGGGATGAGGCTAATTTGGCCAGAGGCAGTGCAGAAGCTGTAGTGACACACTGCTACCTCAGTCAGGCAGTGGAAATGGTAAGATGAATGTGAAACAACTTTATGGGTAATGCAGTGGTGTGAAATGGAGGAAGATATGCACCACTTCTAAGCATAGTGCTAAAATGGAGACAGCTGCACAACGAAAATGGAGTTCATTTGTTAGACCATGATATGAAAGTCTATGTAGAGGACATAGGCACAGCCATATGGCAGACACTTCTGTGACGTGCTTCATGAAAAGGGAAGTTCTCCAGCCTAATAAGCAGCCACAAAATTCCAAATAGCTGACACGTTGACAAAAAACCCAAAACTAGTGAAAACAAAAAAAGAGAGTGGATTTGTAGAACTAAACTCCTTTTTAGCTGACACGTTGAGCCAACAAAACACAAGTTTATTTTATATCCACAGAGCTTTCGGTGATACGTTTCTTCAGTGTGTAAAAAACATTCTGATAAAACTGTGTAATTTATACAAGACACAGCCCACTCCAAATCAATTACTAATTAAACCATCATTTATAGTGTAAAGTCATAGTGTAAAACTATGTACATTATTCAAAGCATATAAAGCACAACATGTAGACAAATATATAAAAAACAACATATAAACATATATAAAAATATGTATAAAAAACATATAAAATAATTTCAACATCTGTTTCACTTTCTTGAAGTTCTCCAGCCTGCCATTTTTTGGCAGGGGACCCACATTCCAAGGGAGGACAGTTAATGAAGGGTTAAGGATACAGAATTATCTGATTTTCACCGGGGTGGGGATTACACTTGTGGGAAGTCGTAGGACTCCTTAGTTAGTCTACCTTAGATGTTTGTAAGTCAGTCCAGTATGTGCTGTTTTGTGACAGAAGTATGGCCTGCTTTGGACAGAGGTAATTTAGGAAATCCTCCTTCGTATCTTGCCTTGTACATACGTTATTTAATATTAAGATTCAATATTCAGTATAAAGTAATAGCTGATTTAGAATTTGGTTAACTGGTATCATCAACACATGACTGTGGCCATTTAAATGCCATCCTTGGCGCATTATCTGAATTATTGTCTCAGGCATTCAGTGTGATCAGTAAATCTTACATGCTTGCTTTGTTGGAGGGGGGAGTCAGTGCAGATGAAATGGAGTAGCAGAACAGATAATATGGTCTGACAGTCAAGTTGCAGTCAGATGTCATTTGTATGGAGAAGGATGTCTCTAAGATATGGGGGTCAGGGCAGAAGTAGGGAGAGGGTACATCAGATTAGGTCAGAGAGAGAGAGAATGGGTGGGCATTAGTTGATGGTGAAATGAAACTGTTGCACTGGGCTCAGTCTGTTTGTCAACAAGCACTAGCCACACTTCCCATGCTGGCTCTACTTTCATAAAATCTGGCATTATTATAGGTAGCAAGCTTGAAGTATATGATAGGGATTGTTAGGCTGCAGAGAAGTAAAGTAGATTGAATAGAGACCTGCTGGCCAATATGGGTGAGAATATTAGGGATCAAGAAGGAATTTCCTGTTTTTTTTCCAAAATTTTTTTTTGCCTTTTCCAACAGGAGTTAAGATGAGGAGAACTAGGTCATCACAGTTGTCGGCAGGTGAAACAATACCAAAGGAAGACAGATCAGTTTAAACAGTATAATTCATAATAAGAAGCCCTTTGAAATTGACCCATTTTTCCTGCACTAAAAGGAAGCTCTGTATACCCTGAAGTGCTTGTGCGTATCCAGCAGCCTTTTTTAGGCATTTATTCATTCATCCATAAGAAGATTAATCCAATTCAATGTTTTGAAGATGTAACAACATATTCCATAACTAAACAGGCAGAAGGCAGTATGAAGTTCTTCTGAATGGGGCACTAAGACATTGCAGGATGTGCTCATGCATATGTGCATGCACTTGTACGCACACACATATACGCACACACGCACACCCACCTACGAGCAATTTGCAGATTCATCAATTGCCCTACAGTACAGTTTTGTAATATGGGAAGCAAACACCCATGCAGACAAGCAATGATATACAGAATCTGCAGAAAAGGCACTCAGCTGATACCCAAACTGAACATCCAAGCACTGCAGCTCCCAGCATGAAATGTTCAAGTAATGGATTTTGTCAGTATAGCCCATTTATTGGTAATCTTGATGATAAACTACTTTTTCGTTGTCTTTTATCCAAAAAAATATCACAACCAATCTACAGTCCTTAACCCCTTGGATTTTTTTCCACATATATCCTCCTTTGGGGACTGTGTAGTTGAATAACGATTCATCCCTAAATGTCTTCTGGACCTTAGTTGTTTATAACTCTATGAATACAGTTCAGACTGTCTCAGTCTTTCTTTGCAATAGAGTCCTATCATATCTGCCTTTCTTCCAATACATGACCTTTATATTACTTGTAGTTTATTAGTTATTTCTTTTTTACTCTGGTGTCATACCAGAGCAGACAACAAATCTACTCCCTTAGCAACCAAGAAAATGCTCTAAAGTTGGTCAGACCTAGATTTGCACTGGCCACAGGGGAAAAATCCTTGCCAAGATTAAGACCCGTCATATGGAATTAAATTCCTAAAGACATAAAAACCTTGAGACTATTGCAACATTCAAGAAACATCTTAAGCGGTATGTCCAGAATGAAGCTAAATGCACTTGCTTCCAGCACACTGGCTAATGTGGGGAGATTATTGCAACAGGTACTCAATAAATACTACTTTTATGTATTTGTTTTAATAACTGCTGTGAAAGTTCTAATCATTCTACTTGTATATATTTGTACATTTGTATAACTAGTCCCTTTTTTGAATGTATGCAACATTTCTAAATATTGTGCTCTGCTACAATTTGATATATTATAAACCTTTTTCTGCTCTAGTTTTCTGCTGATATTGTATTTTCCACTACTGATTTTTTTAAAGTACTTTTGTATCAGGGTAGTGCCTAAAACGGTTAATTAAAAAAATCATATTCTCATATTTCAGAATTGACCTTATGAGCAAAATGTGTAAAGGCATCATCATAATGAACAGATGTCTACTAGTTTTTTTTTTCTCAAAAATTTTTTTTATTAATTATATGAATAGCAAGACAATTAAAAGATTATACATAACAAGAAGGCATAAATGAACATATAACAATTCATCTAGTGATAACAACCTTCATGAGATTTTGATAAGTTATTTAGAAATAAAACATACACCATATGTACACTATATACAAGTTAGGCAACCTGAGAGAAAAAAAAAAATATATATTTAACATTAACTATTTAATATGTTTAGAACCTTTTCTAACACAACCTTTCTAATAGCTTTTTTTTTGGACTTCCACCTAAGTATCTTTGAGCATCAATAAATTTAAAAGCCATTTTCTGGAAAGTAACCCATTTTAATTTAGAACGATCAATCCAATTTTGTATTATATAAAGTTTTAGTAATGAGCAAATAAAAATGATAACATGAATATCAACTTTTGAAAGATGAATCAATGGAATATGTAGAATAGCAAATTCCCACGTCAACGTGGATTTTTGATATCCCATTTTCTGCAGTCTGACTTTCAAAGATGTCCACAATCTGTGAGAAAAATGGCAATACCATAGAATATGAAGGAGGTCTGCTTGGGGATGAGAACAGCATGAACACGAAGGGGACTTATTTGGGTTAAATTTGTTTAATTTGATTGGGGTAAAGTAGGCATCATTATTAATCATTAATTGTGTGTATGCTAATTTTTTAAAAGGGATAAATTCCTTAGTGTGTCTAATAGCCAGGACTTTCTGAGATTCTGACAATTGGGAATTATAATTCAACCAAACATTAGATAAAAGACAGTTGTGGTCCATCATTAAAGAATTAATTAATTTATATGAGTTTGAGAGCATTTTATCAGATGATGAAAGTATTTTGATAATCGTGTTAAGGTTTTTCAATTGTGAGTCTATGGGGACCAGAGATACAAATGTGTTTTTAATTATTGCTCTTAGTTGTGTAAGAATTGGTGAGCAATTCCAGTTTACTTTCAATAACTTACGCCAGTCAGATAAAGGCAAGACAAGATATTTCAAAACATCTCCTACTTTTAGATTTTTAATTAAAGGATAGTTTGTTAAGTTCAAAAGTTTATTGTCCAATAATATATTTGGGTTTAGATGAATTGGCTGAACATGGTGCGAGATCTTTTCTAGTTTACACATTTTGAGTAAGGTTTGGAAATCTCTAATCTTTTGTTTAAATACTGTAGATATATTTAAATAAATAAACTATCCAGAGAGATAAAGGGAATAGCTTCAGGATTTAAATTATTAGAAATGACATAATTATACCATAATTTTATCCATAAAGAGTGATTTGGATAAGAAGTGTTATTGAATTTAGAGATAGTAAGAAGTTTATTGGATGAGACAATCAAATAATAGAGATAAAGATTAGGTAAACCCAAACCTCCCTTGTCCTTCGAAAATGCCAATCTAGAATAGGAAATTCTAACAGATTTAGGGAACCATATGAATTTTGCCAAAGCTTTATTTACAGACTCAAAAATATTTTTTGAAATTATCTGATCAGATGATGAGAATTGGTAAAGAAATTTAGGCAGAATATTCATTTTAATAATGGCCACCCTTGAAATAAATGAAAGGTTTAGATGCTTCCATCTGTCCATATCAGACAATATAGAGTTCCATAATTTATTAATATTATTTTGAAAGGAAGATTTATTATTATGTTCTAAATTGATTCCTAAATATTTTATATTATAAGTAAACTGAAAATGATCGTCTGGAAACAAAAAAGATTTGTGTGCTAAATGATTTAAGGGAAAAATATGAGTTTTTGTAGAATTTAAAAGATAGTTGGAAACCAAAGAAAAATAATCAATAGAATTCATTATTTTTCTGTAATCAGATAATGGAGTTTGAAAGTAGATTACTAAATCATCCGCAAAAGCAGAGACATGAATATTAGTATTAAGAATTCTAGGGATGTTATGAAAAGTATTTTGAGTAATAAACAATAGCAAAGGTTCTAAGTAAATGTTGAAAAGAAAAGGGGACAATGGACAACCCTGTCTTGTTCCTTTAGTGATCTTTATCGGAGCAGAAAATTGACCATTAATGTATAGTCTAGTAAACATATTTTTGTATAAAACTTTTAAAAAATTTATAAAGAATAAGGGAATATTAAAACATAACATAGTTTGAAATAGAAAGTTCCAACATACTCTGTCAAAGGCATTTGATGCATCTATAATCAAAGCATATATAGGGTTTGGATTTTTCTTAATGAGATGAAGTATAGTCTCTAAAGATAGAGTATTATCCCAAGCATGTCTCTGAGACATAAAACCTGATTGATCTGACAAGATAATTGAGGGTAAAATCCGTTTCAATCTGTTAGCCAGAATAGATGACAGAATCTTAATATCCACGTTAATTAAAGAAATGGGTCTATAATTTACTGGGTCAGATTTATATTTATTATTTTTTAGAATTAGAATGGTTTTGGATGTGTTCCAATGAATATCAGAGATATCATTAACTCTTATATGATTGTAAACTTTAAATAGAAAGGGAAAAACTACCAATTTGAAAGTTTTGAAAAATTCTGGAGTAAAACCATCAGGTCCCGAAGATTTACCCAATTTAAGATTATCTATTGAATTCAAGATTTCTTGTACCGATATAGGGGTAGAAAGTAGTTTTTGCTGATTATCATTAAGTTTAGGGAACTGCAAAGAGTCTAAAAAGAGTTTTGAGTGATTATCTTTAACAGAATTAGAAGAACCTGAATATAACTCAGTGTAAAGAGAGGTGAAAAGTTGAATAATCTCTTCATCAGTATTATATAATCTGTTATTATAAGATAAAGATGTAATATTTGGATTTCTGAAGTTAACTTTAATAATTCTCGCTAACAATTTAGATGGAACCTGGGCCCATTCTGAATATGAAGCAAGTAGCTTTTGTTCAGCTAAGGAGAGGTTATTTTGGTGAAGCAGAATTAAATCTTTCTGACAATCAAAAATTTGTTTTTCTAAAGTAGCATCATAGTTCAGACTAAGATGATTTTCCAACGAAGAAATTCTTGATTTTAAGAATTCCTCTTTCTTAAAGTATTGTTTTTGAAAAAGCAGCTTTACTAATAAATAAACCTCTTAATCTTGCTTTACATGCAGCCCATTGTATGTCATAAGGAATGTCTGATGATTCAAGACTATTCACCATTTCATTTAGGATTTCTGAAGCTTGTTTGCAAATATCTTCATTTAACAATAAGTTATTATTTAAGGTCCACTTATTAAACATAGTTTTATTTTTGATATTGGGTTTTATGTTCAATTTTATTGAAATTCTTGAGTGATCCGAAAAGAATCTGGGTTCTGTAGTAAAGTCCGCAATATATTTTGAAATATAATCTGAAATTAGAAAGAAGTCTAATCTGGACCACGAATGATAGCACTTAGAATAATAAGTATATATATCATTCTTGTTTATATTTTTAACAGTGCGGAGGGGATCTATTAAATTATATTCTGTCATCAAATCATTTATAGCCAGAGTAGATTGAAGATTATAGGTGACAGTGGAGCGGAAACGATCAATTACAGGGTTTATAACTGCATTCCAGTCACCACCCACTATAATATGATGATCCTTATAGGATGCAAGAATATTGTAAATTTTAAAATGAACAAATGTTGTGAATTACATGGGCCATATAGATTTAAAATTAATAAGGGTTTGTCCAAACCAGCAATAGAAGCGGTAAATAAGCACCACCTCCCTCATCATCAAATTTCTCACCAATAATATTCCCAATGAATTTTTGTTTAATGATTATAGCTACACCTCTGGAGTTAGATGAGTCACCTGAAGCTATAATCTTTTGATCCATTTTTTAACTCTTTATTCCAATCAATACGTGAAATATGGGTCTCTTGAATAAAACAAATGTTAGCCTGTGATTTAAAGATCATATGAAATAATAGTGACTTTTTCGCTTTATCTTGAATGCCTCTAACATTCCAAGAATCTAAAATTATGTCAATAGGCATATTCTACAAGTATAATCATTATTGATGCTATAAAAGTGAACTCAAGGTGCAAATCCAACACAACATTAAAAAGAAGAAGAAAAAATAAAAGAAAAACAGTCTTTAAGTATTCAAGCAAGTCATCAAATAATATTTGTTGAAAGAAAAGAAAAAGTTTTTAAGAACCATGAAATGTATAATAATAACCTTTATCCTAACCCTAGTGCCTACCCACCAATCCCCTGTGATAAAGGAAGAGCAGAAGAACATGAAAAAACATTGTAATTATAGATAATAATAACCTCAAGTTAGAATACAAATTACTCAAAGGAAGCCTAACATAACATAAAGTCCGAGTAATACTACTAAAAATATATACAAAATTAACTAATTTCAAGACGTCCAACATGCTTAATCCCTACTTCTAATACTAATCTAAAGCTCCTATCCTTAAATTGAAATTTATAGTGATTAAATGTATTTCCTCAAGTATTTCAAGAGAAAGAGAAACAAGTAAATAATAAATAAATCACACTCTGCTTAACTAGAACACTCTATCATAAGAAGTAATACAATTAAAACTGAAAGATATGTAAGATAACATATATAAGTATAACAAAACCAACTGGTAACATTATAATATAAGTAAATAAGCATAGCATTACTGAACTAAAGATAATAGTCATGCACTATCTACTGAACCTTCTTTAGTACTTTAGTGATAATTTCATTAATCAACATGACCATTAGTATGATAAAAGCACTAATATCTGTAGAATGAGTATTGAGTTATAGTTCAAATAAAGCAAAAAACAACTACCAAGCAACCATATCTCAAAATGAAAAACAATTCAGTCTGGAGATGCATCTATTAACTAGATAATAATAGTACAGGAACTATTCAAAATGAAATATTATAAGCTGTAAGGTTTTAACACTAGTTAATATACATGAATAAAGTATAATTATATTATTAAATAGTAACTTAAACAGCATCATATATATTGGACTGATTGTACAACAATGTGCATACATATAATTTTAAATCTACTTTTGAATATTTTACTAATGACTCTGTTAGGTTATATAGCCATACTATTCTTCTAAGCTATAGATGTAACATAGCAAAACAGCATGAAAAGACAAGGCTTTTAAAGTAAACATTTTGAAAATCTAATTAAAACAGAAACAAGCAAGCTAAATGCAGTAAATCTAAGGGCTTAAATATATACATGTAGATTCAGCTAATCATATTAAAGATAGTTATTTCAAACCTTTCAAATAAGTAAAGGCTTTCTTAAACATAAACTACTAATCATAAATATCACATCCAGCCTCTGAGAAGAGAGAGAGCAGAGAATAGAAAGAACATGAAACTTTCATATGAACAGGTATACTTTGTAACACTTGTCAAATTAAACACTTCAGTATAATATAAAATATTGTATGAAAAATATTCTGAATAGGAAAATATGTTCATTTCTTTACACATCCTTTAGAATTTTAATATATAAAACTAACCTGTTCATTTGTTTCCAGAAACATTTTCACTCTGCTTTATGAAAGTAGCAGCTTGCTTTGAAGTCATGCAGACACACTAAAAGTCACTGAATATATTATGTGACATGAATCTGTTTAAATTTAAAAAGCAACCTTCATTTATGAAGAGAAAACACTTTAAATAATAGCCAGATCTATTAAAAAGTTAGTGCTATTGAATACTTGTTGAAAACAAGCAGACTTGTGTATTTGAAACTGTCCTTCTTTCCTCACAAATGATGACATCACCATCCATCTCAGAGAGACTGTAGTGTGCATGTTCATGCAGAGCATCAGCTGGAACTCTGAGGGGAAGATTTTCTTGCTAGAATGTTTAGATGGAATGTTTTTCCCTCCAAAAATCATTTAGCTTACACAGAAGGCTGTAACTCCAAAGCTTGTAGTAAAATTAACATATTATCTATTTACACAGCAAGCATATGTGAGAGAAAGAGAAAAAGTAAATACAGGAATTTAAATGCTTCTATTAATCCACACAAATCTAACAAGCATATATCCTGTCACTGCACACTGTCACACCAAATCCATCATGTGTAAATTACATGACAAGTTCTTAAGGTAATATAATTATGTCACACCAGAATTACAAATCATGTAACACAAATACTGTCATATTAAAGAAAAGAAAAGATCAAACCTTATTGTAGTTCTTTAACAGTAGAATATTAAGATACAGTGTCAGGAAGCTTTTTAAATGTTTTAAGAAAAATGTCTTTTGCATCTTTAGGATCTGAACATACAAATCTTTTGTCATTAGCTGTGAAAGACAAGGTATTAGGATATGCCATTCGAAATCTAATCCCTCTTTTATCAAGTCAGCACAATAGGGGCTAGTTTTTGTCTATTTAATTTGATCTGTGCAGGAAGATCTTGGGAAAATGATAGTTTGTGAGACTTCCATATGAATTGTTTCTTTGTTTTAGCAGTTTCTAGGATCTGGAAAGTGTCTTGAAAGTTTAGTAACTTAGTATAAATTAACCTTGGTGTGGAAGAATCTTGCTTTGTACGCAGTGCTCTGTGTGCTCTCTCTACAATTATAGATTTTGAAGAAGCTTCACAATTTAACAGTGTTTCAAAGATATTTTTAGTCACAGATAACAAGTTTTTATTGTCATAAGATTCAGGTAAACCACGAATAATGATGTTATTTCTTCGACTCCTGGCTTCCAGATCCAATATTTTAGCTTGTAAATCTGAAACAGTTTTATCTCTGGATTTAAAGTCACTTTCCAATAAGTCTGTTTTAACCTCCAAAGCTAAGATTTTATTTTCAATAGTAACAATACTATCGTTCATTTGCTTTAAAGATTTACTAAAGTCTGTAAACTGTTCTGAAAAGTTTTGTATAGCACTTTGGATTGGTTTTAATGCTATTTTTAGTTCTTCTAAAAGGAAATTTGAGCCATTTAAATCTTTATTACTTACATTAATAGTTTCTGTAGGTTGTCTAGATGATTTCAGTCTTTTGAACCTGAATCTTTTTCAGGAGAGAGCATTGAAGTATATTTGGCCTTTGTAGGCTGAGTCTCCATGGAGTCAGATTTTGTAGCCATGCCCAGAAATGGAATGCAGTTAACAGGATACCAGGAACCAGGAACAGACTGGAGCAGTAGGAGTCCCAGCAGCAGAGAGACCAAGAATGTTCTGAGGTAAAATAAATCCCAGGATAATAATTCCAGAAGAAAAAATAATCCAAATGTGTAGAAAAAGATTTATAAAATCTTTTAGTATAAAAATTTGAGGAAAAAGGTTGATGTATAGTTGTAAAAAAAACCAAAAGTTAAATAGCTGTGAGGAGCTCAGAGAGTAAGGACTAGACTAGTCGGCAGCCATCTTGGAATCAGATGTCTACTAGTTATACTCAGGAATAGTTGTACACCATACATCTTACCTTTGATACAGCCAGGTTAATGTAATTGCATTTACTCCCTCTTTTTTCAGATGCTGTTTTTTTTAGGCCATGATATCTCCCCATGCCATTATGCCCATGTCCTTTTTATTAATTTTTCTACTAGTAATGTAGATTTAGCTTGAAACTGCCCTATCTAAAAATTTTTACTAATTGCTTATTATAATTAATTATTTATGTAATTTATCCAAACATCTCTGAGTCCAAGTATTGTACTCTTTAGTGGAGACACTGGTATCCAACTTGATATCATCTCTTTATTCTATACACCATTCATTTTCAGAAATCCTTGTTTTACTCAGATAAACAAAGGACGCCATTCCCAACACTGAGCCATGAGAGTATACTCTTTTAATGAATAACTATGGACCCATAACTTTCCTTAACTCTTACCATCCTATTGGAAATTTATTTTTTGTTTTAGTTAGTCATGACATAATCTATGCCAAAATGAACTGTCTTAATCAGTAGATTATGGTCCACAATATTAAATACCCTCTAAAAGTAAAATAAAAATGATGCATCTAACAATATCCCCATATCTACTGTATTTGATGCTGCCTTCCAAAAACAAAATAGTAAATAATTGCCAGTGCTGAAGACTCTACCTCTATAGGCATACTGTCTCCAATCCAACATAATATAATTATCACATGGCTTTTTTCCCCCTCAAGTGTTTTGCAGTGCCTTGTATAAACACAAGCACCTTTAAGTTACATTTTTCCTGTAAAAGAATGATTGAAATGTACCCAGTACCTAGCTGCCCACAGGACAACTAGTTTGTAGTACTGCCTCCAGAGTTGCAAATCAGATGCTTCTAACATTGCTTTATATTCTCACTCAACTGCCTAATCAATAAAAAAGGGTCTGTTGCCATGGATATGAACTTTTCCATGATCTCCATTATGAGCTTGGTTAATATGGGCATCTTGAGGCAATGTAGAAATTGCCTCATGTTTACTGACAACTGATTAATTCCCAAACAAACTGATATGGTATGTGAGAGATGTATTCCCAATGTCACTGAAGGTAAAGCTCCCAAATAAAAGTACCCCTAATGTCAATAAGGTTGTCAGTAGTACACATGCTGCACCCATCACACAGTTAAATGTAACCTTCCTAAACTCCAAAGACCTTCCAGATGAAATACACATAACAAATACCCTCAGCAGCCCCAAATGCACTCTTTCAAAACAATGCCCACATCAACACATACAGCCACATCTCAAGGAGCCTCTACTTCAAAGCCTATAAGGCAAGCCACCACACAATCCAACATTCTGGTCATTGGAGACTCCATTGTGAGGCACAATGATGTCCCTCTTATCAGGCTAAGTAAGGAGAAAGTCACAGTCAGTTACTTATCAGGGGCTAGGATCCACCACATTATGCACACACGCAGATCATTGGTCCACAAGTACCACTATGACTCAGTCATATTCCATGTGAGTGTAAATGACCTGAGACATACCTCCCTAGGCTGTATGAAGAGAGTCCTCATAGAGCTCATGGAATAAGTGTCATAGACAGGTATGAGCCTTGCATTCAGCAGCATTTTACCTTCTCCAAAGATGATGCCACAATATAAATGAAAGATAACTGACTTTAATAATTGGCTTAGTTTCTGGTGTCATTCTAAGGATGTGCAATATTGTCAGCATGGAAGGAGATGATCAACAGACCATGCTGCTTTGCCAGGGGGATGGTGTGCACCTCTCCCCTCTAGGCTTTCAAATATGAGGTAAAACATTATCTTCCCCCATATTGCCTTTCCTAGGCAATGCCAAACTGAAAGTACTTCTGACATAACAAATCAAAAACAAGAAAATCTAAACAAATTACTGCTCAGTGATAGATGTCTAAAAAAAAAACTCCACTCCTTAGAAGCTCTCTTCACCCTAGTGAATGCTGATGTCTGTGCGGTCACTGAGACAAAGATTAAAGCCACAGAGAGCACACTGCCAGTGCAAGGTTATAATGCAAATACACATTTAGATCAGGTACAGGGGCTAAAGGTAGAGGTGTCTCAATTAACATCAAAAATGAATATACTTCAAGGCTGATCAAACAGAACAATGGACTTGAGCTTCTCCATGTTCAAATCACCAATGACAAAACCCAATACCACTTTCTTGCAATCTATAGGTCCCTAACTATGACCCAGGAAACCCATACTATGTATTTCATCTTATGGAACACACTCACCATCTAACCCAGTACCATATTCATTGTTAACTTTAAATACCCTACTTTTAACTGGGAATCCTGTACAACACCAAATGTACAGGCACAGAGATTCCTGGATTTTGGAAATACAAACTCCCTGGACCAGATTGTCAGTACAGCAATCGGGAGTGCAACCCTAATGGATCTGGTCCTCACTAATATGGGAGAGTGAAATTTTGCCAGGTTATCACTTAATAGTAGGAAGTTAGCCTTAGAGTAGTTCATGAATATTCCAGAGTTAGCTGGGGGTCCAGGTTTTATTTTTACTTCAAAGGAGACCATTTTGCAGTTTGACCTTACCAGGGAAGACATTACACTAGAGGGTTTGCCATTATGCCCATGTCCTTTTTATTAATTTTTCTACTAGTAATGTAGATTTAGGTTGAAATTGCCATATCTAAAAATTTTTACTAATTGCTTAATCTATTTGTGTAATTTATCCAAACATCTCTGAGTCCAAGTATTGTACTCTTTATTGGAGACACTGGTATCCAACTTGATATCATCTCTTTATTCTATACACCATTCATTTTCAGAAATCCTTGTTTTACTCAGATAAACAAAGGACGCCATTCCCAACACTGAGCCATGAGAGTATACTCTTTTAATGAATAACTATGGACCCATAACTTTCCTTAACTCTTACCATCCTATTGGAAATTTATTTTTTGTTTTAGTTACTCATGACATAATCTATGCCAAAATGAACTGTCTTAATCAGTAGATTATGGTCCACAATATTAAATACCCTCTAAAAGTAAAAAAAAATGATGCATCTAACAATATCCCCATATCTACTGTATTTGATGCTGCCTTCCAAAAACAAAATAGAAAATAATTGC
The DNA here is from genome assembly GCF_019279795.1 of Protopterus annectens. NCBI lineage: Eukaryota > Metazoa > Chordata > Ceratodontiformes > Protopteridae > Protopterus > Protopterus annectens. The sequence goes on from NC_056739.1 coordinate 1,257,109,139, forward strand.
CAGTGCTGAAGACTCTACCTCTATAGGCATACTGTCTCCAATCCAACATAATATAATTATCACATGGCTTTTTTCCCCCTCAAGTGTTTTGCAGTGCCTTGTATAAACACAGGCACCTTTAAGTTACATTTTTCCTGTAAAAGAATGATTGAAATGTACCCAGTACCTAGCTACCCACAGGACAACTAGTTTGTAGTACTGCCTCCAGAGTTGCAAATCAGATACTCCTAACATTGCTTTATATTCTCACTCAACTGCCTAATCAATAAAAAAGGGTCTGTTGCCATGGATATGAACTTTTCCATGATCTCCATTATGAGCTTGGTTAATATGGGCATCTTGAGGCAATGTAGAAATTGCCTCATGTTTACTGACAACTGATTAATTCCCAAACAAACTGATATGGTATGTGAGAGATGTATTCCCAATGTCACTGAAGGTAAAGCTCCCAAATAAAAGTACCCCTAATGTCAATAAGGTTGTCAGTAGTACACATGCTGCACCCATCACACAGTTAAATGTAACCTTCCTAAACTCCAAAGACCTTCCAGATTAAATACACATAACAAATACCCTCAGCAGCCCCGAATGCACTCTTTCAAAACAACACCCACATCAACACATACAGCCACATCTCATGGAACCTCTACTTCTAAGCCCATAAGGCAAGCCACCACACAATCCAACATTCTGGTCATTGGAGACTCCATTGTGAGACACAATGATGTCCCTCTTATCAGGCTAAGTAAGGAGAAAGTCACAGTCAGTTACTTATCAGGGGCTAGGATCCACCACATTATGCACACACGCAGATCATTGGTCCACAAGTACCACTATGACTCAGTCATATTCCATGTGAGTGTAAATGACCTGAGACATACCTCCCTAGGCTGTATGAAGAGAGTCCTCATAGAGCTCATGGAATAAGTGTCATAGACAGGTATGAGCCTTGCATTCAGCAGCATTTTACCTTCTCCAAAGATGATGCCACAATACAAATGAAAGATAACTGACTTTAATAATTGGCTTAGTTTCTGGTGTCATTCTAAGGATGTGCAATATTGTCAGCATGGAAGGAGATGTTCAACAGACCATGCTGCTTTGCCAGGGATGGTGTGCACCTCTCCCCTCTAGGCTTTCAAATATGAGGTAAAACATTATCTTCCCCCATATTGCCTTTCCTAGGCAATGCCAAACTGAAAGTACTTCTGACATAACAAATCAAAAACAAGAAAATCTAAACATATTACTGCTCAGTGATAGATGTCTAAAAAAAAAAAACTCCACTCCTTAGAAGCTCTCTTCACCCTAGTGAATGCTGATGTCTGTGCGGTCACTGAGACAAATATTAAAGCCACAGAGAGCACACTGACAGTGCAAGGTTATAATGCAAATGCACATTTAGATCAGGTACTACAAAGACAGGGGCTAAAGGTAGAGGTGTCTCAATTAACATCAAAAATGAATATACTTCAAGGCTGATCAAACAGAACAATGCACTTGAGCTTCTCCATGTTCAAATCACCAATGACAAAACCCAATACCACTTTCTTGCAATCTATAGGTCCCTAACTATGACCCAGGAAACCCATACTATGTATTTCATCTTATGGAACACACTCACCATCTAACCCAGTACCATATTCATTGTTAACTTTAAATACCCTACTTTTAACTGGGAATCCTGTACAATACCAAATGTACAGGCACAGAGATTCCTGGATTTTGGAAATACAAACTCCCTGGACCAGATTGTCAATACAGCAACCGGGAGTGCAACTCTAATGGATCTGGTCCTCACTAATATGGGAGAGTGCTGCAAATCCTCTAGTGTAATGTCTTCCCTGGTAAGGTCAAACTGCAAAATGGTCTCCTTTGAAGTAAAAATAAAACCTGGACCCCCAGCTAACTCTGGAATATTCATGAACTACTCTAAGGCTAACTTCCTACTATTAAGTGATAACCTGGCAAAATTTCTAGCTCCCTATAAACCCTGAGAACACTGCTGCCTATGTAGAACTGTTCACAGAAACTCTTTCTTTTGTCTTTTCCCGGTTAGGGGTCACCACAGTGGATCATTGGTCCGCTATTGATTGGCAGTGAATTTTTACAGTGTCGAGTTGCCATCCCAGTGCCCAACCTTCACAGAAGGCACACACATGTGCGCGCATGCGCACACATGCACACACACACACACACACACACACACACACACACACACACACACACACACACACACACACACACACACACACACACACACACACACACACACACACACACACACACACACACACACACACACACACACACACACACACACACACACACACACACACACACGTGCATACATGCAGCTACCTGCATGTCTTTAAAGTTCATTCAACCACAGGGGGGACATGCAGACTCTGCACAGAAAGTGCTCCAGCCATGAATCGAACCGGAGAACCTCTTGCTCTGAGGTGACAATGCTAACTGCTGCACCACTGCAGCCAACCTCAGAAACTCTATACAAGCATATTAATAGCTGCATACAGGCAGCTGCACTCACCAGGAATAAGTACGGAACTAACTCAAAAAACAAGCCAGCCTGTTGGAATCACAAAATCGGTAGGCTGTATAACAGAGGGAAGAAAATCATGGCAAAAATTAGGAGGTGCAGCACCCAGCAGGATAAAAGCACTCTCATCAAACTAAACAAACAACTCAGAGGACAAATAAAGTTGACCAAAGCCAAATCTGAGGTAAATTTGGCCTCCTAGGCCAAGGACAACCACAAGGCATTCTTTAGCTATGTCCACAACCTCAAAGGAAACACACAGTTGTGTGCAGAGCTCATTGTAAATGGTGCCACCTATACTGAGGCAGAATATATAGTAAACCTACTGGCAGACAAATGCAGCTCCAACTTTACCCTCTCTCTCCCCCTCAACCTTCCCTCAGGAAATACTATCAAATATAACTCCCCCTGCTATCACTAGGGAACAGGTCATTAATGCATTCTCTATGGCCAAGAAAACTGCATCAATAGACCCAGACAATATCCCAGGATGCCTTGTAAATAGCATGAAACCTGACCTAACAGGCTGTCTGGAATTGGTATTTAACTGTAGCAGCCAAACAGGATTTGTGCGTCATGAATGGAGAACAGCAACAGTCATCCTTCTCCACAAAGGTGGGCATATACAGACCTTGGAAAATATAGACCCATAAGTCTCACTATTCTCATATGCAAAGCCATGGAAAGAATTATCATGGAAATGATCAATAATGATATAGTAAACCTGCAGACCCTGGACCCAATCCTAGCTGGTTTCGTCAAGGGCAGGTCATGCTTCTTTGAGAAGGTCACTAAAGCAATGGATGAGGGCAAAATGGTTCACACTGCCTAGCTTGAGCCTGCAAGGCATTTGATACAATACTGCTCTCCGGCATTGTTGACAAACTCAAGATGTTAAGTACAAACCCTTATGTCACTCAGTGGATAGACAACTGGCTCACAGACAGGATCCAGGAAGTTGGAATTGGGGACTCCACTTCCACAAAGAGGCCAGTCACAAGAGGCATCCCTTAAGGATCATTCCGGGGACTGCTACTTTTTGGCATTTGCTTCTCTGAAGTCAAGACCAATGTCAGTGGCCTCTGGCTCATTAAATTTTCATTTTATTGCAAATTAGGAGCTGTCATTGAATCCCTCACTGATACAAATATTCTCCAGGAAGAGCTGAAACAGACAAGCAACTGGCGTCAGAGCTATGGACTAAAACTAAATGCCAAGAAATGCATAATAGTATCCTTCATGAAGTCATCCACCCCTGGTGACTATCATATTGGCAACACAACCCTTAGAGATGACTCAGTTGTCCAGGAAAAACAGCACCAGAATTACCCATTCTAAAGACTTAAGCATTGCCTGTGATATAAATAGGACCTGCTGGAGAGAAAAGTAGGTATCCCAGAGACTACCCCATCTCTGGAACAGGCTCCCCATCCATGTGAAGAAGAGTTCCTCCCTAACCCAATTCAAGTGTAACTTGGACAACTGGATAGGGAAAAGGAAATTCATCCCTGGTTTGGCATCTATGTCTCAAATGGACACAGGCAGCCTGTAAATGATTCATCTCCCAGGTCCTTGCTTGTAAATGTTTCATCTCCAAAGGCTGCTTACACTTATCAAGGGTACCAGAACTTGTCAGAGATTTGGGAGGTATGGCTAGGTTAAAAAGGTACGTATGGCCATTAGCCTGGCAAACACCTATAAACCTAAGCCTTTTCTGTCATTCTTAGTATCTTTAGTTCCTCCTTTTTTGTTTTAAACTGGGACCACGAAAGTGATATTCCATATTCAATATATCCCCCCGCCATTCTTGCTGTACTTTCTATGTTGTGTTGGTGTGTGTGTGTGTGTGTGTGTGTGTGTGTGTGTGTGTGTGTGTGTGTGTGTGTGTGTGTGTGTTAATGCTGTTATTTTTTTAAATTGACAATGCCAACAGGGAGGGCTATGTCTGATTTGACCCTCTTTAACTATTAGATGACCTTGTGATTGCTCCAGGCAATCATGTTGCCTGTCAACATTAATGGTTGTCTCAAATGCTTTCTCATACCTTGTGCTATATTTGTTGAGATATTTCCATATTGTTCTCCCTGATCAGATTAATGTTTGATTTGATCTTAGCACTTCTTATGTGTTTAAACCAACTTCTCTCATGTTTTTATGGCTAAAATCTAATATTTTGCAACTCTGCCTTGCCTGATAGTTGTTTATTTAACAGATTGTCTTCCTCCTTCTATGAATTATTGGGATCATCATTCATTCTCCTATAAAGCATATTATCTTGTAACTTGTTATTTATTTATTTTTTGTCAAGGTCTAGATATTCCTGTTGATAGCCTATTTATTTCTACTTACTTCGTGATCTTGGATACCCATCCAGCCATGTCTTAATTTCTCCAAATTCCTGTTAACATGGCATGTACTTCAGCTAGACCTAATTTACTCACCTTTCCTTTACGCTTTCACATTTCATCTAACATCTCATTTCAGTTAATTTTATACCATAAGAATTTAGTTTTACATGTTTTCTTCCTCTGTTTAATATTTTGGTTTTCTAATGAAATCCTTTACAAACAATTGGCATTTAAGGTGGCATGGTCAGCCCTTGTTAGTGGGGTCAATATTTCATATTCCCAGCACCTCCATATATGGTGTTAAATCAAGTCTTGGCACAGTGTGAATAATTTACATTATTGCTTTTTTCTGATTAGTTGTCTTAAGCTATCATCCTTATTTTATCATTGGTCACCATGTTCTTTCCATTCTTGACTTATCAGCTTAAAAATACACTACTATGATATTTTTCTCAGTAGATGCAACAAATAGGTCTATCATATTATAAAAACATGTTTATTACTTTTTGGTGAAATGTAACTGCCAATGGCAATGAAGCTAGTGCTTTACCTTCTTTTTTTTCTACTACTACTACTGCTGGAATTAATAAGTAGTTCAATATTTATAGCAAAATGTTTTCTTACCAAGCTCCCCCTCTTTAGGATGTAGTTTTCTTCTGATTAGAGGTGGATGGCCACACAATGCTGTAACGTTTATCGCCATCCTGTGACATTATCTCTGTAATGATGCTAGCATTAGGTTTGTTGATTTGCAGAGCATACCTACATTCCTCAATTTTTCCCATAATGTGTCTAGTGTACCTATACAACATCCTAATACATGTCATTTTTGTTGTATGCTATGTCTGTTGCTTCTGTGAGCATCCCAAAAATACAAGGATATATTTAAGAAAAAAAAATTTTTTACCCTCAGAATTCAAACAAATCCCATTTTATAAACATTTCTTATGTGCATGGAAAAAAAGGCTGGTTTTCTCTTCAGCATTCTCCTCTCTTGCAGAGATGTTCAGTCTATGATTGATCTCACCAATTATATCATTCTTTTATTCACCTCTGAAAATGTTATATAGTAGCCTGCATATTCCTATGACCATGTGACGTCTTCTTATTTTCTCTTAAGATCGGATGTTTTCCACTATGCTATTACTACTCTCAGTAGCCATGGCATCAGCATTCCTAGAATGATCTATATGTCCACCTATTTTCCAGTATTGTCCTATCTATTGGCATTCTTGCATCTTGAATTTTAGCTCCCATCACACACAGGAAACAACCCTTTTTCAAGAATAATGGTGCAAGCTGATGTTTCTAGGGTACTTACCAGGGAATTGCATGCAGTCCAAATTTCAGAATTAAGAAGCTTGTGACTCCTTACTTTCTACCTTTTTCCAATATGAAGATTTGTTTTCTTCTACATATTTCATTTTGATTAACTTATTTCCAGTTGAAGGGGGTTACTATTTTATTCAAGTCTCCTGCTCTATTTGTATCCAGTTTTTCTCACACTGTTGTTTAATGATAACTTCTATTGTCTTCCACCCAATCATTTTTTTATTTCTGTGACATGTTGTCATCACCTCACTATACTTATTCATCACAACTTCAGCAGACAAGAACACATCAGCAGATGTGGTACTTGTGGACTTCAGCAAAGCAGCTGACAAGTAAGACCATGAGGGGTGGGTTTGTGGAACTCTGTGATGGATAAGGAACTAGCTGATAGGATAGAATGAGCAATGATTACAGAGGATCTGCCTACTGAAGAGAGAAGAAGAGTGATGAGGGAGGAGTTTACTGCTGAGAAGGCAATAACCAGCTGAGTTCTCCACAGTTCATTACTCAGGCTGATCTCACTGAGTGCATTCTCTGTGATGTATCTGCTAGAGTGGAGATCAAGGTTATGCTCTGTAGAACAGACTGTATGTGCTGCATCTTTAAGAAGCATATAAAGGACTGAATGTGCACAAATAAGTAGCAGGCACATGCTATACCCAGTGCCATTTTGAGGAGCAGCCAGAGAATGAGCATTTATGAATGCAATAGCTAGTTTGTATATAAGTTACCTAAGTTAAAGTCAGTAAGCTTCTATTGTGATGTGTTTGTATGTAATAAAGCTGCTTGAACAGAACCCATGAGGACTCGTCTATTGTATCCTGACTAGATGAGCGACATGGTGTCAGAACCGGGATTCCAGAGATTGATATTCGGAGCCACGAGGTGGAGAGATGACATTGAAGGTACACTAAGAGAAATGAGCATGAAAAAGAGCCAGAAAAGAACCAAAGGTAATGAAAACTTGCACGAACAGCTTATTTTATAAAAAAACATAAAACGGATCATTACAAGGGCACAAACCACATTATTAAACAAGCGGGTGGCACAAAAGGTTTTTTAACTAGGCAAAATGTTTAAGATTAAGATATTTGATGCAACGATTATCAGAAAAGCAAAACAAGTATGTTTAAAGCAAAACAAATAGGTTTAAAGAAAAACAAGTGTGGTTGAGGCAAAACAGGTATGTTTAGAGTAAAACGAGCACAAGAAACGTACAATGGGCATGAAAAGAGATTAAACGAGAAAAACAAATATAATAAGGGCAAAAAGAACACATTAAGTCTAAATAAAGCAAGGTGACTGTATGTTTTTTGGCAAAGTGCTGTGTTGTGGCATAAATACGATTTTGTATTGTATCAAGGGCATAACTAGAGTTATTTGACATATCTCAAAGTATGTAAAAGTGCTTACAGTGTGTGCTTATTACTGTGCATGTATTCTGAAGAGTTTACATGTGCTCAAAGTGCAACTATTTTGTGAAGTACAGTCAAAGTATAACCTTTCGAAAAGTTTCTTGTGCTGGGTGTGTCTATTCGGATTCACTTTATAACCTTGAAATGCTGAAATATCGAATTTCAGTATCTCAAGACTAAAAAACCGAATCCACAAAACACCGACAAACAAAAACCGTGAAACCACATAACCGAAAACACCGCACACACTACACTAAACATACAACAAAACACCCACATCACAACATAAACAAAAAAACAACACACATACACAACTCACACACACATAAGCAGGGGGGCAAGCATCCCTGCACACCCCCCTACTTATATATACTAACTCCGAGATCGCACAAACACAACACAAAAGCTCACTCACACACGCACATTCTCCAATCCCTCACATACACTCTAACTCCCACTCAAAACCCTTACAAAACACTCACTTACCTGACATAACACCTACATCCAAACACAGCACCGCGCACCAACAAAACACAAACCCAGACATTACATAGCGCAACTTCATAACCACGAATTCGACATATTTTCGACATACGTCAAATTCGCGATTATGAACGTTCGCTATTTTGAACATTCGACTTTATAGCTTTGAGATACTGAAATTCGACATTTCAGTATTTCGATGTTATAAAGTGAACCTGTCTATTCGCAAAGTGCCGCCATTACAGAGTGTTTCTTGCACTGTAAAGAATTATCTAGCAAGGTACCGCCATTTTGGGGAAATTCCAATGTGTTGTGTACTATTTATTCACAAAGTGCAATCACTTTGAAATGTTTCTGAGTCTGAGCTTCTTTTGCCCAGTTCATTTGCACTGTGCAGTTATTTGAAATGTTTCTTACTCTAAGAGGTGATTTCTTGCAGTACAGCAGTTTCAACTCCTGCCCAGTTCATTCACACCGTGCAGTTACTTGAAATGTTTCTTACACTGATAAGAGTTGATTTCTTGCAGTACAGTAACTTCAAGAGTATTACAGTGCATGAGAGACTTATTTTGCAAAATTCAGTTATTCAGAGGCTTGTTGTGCTACTGTGCGAAGTTGTAAATATTGGCACAAATTTCTGGCATATGTGTGTGTGTGTGTGTGTGTGTGTGTGTGTGTGTGTGTGTGTGTGTGTGTGTGTGTGTGTGTGTGTTCATGCATATTTGCAAAACCCTTCATTGGTATGTGTTAACATGGCAGACAGGTTTTGAAAACCCTTACCACTTGTATTTGATCAGAATATTGCAGAGAATTGGAGAATATTTGAACAAGAGTATGATATTTTTATACAAACAGCTTATTCAGACAAAGATTCATGCACCAGGGCATTCATTTTGCTAAACCTAGCTGGGTCAGAGGCTATTGAAAGAGAGCATTCATTTGTGTATGCAACCGCAGTATATGAGGGAGAAGGTAAACATCATCATATTGTTGTACAGGCTGAATCAAGGGAAGACCCCAAGTGTGTGAAGTGCAAATTCAGGGAAATGTGTAACCCCCAGACAACTATTATATTAGAGAGGCATTTGTTTTACACAAGAGATCAGAAACCAGGAGAAATTTTTGCAGCTTATATTACTGACCTGAGAAACAAAGCTAAAATGTGTTGGTTTGGTGATTTAAAAGATGAGTTAATAAAAGACTCAAGTGTGGTATTAATAGTGCAGCTATGAGAAAGATTTTGATTCATGACAGTGATTTAACATTGTGTAAAGCCATAGAGATTTGTCAAATCCATGAAGTTACAGAAAAACACAAGTATACTTGCAAGTGACAAGAGCATGGTTTCAAGAGGCTTCAGAGCAAATGTAGATAGCATGCAACACGTGGCAAATGGAAGTAGGCCTAAGGACACAGCAGCCATAGCCCCTGCTGTCTCACCAGGGAAAACACGTAGTTTTCAAGCAAGTTCTAGGAAAAGAGCATGCTTAGTGCAGTAGAAACATGAATCAGCAAAACCCAAGTCCAGCTTTATTGTTAACTGTTACAATTCTGGTACCAATCATTTGTCTAAAAGAGAGAAATGCTTAGCATTTGGTCAGCAATGTCATAAATGTAAAAAGTTGAACCATTTTCAATAATTTTGCAAATCAAGTAAACCTCACACGGTTGTAAAGAAGAGTCAATCAAAAAAGCAAATTGATCAAGTAGAATTGCAGCAGTCCACTTTCTATGTAGATGGTGTACCAGTAATTGGTGAGTTGATGCAGTGAATTTGTTGGCAAAGAGCAAAGTGTTTTGTATTGTCTAGCTCAATGGCAAATCCACCGAGCTTAAAGTAGACACTGGTTCAAAGTGTAATGTTATATCAGCAGACACATTTGCTGAAGTGAGAACTAATGAGCAACTCAATGTGACCAGTAGTGTGAAACTTGTTGCTTATGAAGGTGAAGAAATTCAAACCAAAGGCTCAGTAATGATTTCATGTTATTTGGCTAAGAACTGTTACAGCTTGTTATTCTATGTAGTTCAAAGAACCGTGCAGTCATTATTTGGTCTCAGAGACAGTTTGAGAATGAATCTGCTATCTCTTATGAAAGACGTTCATCATATAAATGTATATCCTAGTTCCAAATTTTCTGAAACCATTTTCTCAGAGTACACTGATGTTTTCGATGAGAAGTTGGGCAAACTTCCAGTTGTGTATTCAATGAAGTTAGACCCAAAGATCACTTCCATAGTCAGATCAGCAAGAAAAGTTCTGATAGCTATGCAGGATAAAGTCAAAGCTCAGTTGGATAAAATGGTACAGCAAGGTGTAATTTGCCCAGTTACAGAACCAACTGAATGGGTGTTGTCCATGATAACACCTGACAAAAAAGGCTCAGACAAATTCAGAAAATGTATTGACTCAAGAGATCTGTACAAAGCATTGAAGAGACCACATTATCCAATGAGTACAGTCAAAGAGGTCACAGCTCTGATACTGAATGCCACTTTTTTTTGTCTAGGATGCAAAAAGTTCATTTTGGGAAGTGATGCTTGATCGCAGATCCTCATTACTGACTACTTTCAGTAGCCCATTTGGCAGATACGGATTCCTAAGGATGCTATTTGGAATAAATTCTGCAAGTGAAGTCTTCCAGTGTGCAATGGACCAAATTTTTTCAGGTTACCCTTGTGCCATAATAGTAGATGATTTATTGGCTGGGGGCAATGGTGAAGTAGAGCATAACAGAAACCTAAAGACAGTTCTAGACAGAGCACATGAAGTGAACTTAAAGCTCAGTCCTCTGAAGTGTAAATTCCAACTACCAGAAGTCACATATGTAGGTTATTTATTTACCAGCACTGGCTTGAGACCAGACCTGACCAAACAAGCAGCTATTCTTGAGATGTCAGCACCAGACAATATTCAAGTTTACAATGTTTCCTAGGCATGATCAACTATTTAGTCAAGTTTATATCAGACTTCAGTGAGTTGATAGCACCTTTAAGAGATCTGATGTGCAAAAATGTTACATGGTCTTGGTTGGAACAGCACCAGAAGGCATTTGAAGACCTTAAGCAGAAAATTGCTACCCTACCTACATTAAGATACTATGATGTCAATAAACCAGCTACTATTTTCCTGTGATGCTTCAAAATTTGGTCTTGGCACAGTTATTATTCATGAAGGCAGACTTGTAACCTATGCATCTAGAACACTTATCCAAACTGAATTAAAATATGCTCAAATTGAGAAAGAACTTTTTGCAATACTATTTGCATGTTCAAAGTTTCAAAGTTGAGTTATCTGTGGTCGAGCTATTTAGATTGAAACTGATTAGCGAACTCTAGTTACTATTCTACTACATTAATGATGGATGGCTGTCAAAGCAATCTAGTGTACCACTTGAAGTGCAAACCTATTTTCCTTACAGAGATGAGATGTTGATGAAAGATGACATTTTCAAAGGTCCTATAATTGTTGTTCCTGCTTCCTTACAACATGAATATATCCAGATTTTGCATAGTGGTCACTTAGGTTCCACATCTACTAAGAGGAGAGTGAGAGAACTAGTATTTTGGCCTTCACTGCTGAAAGACATTGAAAAAGTACTTTCTTCTTGCTCAGTATGCAATAGTACTAAACTGTATTTGAAAAAGAGAACTGCTTCAGCTAAGTCAAGGTCTTGAACTACCTTGGTCAACAGTAGCCAATGATATCTTCGAGTGGAAGAATCAGAATTATAGTATTGCTAGACTCTTATTTGAACTGGTTTGAGATTGATCTACTACCTAATCTAACATCCACTACTGTTATTACTAAGTTGAAATGTCATTCCTCAGTCCATGGTAGTCCACACAAAGTTATTTGACAATGACACTCAATTTACTAGTCAGTTATTTCAGAAATTTGCAAGAGAATTTGTACATATTACTAGCAGTCTTGAATAACCACAGTCAAACTTTCTAGTTGAACGTGCAGTGCAGAGTACAAAGCAATTACTTGAAAGGTCAAAGCGTGACAATACTGATATCTTTTTGAATTTACTTCACCTCAGAAACATACCCCGTAACGATATACTTGACTCTCCTGCTCAAAGACTTCTATCCAGATAAACCAGAACAATGCTACCTATTAGTTCCAGTTTATTGAGGCCTAAAGCTAAGAACAACAGAACCATCAAAGCCCAATTATTCAAGAAGCATTCTATTCAGAAGTTCAGTTATGATAAATCAAGCAGATTTCTTTCTCTGTTAAAAGATGGAGAGACAGTGAGGATACAAATGGTGAACGGTTTTGGCCAGATTGGTCAAGTTACAGGTATATATACTGAGCTGAGATCCTACTTCATAGAATTTTATGGTGTGAAGTACAAGAGAAATCAGACATCTTCTTCCTGTACCAGAATCATTATCGCAGCATTGTTCCTGTGATACAGACTCTAGATGTCAGACAATGTTTCTGTCCCTCTCCTTCCATTCCTGAGGATGTTCCAGATATTCCCAAGGTTGAACATTCATCAGACAGTTCCAGTTGCTAAATCTAATTCTCAGTTTTATGTCACACGATTTGGCCATTTTTCCAGACCTAGTGTGAAATACACAGTGACATGAACATGACTGTATATATGTACCTAGTCCTGTATAATTGCATGACAAAGAACTATTTATATTATTTGCATGCCAAATGAGATTCATAGCATTGCATGATCTATTTCTTAAAGAGGGAGGATGTAGAACAGAGTGTATGTGCTGTATCTTTAAGAAGCATATTAAAGACTCAACATGCACATATAAGTAGCAGGCATGTGCTATACCCAGTGCCATTTTGAGAGTGCAGCCAGAGAGTGAGCATGTATGAATGCAATGGCTAGTTTGTATATGTTACCTAAGTTAAAGTCAGGAAACTTCTATCGTGATGTGTTTGTACATAATAAAGTTGCTTGAGCAGAACCCACAAAGACTCGTCTATTGTATCCTGACTAGATGAGTGACATGCTTTTTGCTGATAATACTAAAACATACAGAAATTATGGACATAACAGTAAAAAGTAAGATGAATGGCCATATAGATAGGAGATAGAGTTTAAGGCAAAGAAGCACACTAATCTTCATTGTTATTGAGCAGAAGTCTCTTAATAAAGCACAGACCTGGGAAATGGCTGTAGCAAATAATAAGAAAAAAGAACTTGGACATGAGCTTCACCTATAAACGTAGTTATACAACACAGAGTGCATAGGTTGTGTTAAAGGACTAAACGTATTTATACAAAACAGGGTGCAAAGATTGTGTTAAAGGACTAAATGTATTTATACAACACAGGGTGCGCAGATTGTGTCAAAGGACAGTAGGCAGTTGGACTGTTTGATAATGAGATGAATAGCAAGGAAGCAGATGCCATTTAAAATGGCATGTTGGATGGGTAAAAACATAACTATGGAATGTGCTGTGTTCGGTGACCATGCAGTTATGTCATGCGATTATGTAAAAGAGTGTCACAAGGATATCAAAATAAATGGCTGGTTTGAGTACAAAGAAAGGGAGAAGGAACTCAGTTTGTCCAGTCTGTGGATAAAAGAAGTGATGACGTATAATACAGTGTCATCATACCACCAAGACTTTTTGAAGGCAGAGGAATAGAGACAGAGTGAGGGAGACTGAATAGTACATGTAAGGTAAAAGATGAAGTCAGGCAAAAGTATTATTGTCAAGGAAGGATACAGAAACATGTATAATGATCTGCTAATGAGAGAAGCAGGACATATGACAGTGCATGAATGTGATTAACCCTGTTAGGGAATGTCGACATTGAATAGAAGAGACAGGTGTGTAGGGCCTAACTGCAAAACTAACCCAGACTCAGAAGGACTAGGGTCATCCATCCACTGATTTGCAAGTATGCCTATGTGTGTCTATTTAGGCAGTGTTCTGCCCCACCTGGCCATCCTGCTCTTAACATGATGCTAACAGATGCAATGCCAGGTATTCTAGATTTAGTAGTATTTGGTGTAGACTGGCGTAAAGGATTAAGGATCTTGGCTCCTGTAGCCAAGGTACAGAGTTTCAGCCTGACTGAGTTAATTAACTGAATTGTCATCTCTAGCTAAGGCATTTCACACACACACACACACACACACACACACACACACACACACACACACACACACACACACACACACACACACACACACACACACACACACACACTTGTACCTTCAAAATACTGCAGAACGTGGTTCCAAAGTAAAGCATCAAGATATCCATGTTGTTACTGCCCCTGTTTTAGAAAATCAAATCTTGCATGTTTGCTCTGCATGTCACATCTGTAAAGCAGTAACAGGAAGACATGTTCATGGAGGGTGTGTACATGATATAGGAACTTCTATTTTTTAATTAAATTAATGCACACAATGTAGGATTTTTTAAATTAATTGAAAGTTGTGGCCACTCCCCCCACCCCACCGGGTGCTAGGCACCTGCCTAGGTTGCCTAGTGCTGGATCCAGCTCTGGATAAATAGATATTCCCAAACACACACACATGTATATAGCCTTCTAAAATTTGTCTTGTTATCACCGCAGTCTCATATTCTGCAAATGACCTCTTGTTTACTGGTGTGTGATACACAATACATCGTCAGTGTGACCATCTAACTTAGTGTCTCTTTCTGCCTATATTATATATATCCTTCTTCCTTTTCTGACTTAGAAAAGCAAGTCTGCCCTGATTCTGTAAAGCAGTAGGAATCCTACACAGGGTAAAATAATGTTCCATATCTTTAAGTTTTAATAATATACTTTAATCCATCAGCTCCTGAAGGATATATGTAAATCTCCACAGAACACACTACCTCCGCATGATCATTAGTCAGTCTTTTAAAGAGCATATGGTTGTAATGCTCCATATCTGTACTTAAAAAAATTACCCAGTTTTCCTTAGGCCAATGAATATGTTTTATGTAAATGTAGTATTTTCAAAACTAAACTTGGTGAAACATACACAAAAAATAAAGAATACTGCAATAATTCACTTTGCTTTTCTGAAGACTTTTACATCTGAAAGAGTTAAAGTAGATCCACAGCCTTCTGTTCAAACAGATTTGAATAGTTTCACAAGTCACCGAGGGAGGTTCCTCTCCCTCTAATGTCAAGTCAGTTAGATCAAAGAGCACAGGGATATTTTAATTAAACACTCCACACCATTAAACTCATGTTCCACTCTGTAATTTTTATAATGGCTCAGACAGGAGTTTCAAGATCTGATTGCATCCCAACTGTGGTGCCCCTTTCTACAGTCTCATTAGCTCTTACACTATAGTTTGTGCAACAGTTAATAGGAACAAGAATTCACATCTATGCTGGCAAAATATCAGGTATCCATTATATCCCAAGACAAATGTCATGCATTAGAATTTTCTTTGAATTGTGCTTCTTCCATGCATATGAGATCTCTTTAGCACTTAATGTTTTGTCTGGTATTGTAAAAAGAAATATGTTGCAAATTAAGAGCAACTTAAGAGTAAATAAAAAAAAAGGTTTATGACTATACTGATTAGAGAAGGAAAGGTTGTACACTATATTAGAGATAGACTTGACAAGTAAGCTTTTAAGCAAATCATAATTAAGAATTTGTGTAAATCTTCAGCTTGCACTGAGTAGAAGGAAACAAACTTCTTTTACCAGGAAGCTAACTACTTCCTTGGTTTGGCCTATAGATCAACAGTCTCTTTTTATATTTGATCTTATGATCCAGATTGTAACTGAGTACTCTTTAACATCTATGGGGAGGGTCCTACAGCATTCACATGCCACTCCTCACAAGAAACAATCTCTTCTAAACCAGTGTGAGAAATGTGTTTCTGATTTGAAATCCACAGGTGACATTTTTAAATTAAAGATAGTCAGTTGTGACTTCAGGCTACAGACATCATATCATGCTGTGAATTAACCATCCAGTTCACATGACAAATGTGAACTTTGACAGCAGAGCTGTTTAATATCAAAGGATCAGACAGTCAGCTGGTTCAGTTAACATTTCTCCCTGAGGGAAATGCAGAGTTTAAATCAACAGTATGTTGCCAGCAGTGGGTACGTACACAGATCATACTTTGCTGCCAGTAATATCACCTAATTTCCTGTTTTACTTTTTTTAGTAAAATGGTCTAACACTCTTCTGGTGGCACTGTAAAATCCTTGTTTGTTAAACAAAGTCAAAAGAGATACCCTGTTTGCACATTGGATCCATACTGATTTCCAGGTGGAAATCCTGTTTGCCTAGCTTCTGACCATTTATTTCCAAATTCTGAGCTGATTTGCAGGCATAACATTATTGTAGAATGTTGATCTTGGTATTTTGTAATGTGTGTGTGTGTGTGTGTGTGTGTGTGTGTGTGTGTGTGTGTGTGTGTGTGTGTGTGTGTGTGTGTTTCCCTTGCATTCTCCATGTGAGGGCAAGCCACCCTTACCCCTCAGACATATGCAACAGCTCCATGGTCAGATAATCAAGAGGAAAGAAGAGATGTCTAAACAGAAAGGGATCATTCTTTTGGCAGCATGTGGTAGCTCAGTGGTAAGGTCTGTGCCTTAGTGTCCAGAATTCAGATCTTCCAGTCATTGTCTATATGGAGTCGGTATAGTCTCCCTGTGTCTGTGTGGGTTATTCCCAGGTAATGCTCCCACACACTTCCTTACAGCATGGTGGTTGACTGGGTCCTTTAAAACTGTCCATACACCTTATGGTTTCTGTTATCACTTGTCTAATATTGCCCCTTCCAAAGCAACACTGCCCTATCTAGTGAGAGCAGACATTTCTTTGCATCTCTTATAGTAGTGATATCCAGTGAAAATATTGTGTAGAAGACCAGATGCACAAAGGTGAGAGTAAAACTTATATATTTTATATAAAGTTTTAAAAAAGTATATGTTATATAAACTAAGAAAAATATTCAAATTCTTGCAAAACCTTTTTAAACAACTTTGCCACTCCTTTGCTGCTGCCAAACATCGCTGTATGTTTGTTCTTCTTTCGGCGTTTCCCGGTTAGGGGTCACCACAGCAGAACTCCGCAGACCATCACTCACTTCAGGAAGTAATGCAGAATTGCAAATAGCCCCATACCTCCATAAAAGTCGATACTTCCCATTAGGTCATCCTATCAACACATGAGAAAATTAATGGTAACTGTATGCATGAGAGACATGTCTCTCAATTTCCAGCCTAACAAAGTAAGCAGACATAGCCCAATCATTTATTCCCGGCTCCAACTGGCTCCTCCAGTGCCCACACAACTATTCAGTCCCAGGTCATCTGGTTTGTAATCAGGATCTAGCTCTGTCTATGCCACAGAGAATATGTGCTCCTTATGTTTTAGTTCAGCTTTTTAATCAGTCTGAATAAAAAAAGTGCACCATTTCACAATTTTGTTTTTTGTATTTTTCTGTTTAATTTTAATTTTTTTATCAGATAGGAAAAAGAGCCCCTGTTAATCATTATATAACTGACAGCAGTTAGGAACAAAGTTAGTACTTTACCTTTTATGTTGAATACCATGGGTAAGCTAGGAAATTATCTAGTATTGTAACAATCCACTGAATGCAGCTGGAAAGTGTTTCCCTCTGATGATATATTTTCAATGTACATGTGCTTTTTATTTAGGAACATGGAATAAGAGCTAAGCTAAGGTTCCTTTTTTGTTGTTTCTATATGACTGCACAAGTTTAACATGAGCCTAGTATGCGTGTACTGATTCACTTCATAACACTGAAAGCTCAAAACACTGAAACTCAAAACACTGAAACCAAAACACTGAAACTTCAAAATCTTGAAAACTTAAAACACTGAAACTCAAAACACTGAAAACACATATCATACATATACTGAGTTTAAACAACATAAATCATAGCATTTTCCACCAAGTGTAACAAGGGGGGCAAGCCCCACTTCACCTCTCATGTGGGGGCTGTGATCCCCACACCCCCTGCTACTTATATATATCAACTCCAGGATTGCACTTCACTATACTACACTTGGTGGAAAGTGTTATGATTTATGTTGTTTAAACAGTGTTTTGAGTTTTCAGTGTTTTGAAGTTTCAGTGTTTTGGTCTTCAATATTATGAAGTTTTCTCATTTTCAGTGTTTTGAGTTTTCAGTGTTATGAAGTGAATCCGCGTGTACTTTCTGTTTTGTCTGTTAGAGCAATTTCCTACTTTAATTTTACTAATTTTGCTGCTTAATATTCATTGACTTATGTTTTAGTTACAAGTCAGCATACTGGAAATATTACTTGACAAAGCTCTGAATTAGGAAGAAAAAATGTCCCCATATGTTTGATTTCAAAAGCAATAAAAATGATTAAAATTAGAATGTTCTGAAATGTACAACTAAAATTATCACAAATCTTGTTCATAAAGTACTATTTGCAGTAAATAAAAACAAGAACTTACTGCAAGACACATCAAATAAGTAATTCTAATTTTGCATTAATTTTCTGTGAAGTAAGTAAAGATATTCCCTATTAGTACTAAGGCAAAACTATTTATTAGATTCCATACCTTCCATTTCATCTGTAATATAGTTCCCAGTCAAAGTGTAAATGTCAAGCAAGGTCATTGCATCTGGCCTAGCCTGCTGTTCATAACAAGCTCCTCATTTAAGCAAATTGCACATCACAAAGAATAATCCTTTATCCTGACCTATACATTTCTCTTCTCTATCTAACCAGGTTGCTTCTTACCTCATATAATCTTTACCTATACTCCAATAACCCTTGCATCTCACATCACTAACATATGTAAATTACACATGTATTTAAAAACGCTTTACCCTATTGTTAACTCTGAACTAGATCACACTTTTTTAATTAGTTGAATGTATGTACTCACTTTATGCAAAAACTGTTCTAGAAACATTGTAGATGTGTATTTTCTTCTTTGTTATTGTTGACTATTTTTTTGCAAAGCATTCTTTCTAAATTTTGTGTACAAGACCTTTTGGGAACATTGTAAATATGTTGTTGTAAATATTTTGTTAATGTTGACTATTCTTTTTATTGCAAAACATTATTTTTAATTTTGTATTGGAGCTTTTCTCCCCAGGCCTTCGCTGAAAATGGACTCTTTCTGCCCAGCTGGACTTTCCTGGTAACCAAATGTCAAATAAATAGCACACTTCCCTTTTTAGCGCTATCAGCATATCACAGATATCTCCATATTGTACTTATTATCTACCTGCTGCTATTTTCTATTGTTATCTCGGGTTTTCTTGTTTTGCAGGGATCTGAAGCTTCATGATAATGTTATATCTTAGGAAAAATTGCTCATCACCCCTTTGTTACTATAAATAGGTATTATTTTAAATAATGTTGTATTATTCAACTATTTATGTGGTTTATGCTGTTTTCTTTGTGTGTTGCTTCATTTGTGAAGTATTCAGTCACAATTATGCATGTGCTAAACAGGTATTTTTATACTATTGAAGTATTTTCTGGTTTATTTTAATTTTCTTTTGTGTTGCTGTAGAGCCACGGCAGTGCAGTGGTTAGCATTGTCGCCTCATAGCAAGAGGTTCTCTCATTCGATTCTCGGCTGGAGCACCTTCGGTTTGGAGTCTGCATGTCCTCCCCATGCTCAAGTGACGTTTAAAGACATGCAGGTAGGTGTGTGCATGAATGGGTGTGCCTTCTTTGAAGGTTGGGCGTCGGGCTGGCAACTTGGCACTGTAAAATCCACTGCCAATCATGAGTGGACCGGAGTTCCACTGTGGCAACCCCTAACCGGGAAAAGCTGCAAGACATTACTATTGCTATATTTGTATAATTCTCCATCACCTTTAGATATGTACAAATTAATAGTTTTTTTTTTTTATATATCCAGCCATATATCACTCACTAGCTTTCTTACGAGTCACAGTCGTCTTTTAGTGTGACACCATGAACATATCACAGGCAGCTGATAATGAAATGTTTTGTATCTCCATTTGGCCTGTAGTAAGTTACCACTGTTATATTTCCCTCATCATTCTAAATGCCCTTCATGTAAAGGTAATTTGCTTACTTAATCACAAGCAAAGCAGCTTAAAGCTGTAGGAGATGCACTGAAATTTAAACCTCACATTTTTTTGTATTTTGTCTGATATGCATCAGTTAATCTGTCACTTTTGTTCTACCTCATTTGCTGTATCTTTGTAGCTCTGTGATACCCAAGCAGGTATGTCCTTGTTTTCTGTATACCTCTTACAGTTTTCTCATTATGTTAGTAGCTGGAAGGAGTCTTTGCTTACATTAACCTTATTCTTAACAGACTATGCCAGCCTGTACTGTTAAACTCTATTCAATTAACTGCGTTAGTCTGTGATATGAAAACAATCTCTCATTCCCTTAACTGGTGTAATAACATAAACACTATGAGGTATGCATTTCATGACAGCCTTTTAAATTAACAAATGCACTGACCTGATTCCAGTAGATTTCTGGTCTTAAACCTGCTTGTGATATTCCTGTAACATACCCAACCCACCCCACCTCTACACTATTTCCTTTATTCATGTTCAGTCCCATCCCAAATGTCTACTATCCCGTAACAATCTTTTCAACCATTTTGAAATCTGCTATAGTGCCCATCATAAACTAATGGTTGTATCCTTAACTCATTTCCTTTTACTTACCCTTCTGTGCTTGCCTCTTCCACCATTCAGTAATATTCTCTCTCACTTGGTTATTATGCCCTGCTACTCTGTAATTAAAGTCACCCCATATACACAGAAACAATTACTCACAAATTTTCAGTCATAGTGTTAGTTCCCTTCCCAGAACATACTTAAGTTCATCCTTCTACCTTATGTGCATAGTAGCATATCCCCTTGATAACTATTAAAATAACAATAAAATAACAGACTAACATCTGCTGAAAAAATACAAGTCGACTTATAATCAACTTACCACTTAACAATATAACCCCTCACTATTACACTACTGAAAAACAAACAACATCCACTCCAGAAAAATGGGAAAACAAACAACCTATTTGCATACATTACCTCTATAGACTATCTGCTCACTATTTACCACATCCCACTTAATAACTACTCTTTAATTCCCACACAATCACTCAATCGAAAGACAGCTAATAGTAGAACAATAAGACCCCAAATGCAAATTATTTGCAAAATATGGTGACATTCAACCTAACTCAGGACCTGCCAGATTATAATACTATCTTTAGTAATCCTAGTGCTCATTTCAGGAGCAACTTTACTAGAATACCATATCAATGCCATATTATTTGGATTAAAACAACAGATCAGCATAGCCAGATATCTCCTTATACCACAGACATAATCACAATAACTGAAACCTGAATTAAATTACATACAGAAGATGATTATATCACAGCCAGGAGGCCATCTTTAATCTGTAATGAATATACTAGAAAAAGAGCTGGTGGTGTAGCCATTGTATATTCAAAACAATGTTTAATCTTGCCATGCATTCCATACCAATACCAGACATCAGTAATGTTGCATTCCTAGTAATTATACACAAAAATGAATATGCATAGTGATATTGTAGATACCTCCTAGTACAGTCAAGTCAGCCCCTAAAAACATATTATTCTGGATAACTGCAAGTATATTTCTTGAGATAATACCCATAAGTAACATTATTACTGACTGACCCAAGAGCACTATTCAGTCCACTATCAGTCTGTATGGATTAAGCCAACTTATGCATAGGGCCACCAGGAAAAATACATTTTCTGGAAAACAAAGACTTTAAGATTGGATACTAACAACACAGCCCAGAAAAACTACCCATGCAGGACTTATGCCATATACCCAGTCGATGCATGGAAAATACCACAATTTATATGCCCTTCCAAAAGAAAATAGCTGTAAATACAACCAAATTTAATAAGGAAAACCTCTTGTCTAACCTAAGTAGAAAATGGAAACTATGAAAAGCATTGGCTTTAGCAAACACAGTAACTCGCTTTAACAAAATGTTTCTCACCATATTAACCTCCCTCATACCTATTTATAGGAAAAGAGTCACAGCAAATCCTGCATCATGGCTTATACCAGAAAAAAAAAGCAAATGCACAACAGAGATGAATCATGGAAAAAACACCATTTAGAGAAAAGAAAAAAACAGTAAACAGTTTACAACAATAGCAACACTTGCAAAACCAAAGAATGCTATCCTAAAGGGTAAGCAACACTAAATTACTAGTCTAATGTACAACCTCAGTAAAACTCCAAAACAGTTTTGGTCAACAATCAATAAACTAATACAACCTGGTAAAAAAATCACATCCCTGATCTCTCACAGATGAAACAGACTTTAAAATAGCATACAGATTTAATTCATACAACACACATGCTGCAAACTCCCTTAGTGGGTCAATACAGCCATTAAGTTGGTAAGTCACATGATCAGTATAACTACAACATCTTTACTTAACACAACACCTGCCATGATACAAAACTTGCTGCAAAATTTAAACCCACCAATCTTGCAGCAGATAACCTACCAGTAGATTATCTCTAAATGGCTGTAGAAGCCATTGTATACCCAAATGTTCATTCTTAAAAATCACACTCTTCAAGTATCAACAGTCCCAAAACTTGAAAATATCCTACATTATCCCCTCACATAAGATGCCAAATGTCTTGAACTAGCAAACTGTAGACATATAGCCATCTTGTCTTACCTGTCCAAAACATTTGAAAATGTATTCACTGACATTTAATCAACTACCTAACAGAGAACATGCTACTTTCCACAATGTGCTAGACCATAAAACAGAAACAACATTATTAACATTCATAAACTATGTTCATGAAACAATAAATCATGGTAAAATGGTTGCATTACTGTTTTTAAACCTGTCTAATGCATTTGACACCGTTTCACATCCCATGCTATTATCTGGACTCAAAGAGCTAGGCCTCACCAACAATATAATCACTATGTTTAAATGTTGTCTCAGCCATCAAACATAGTGAGTACACTGGGAGGATGGGTTGTCATCTTCTTAGCAAATTTATTTATTATTTATTTGTCATTTTGTTAACCGGGTTAGTCTAATTGAGCCAGTGGCCTGTTTTCAGTGGAGACCCGAGGAGAAAAGCTCCAGACAGTTATTACAAAGTTACAAAAAAAGAAAACCATCTGACAGTGAAGTTTTATGCAAACATTACAATCATGTACTTTACATGACAACATTAGAAATTTACAAGAGGCCAGAGAATGAAGTTTACATAAACATTACAATAATGTGCATAACATGCAGTACAAATGTTAGTTTTTTTTTGTTTTTAATCAACAAAAAGAGAAAGAGATGGAAATGAGACAGGACACTTGCAATAGGTGGGTGTTAAAAGTATGACAGGTAATAAGGTGCTGAGGTGGGATTAAGTGGGATCATTGCAGTGACAGGTGTTGGTATTTACAAACCAAAAGACAGCTGGTTCACCCAGGCTAACACTGTGCTGAAAAGCAAATAAACTGTCTGTGCAATGCAGTTATAAAAGTTCTGTTAAAATCCAGAACTTAATGAAAAGAATGAAATAAAACAAAATAAGAGCAAAAATAATACAAATGAAGTCCCTTGTCCAATGACAAGCGCGTTCGAATAGTTCTTCTTCAGATCGTATCTTTGACTTAATTTTTATTATTTTTGTTCTTATTTTGTTTTATTTCATTCTTTTCATTAAGTTCTGGATTTTAACAGAACTTTTATTACTGGATTGCACAGACAGTTTATTTGCTTTTCAGCACAGTGTTAGCCAGCTGTCTTTTGGTTTGTGGATTATTTATTGGACAGTTCACCGCAGCAAAGGGAATATCTCTTTATTTTTTTCACTATGGTGTTGGTATTTAGGAGAAAAGTTTTAAGTTTGGATTTAAAGAGATTTATGTTGGAAATGATTTGGATGTTAAGGGGGAGTTTGCTCCATTCATGGGAAATACTATATTTGCAAAGAAGTTTGCAAATGTTTGTTTGGTTTATAGGTGTCTAGAAGCAGCTGGTCAGAGCTGCAGAGAGTTCTGGGAGGGGTATAATGTGATATTAGTAAGGATAGAGCAGGACAGGTCATTTGCAGCTGGAGTAAAGCAGGTGCTGGGGGAAGTCAAGCCACTGGAGCTGTTTTAGTGCATGGCAGTGATGAGATTTGTAGGACTGGTTGCTAGCAAATCTTGCAGCACTATAGTATATTTGACAGAGTTTAGCCTAAAGTGCAGATTGTAGATGTGAAAAGATAGGGGAGGCATAAAGTAGACATGGAAGGAGGAAGGCCTGAGCTAGTTTCTGCCTAGAGTCAGGGGCTAGGTATTTTTTATGTCTGTAGAGTAGGTCAAGTTTTTGATTGGTCTTTTTGATACAGTGCTGAATATGGGCATCAAATTTTAACTGATCATTGATAATAACACTAAGAAGTTTAATATGTGGGTCAGGTTGTATGATGCTTTTGTCAAGAGAAGAAATGGTGAAGGTAGTTTTGAGATTAGAAATATTTTTGGAAAAAAAAGAGTAGTAGCTTTGTTTTTTTTTTGGTATATAGAATTAGTTGGTTGTTGGTTACCCATTTTTCTACAGATAAGAAGCTATGTTGAGTAGTAGAGAGGAGGTCAGAGAAACTGTTAGAACAGATAATAATGGTAGAGTCATCCACATATTGTGTGAGGGAGGATGCTGTACAGGAAGTATGCAGCTGGTTTGTGAAAGTATTAAAGAGTAAAAGGCCAAGAATTGAGCCTTAAGGCACCCCAGTTTGGATTGGTAAGTAAGGGGAGCAGGTAACCTGCCATATTTACTGGTTGCTGTCTATTAGTGAGATAACTAGTGAACCATTTAATAGTAGAGGGAGATACATTGAGTTGTGATAGTTTATCCTGAAGTTTGGATTGTGATACGGTATTGAATGCTTTAGAAACATCAAGAAAGAGGCAAGAAACCAGTACATTTTTATCCATGGCTTTGACAATGGTTTGAGTAAAGGACAGTAGAGCAGTAGATGTACTATGATGGAGCTTGAAGCCATGCTGGTAGGGGTTAGGAGGTTATTATCTAGAAGATGATGAAGAAGAAATAATCCCCAAACACTGCTGAAGGTCACTCGTGAGGCAAAAAGTGAAACTGTATAAAATATCCAAGAGCAGGCCACCATGAGATTCCAAAAAATATTTTGATAAAAATCAGGTAAAATCATGAAACATTTAATGAAGGAAGACAAACTAAAACGTGAACAAAAAACATAAAACAGAGCTCAACTGTAGATAAGCACTTTCAGCCTTCATCAGATCTATACCAAGAGGTTATTATCTAGAAGGTACTTAATAAGCTGTCTGTGAATGGATTTTTCAAGGAGTTTAGATAGCAGACATAGGATAGCAATAGGTCTGTAGTTGGATGGTTCATTGCTGTTGCCTCCTTTGTGTAATAGAGTGATAAATAATGATTTCCATATATCTGGAATGGTGGATTCTTGAATAGGTCTATTGATCAGGATAGAGATGAGGGTAGGCTATGGAATGAGTGGCTAGTTTAAGAAAGGGGGGAATGTTGTCAGAAGAGGGAGAGTATGGCTTCAGCTTAAGCAGGAGAGATTTGATGTAAGATGGCAGGATGGGGTTAAGTTTGAAAGAGGCAGTATTGCTGAAATGTGGAGTGGGGTGTGTGTGTTTATAACAGTACATTTGCCACAAAGTTTGGTTTTAGAACCTTTAGTATTTAATGTGATCATAAATGAAATGTATGAAGTCCTTCATAGAGAAATTCAATCGAGTATATGCAGATGACATGTCTCTATTTTGTGTAACCTCTTTAAACAAACAGCTCTAAGATGACCATTCATTTATAAAAAAAAAAAAAAAATAGAAGACTTGAGTGAGCATTCCAAACTACTTCTAAATCCATATACAACTTAATAAATAGTGTTTTTACCTCCAGCCCAACAAACAGTTATTGTGATTTACTAATGTTAGTAGTCACTAATCTAATGCTAGAATTGAGTTAGGAGAAATACAAAAATACTGGGAGTAATAATTGACCAGGAAAAAATACAAAAGTTCTGGGACTAATAAGTGACCATAATTTAAAACATGACAACTTCATATAGATGAAACATTTTGTGACAGCATGCACATAAGACCCGAGATTGGACCTGTCTACTCTCTAGTCTCTAGATGTCTTATCAATTTTTAGTAGTTCATTGTCTATTCAACTTGCCAAGCTAGAGAAATTGTATTCTTCTACTTATATTTTAATACTGCTTACATTTAATGAAAGATCTCTAAAATTAAGTATATTTTGTAGCTTACCAGAAATTATACAAAAATTTTGAGTATTTATCTCATTTGTTTTATCAATTTCCTTTCTATTTCTTTTTATACTTATCCCTTTAAACTTTTTTTGTGTCTTACTCTTTTTCCAATTGAATTTTTTTACCTTTCATTATTTTCCATTTAGAGAAAAGAATGGCAGGACACTGCTGGATTAACACCTTCTTTATTAAAACAACCAAAACAGCCAATGATAAGCGCTTTCGGGTGTGGTACCCTTCATCAGATAAAAAGGAACAAACATTACCATTATTTTAAATTAAAAGCCAACCAATCAGCAATCAATAAACTACCCGCCTTTTTTGTAGGGCGGGTTTCAAAGGAACCATGTCATTTAACCCTGGGCTCCTATGAGCCCTCAGCTCCAAGATCCATTTAGATTCAAGGGATTCTGTCAACAACCTTATATCCCCTCCCCTATTATTTAACCTTACGTTAACCACAGCCCTGAAGCTGAAAGTGCGTGTGGAGTGCTGTTCAATGTGCCTATAAAGAGCATTATGCACATTTTTATTTCTAATATTGGAAAGATGCTGTAGAATTCTGATTTTAAACATATTATCGGTCTTCCCAACATAATATGCTGTGCAATGTTCACATGTAGCCAAATAAACTATGTGACTAGTCCTGCAAGTAGCCCTTGCCTTAAGGTGGTACAATTTTCCAGTAACAGGATGTTTAAAAGTTGCATTCTTATTAATAGACAGACAGGCTTTACATAAGCCACAGGGAACACTGCCTGGGCTATATATAACTATATATGGACTATAAAAAATATAGTCTTTAACAACTGTAACATCTTAAGAAGTGACAATAAGTTAAAGGGCCTAATAGGAACTAGACCCAGTTTTGGATACAAGAGAAATAAGAATTTAAAGGACATCCTTTGCACTGAAAGGGCTTTTACTACATCCAATTCATTTAAGGATAGCCCAGGCTATGAATGAATTACTTAATTTTACTATCTAGCCTCCTGTTGGTGGGTAGCATATATATATATATATATATATATATATATATATATATATAAATATACATATATGTATGAATATATATATATATATATATATATATATATATATATATATATATATATATATGCTGCTTGGTTTCACCAGAATTACTCTGATGAAGTCTTTTAAATTTTAAGATGAAAGCACTCAGTTTTATTAATAAACCGTGATACAGTTACGATGGTGGCGGCCTGGTTATTGTTTTATTTTTTTGGTGTGTTTGTCTTTTAGATTAAGATTAATGCCAACATTACTTGCTTTTGTGCTACCAACTTTATCCGAGGTATTCCTGAAGTAGGATAGCATTTAAGTAGGACATAGGGAAAAAAAAGCGGATGTCAAACTGTATTTTTTGCAATTTTACCCAGCCAAAAATTGTCCTTAGGAGTGTGGGCCTATCTTTCCATTGACGTGTTTTCCTTTACTAGTTGCAAAATGGGTGCCTGTGCCATTAAATGTCAAGCTTTTTTCTCTGCTTTAACTAACTGAGTTATGTTGCTAGGTTATAACACAGTTCATGTCCTTGCACAAGAACCCCATTTAAAAAAATGCACTTTAGTTGCTTGCTGAAATTCAAAATAGTTCAGCTTTGCACAGATTTCACTTGTCAGTAATGTTTAACATGCAATATTGAACCCAAAGCCAAATGTGACATATACATTTTAATCTAGTTAGGGGGGATATGAGGTTGGCAGAGATTTGAAAGTAGAAATGTAGCAGAAAGTTTTATTTAATTGTGGATATGATGATGTGTGCTGCCTGTAATAAAATATTGGGCACTTTTAGTGTTTTGAGCTACACCATGGACCTACCTCAACGAGTCTGATGAGGACAGTGTGGTGATAGTGTATGAGTGGCTAGCCTAACCTAATGGAAATCAAAGGCAAGCACATTTAATAGAGCAGGGATAAGTCTGCCAAGGGCGATGATAATGCAATATTGAAACAGCTGATTCTGCAGAAAATAGTGTTTGACCATACAGCCCAACACTTTGAAGATTGTCACTCTTACCTTGGGATCACACATTTACATGGCCTTAACTTTCAAAAACTCTATTTGTAAACTTGAAGATCTGCAGTACAAGTTTTCCCTTTTACATAATCACATTTGTCTATTTTTATCAAGTTTTGTTTTCTGAAAGGCACTTTTCAGTAACAATTTAAGTGGTATTTCAACTAATACAAAGAATTATCAGCTCTGATCACTATTTGATGTGGGAAGCAGGTTGAAAGCAGATGGTTTATGCATCACTTTGTTTGGTTAGTAAAATAAGAGCATAACAGAAAAAAGCCAGGTTGCATGTTGGCAACAAAACACATCTTGAATCCTCACTCTTAGCAGAGCAGATTTGTCTACAACTTGCACCAGAATAACATTACTGCACAAAAAATAAAATATTTATCATACTCTATAAGTTTTTAGGAATAATGCCACATTGCTGCTCAAGACACTGGTCACTGTTAGAAAAATTATTGCAAGTGACTGCATCGACTAGCACATTACGTGTTGCACTGCAGTGAGTCTGTAGGTAATTAAATACCGGCATGTGAAGAAATTACTTTTCAGTAATTTCAGAACAGTTTGGATTACTGTCTAACCCTAGGAAATGAACATCTGTACTTAAACATCTGCAAACATCTTCCCTGAATAAACAGCCTAGTTCTCTGACATAGGGTTACCACATTTTCAGATTTGCAAAATGAGAAATTTTTAACGAAACTATGACATTTTGCAAGGCAGACCATACCCAAAACCAGTTAAAAGGATTGCATATCATTTTGTTGCCACAACAGAAATTCACTCCTGTAAAAGTTGAACAGTTTCTGCTGTTTTGTATAATATTAAGTTATTTGAGACAAAAAAGTCTTTCGGCTTTTCCCATTTAGGGGTCGCCACAGCGAAACCCCGGTCCACTAATGATTGGCAGTGGATTTTATGGTGCCGAGTTGCCAGCCCGACTCCCAACCTTCAAAGAAGGCACACCCATTCAAGCACGCACCTACCTGCATGTCTTTAGATGTCAATAGACCATGGGGAGGCCATGCACACTCCACACAGAAGGAGCTCCAGATGACAACCGAACAGGAGGACCTCTTGCTGTGAGGTGACAATGCTAACTGCTGCACCACCACTGTCCTCCTAAAAGTCTTTTGGCTCTTACCTGTTAGGGGTTGCCACAGCAGAACTCCGGTCCGCTGATGATTGGCAGTGGATTTTTTTATGGTGCTGAGTTGCCAGCCCGACGCCCAACCTTCAAAGAAGGCACACCCATTCACACACGCACCTACCTGCATGTCTTTAAATGTCACTTGACCACGGAGAGGACATGCAGACTCCACACAGAAGGCACTCCAGCCAAGAATTGAATACAACTTCTTGCTGTGAGGCAACAATGCTAACCGCTGCACCACTGTGGCTCGTTAAGGTATTTGAGACACAAAATATTAATTTTATGCAATTACTGGAGGAAACGTAGGAAATACTTTTTGTTTTCAGATCTCAAGACATTTGCCATTTTCATGTATTTTTCACAACCCACAACTACACAAACAGGGACCGACATACATAAAAAAGAGCAGATGGTAACCCAATGCTGAAGACCCTGCCTCTTTAACTTATCCTAGATGCTTTCAACTAACTTAAAGACCACATCCTAAAGCATTCCTAAGGAAAAATGTTCTTCCTCTCTCTCTCTCTTTCTCTCTCTATATACATACATACATATACATATATATGTGTATATATACATACATACATATATATATATATATATATATATATATATATATATATATGTGTGTGTGTGTGTATATATATATATATATATATATATATATATATATATATATATATATATATATATATATATCACTTAACTGCTGCTTTGCACCCTGACTCTAACTTTCCCTAATAATTTTCTCCCACGCTGTTGGCTACTCTCTTCAAAGCTCAGATCTACAGGCATATTCATATCTATTCTCCTCTATGATCAAATTCATTGTATTTTCTGTAATCAAGTTATTTCTATATTAAGGTAGTTTCTATGTCTGGATAATCTCTTAAATGCTACTGCCAGAGAAACTGCATTGAAAATGTTTGTCTTAACTGTTATGTGCTGTAAAATACAACTTGTTTTGAGCCTGAAATTGGTCAACTGCTAATAAAAATAGAAATGAACCTAATTCACCTACCAATCAGCCCACAGAAGGGACTAGTTGTGTATACTGCTGTTGAAAGAATTTCTTACACAAATAATGTGGCTAAACAGTCTTACCTTAAAGAATGTTCTAGTTTACTTTTTCACTTACATGTCACAATTAATTTTTTCTGAGCAGGTATAAGTTTGGTTAAAACCATTTTACCTGCAAATTTATAAAAGCTCAGAGATTCAAGTTCAGACACTGATGGAATGCATCATTACAGTAAAACATAAAGACCTAAACTGTTTTCATTAGGTTGATAATGTTTTTATTATTCTTTATGACATAGGTTATGCTTTTCTGTGTTGTTCTTTAACTTGATTTTTTTATTTTAAAGGATTCCATTTGTAGTAAGTATTTGACTTATTAGGTATTTTAAAGAATTCCACCTATAGGAAGTATTTGACACTGGGTATGTTGGTTTAAAATCCTAGCTCATTCCACATTATTCTTTTTAATTCCTCCAAAACCTTTTAAGCTCTGCCAACATGTCTACTAAAGTTCCAGCTTCCTTTTCCTGAATGTTAAGGACTGTCTCCAAGTAAATATTCTTTGAGAGACTATAGCACTTCTCTTTAAATAGACATTGACATTTATTTATATTTAATATCCTAGCTGAGGCTAATTATTTTGTAAATGTTTCACAATAATTATATTTCTGGCTTGACCACACAAAATTAAACAAGTATCAATATTTTCTTTACTAAATCGATATTCAGTATATATTGCTTTGCACCACATTCTGGGATTTGGAATAGATTCTAAAGCTTGTCTTCCCTTCCCAGGCCTCTGCTGAAAATGGGCACACTTTCTGGCCCAGTCGACTTTTCTGGTAAACAAATGCCACATACATAATTAAATAAATAAATTCAGAAAGCTCCCATAGTAACCAAATAAGTGAATAACTGGAGGTTGGTATAATGGCTAGGCTATTTGACTCACAGACACAAGGTACAGTGTTTGATTTTCACCTTTTAACACAGGTTTGTCATAATGGTTAAGATGTTTACCTTACAAATACAAGATGCAGGGTTTGATTATTATGTGGAGTAACTGGGTAAGCTTAAAATAGCCCATACCATAAGGGCAGTTAGCCTAGTACTAATCTATGAACCTGAAGAAGACACTCGTTTCTCTGTCTTTTTGATACTATATGGCCTCATTGTCCATAAATATTTGTTCTGGGGAAATATTTGAAATTTGCTGAATAAACTGACACAGACAATGATGCCTCATAGTGATGTTTGCTGTGGCAAAGTAAAACCATAGCATTCAAAAATTTAGAACAGGCTTTTTGCACTTTTTTCAGTCCATTGGATTAGGACAGTACCCTGTTTAGAATATTAATCAAGGAATATTTTTTTATTCTAAAATCAAAGATCATATATTACATTTTGCCAGGTCTAGTTATGCTTAGAATTCTGTGATGGCTAGAGTGTTACTATAAAGGGAGTCTGAAATTAATATTTATATTTTTGTATTCAGACTGGAGTGTGATTAGCCTTTCAACTTCCTTAGCAAAAAGGATGGATCAATGGGTAAAAACTGAAAAAGGAAGCATCACAAAAGAAATAAATGAAAATTTAAGTTGATAATGTACAAAGCCAGTGTTAAAATAAAGACAAAAAAAATTCTCCATATGTAGGGCTGTCCCCCTACACCCCCACATCTCAATATATATTAAAACTACAACTGCAAATTCATAAGGCTAGGGAGAAACTGTCATGTCACACAGCTCCACAGTCTTGCTGAAACAAGTGCATGTTCCCAATTTGATTCACTTTGGAGTGCTAATGCATCATATATCACAAACAAGGATGTATGATAGAACAATGAACCTGGTCATACTACACTATGGAATATTGCATCTGTTAATAATGCACATTGTTAACTTTTACAGAAAAAAATACATTGTATAAACCTTATAAACCAAAGGTGCAGGGTTTGATTCTGAAATGGAATAATTGGCTAGGCTTAAAATGGCTCACAAAGGCAGTTAGCCTAGTACTAACCTGTGAACTAACTCTGAAATCATAGAACTTAGGGGTTAAAATAATTGCCCTTATACCCACAGTTCTGTGATTTCATTATTTTCAGTGGCAAGCCTGCAACTAAAAATGGAAGTTGATTAAAACTGAAGGTCTCTTCCCATTTCAAATGTACTCAGTACAAAAATACCCACTTATCCCTGTACAATTACAATGTAGGTCCAAGTAGTAAATGTAGTAACCGCATTTTGACTTGAATATATTAATAGCAACCTACAGGACTGAGTTTGGTAAGCATTTCTGATGATTTTATAGCAATGATAAAGTACAGGATGAGCTATAATACTGATTTAAAACTGACAACAAATAACAGCTATCTTTTTCCCATCATAACTAAACTGGGAACAAAACTTTCTTTTAAATATGAATATATTTTTGTATGGTACAATTAGCTCTGCTTTTTTACTCCCAGTGACTACAAGAGGACTTACTCTGCCATTTCTTAGTATCCAGTGGGACGGATTTTTTGTTTGAGAAGAATTGTGATTTTAATGGCATTTTATTTTAGTCCTGAAAGCAGCAGAGAGTGCAATGTTGTTTGATGGCGGATTGTTGTGATTTATCTACTGGTGTTGAAATTGTAAAAACATCTAGAAATTAGATTTTTCACTTGTTCTGTAATAGGAACCATTGCAGCATGCTTGGCAACTAATATGACAGTTTTAGAGTAAACAGAAAACAATGTGATGCAAATGACCAGGAATAGAAGTCCCTGCAAAGGCAGGGGTCTCAGATTTTGGGTATTAAAGGGTACTATGTTTGGAATTTTCTGAATAGTGAGATTGTCCATTTTACAGTTACAAGTAGGGGTATTGTAGATATCAAATGGCCAAAAAAGTGGTATGCAACAACTCAATTATGAGTAATTTTAAATATCTTTATTTAGAATGCACACTTTCATTTATTTCAATGGTTGTTTACTTTTGCAGGATTTATAATGTTGTCGGGGAGGAATTGTATGATGGAACATGAATTCAGCCAATATATTACTTTAGTACAGCAAGAATAACACATAAAAGCAGCAAATATTTGTTCCATAGTTCAGTGAAATTGCAGTTTCTATTACCAGTGTTTTGATGCTGGAGATGTCCAAGTTGTAAAATAAAAACAAAGGTTTTGAGCTAGTTTGACTTCAAAAGCTAAGCAAGACCAGCCTTGGTTAATGTTTGGATGGGTAACTATTTTGGAATGCCAGTTTGTTATCCTTGCAATACAAAGTTTGTTATGTGCATACATTTTCTATCATTATATAGTGTTTTATCAATACAGTTCATTGTAATATAATTCAAAGGAGTTTTTTTTAACAAATACTTGTGTATTTTTATTGCTTAAGCTCATGAGTGACTGAAGATATATATATATATATATATATATATATATATATATATATATATATATATATTAACATATGTATATGTACTAATCTTTAAGAAAGTGGGGTCAGCTACCATGTGATCACTTGAATTGCTTTAAATGGTGCGCTTAGTGCTGTTTTTAACAGATTCTGATGAAGTCTGAATTAACTTGTATACAGACAAAAAAATGTGTGGTTGAAGTATAGGTTATCATGGGGTTTACTTGCAACTGACTAGTTTTGGTCCAGTGGGCATGGCCTGAGGGCTACAATGCTGTAGCCAAAAGAAAGTAAGTTCCATGATATTCTTATGATGGAGTATTGTGATTATATGAGGATTCATAGCTTCTAAGTTGAGAGAGGATAAAGTCAACATTTTCTTTTGGAGAAAGTTGAATTTTGTTTTTCCTCAGTACAGTTCTTACTTTCAGTAAATTCTTATTTGTAAATTTATCTTTCCTTGTTTTGGATTTATTTTGTCCCAGTAGTCTGTTACATGTATGCAGTTTATCTATTTTTCCTGCAATTGGTTGTTAAAATACATGCTTTCACATCATGTATTTCAACTTAACCTTCACTGACTTGTCACTTTTCACTTAGTTTCTTTTATGTTGCATACAAAATCAAAACATACAAGTATTGCAGTAGATTTTTAGGTGTTGTTATAGACAATAAAATTATTTTATTTTAATTTATTTTTTATTATGGCTCCATTTCAGATGTAACTGCTAAATGCAAAAATTATATATTGTAAAATCAAATAAGTAATTAATTTCTTACTCTGTAGATTCCTTATGATTTTTATTTTCATGTTGTTGTTGTTGTTGTCTTTCGGCTTTTCCCGGTTAGGGGTCGCCACAGCGGAACTCCGTTCCGCTAATGATTGGCAGTAGATTTTCATGAACGCTGAGGTGCCAGCTCGACGTTC
Organism: Protopterus annectens; assembly: GCF_019279795.1. NCBI lineage: Eukaryota > Metazoa > Chordata > Ceratodontiformes > Protopteridae > Protopterus > Protopterus annectens. Next base: position 1,257,144,149 of record NC_056739.1, read on the forward strand.
AACCTTCAATGAAGGCACACCCATTTACGCATGTCTTTCAAATGCCCACCCAACCGCGGGGAGGACATGCAAACTCCACACAGAAGGCACTCCCCACACTCAGCTGAGAATCGAACGGGAGAACCTCTTGCTGTGAGTCAACAACACTACCGCTGCATGTGCTTTGTATTATTTGGATTAGTATGTGTACAGGGACTAAATATTGAGGTCTTTTGATTTACACCAAAAATAAATATACCTCAAGGCTGGTCATATAGGATAATGCCCTTGAGCTTCTCCATGTTCAAATCAATGTAGACAAAAATCCCATACCACTTACTTTCAAGCTGTAGGTCGCCCTTAATGACCCCGGAAATCCATAACATATATTCAAACTTATTGGAAACACTCACCATCCAACCCAATACCAATATTCAAGGACAACTTTAATTACCACACTATAAACTGGGAATCATACATGACACCAAGTGTACAGGCACAGAAATTCCTGGATTTTGTAAGCACAAACCATCTAGACCAGATTGTCAATACACCAATTAGGGGAGCAAACATATTGCATTTGGTCCTTACTAATATGAGAGAGTGCTGCATACTCCTTATTGTAATGTCTTCTCTGGTAAGGCCAGACCACAAAATGGTCTCCTTTGAAGTAAAAATAAAATGTGGAAGCCCAGCTAACCCTGGAATATTCAGGAACTACTCTAAGACTAACTTCCCACTATTAAGTAATAATCTGGCAGAATATCAAGCCCTCATAAACCATGAGAACACTGCCTACATGGAACTGTTCACAGAAACCCTATACAAACATGTTAATAGCTGCATAGAGGAAGCTGTATCCACCAACAAGAAGTTCAAAACTAACTAAAAAAAACAACAAATTACAACATCAATAGGCTGTGTAAGATAAGGAAGAAATCATGGTGAAAAATTAAGAGATGTAGCACCCAGCAGGATAAAAGTACTATCATCAAACTAAACAAACAACTCAGAAGACAAATAAAGTCTACCAAAGCCAAATTTGAGGTAACTTTGGCATCCCAGGCCAAGGCAACCACAAGGCATTCTTTAGCTATGTCCACAGCCTAAAGGCATTGCACAATTGAATGTATAGCTAATTGTTAATGGAACGACCTATACCAAGCTAGAAGATATAACAAACCTACTGGCCAACAAATTCAGCTCTATCTTTACCCCTCTCTCCCCTCAACCTCCCTATAGGAAATACCATCAAATATAATACCCCCTACTATCACTAGGGAGTAGGTCCTTAATGCTGCCTCTAAAGCCATGGACACTGCATTGATGGGCTCAGACAGTATCACAGGATGTCTTCTAAATAGCATGAAATGTGATCCATCAGGCCCTCTGGAATTGCTATTTAACTGTGGCCACCAAACAGGCTTTGTGCCTCATGAACAGAGAACAGCAGCAGTCATTCCTCTGCCCAAAGGTGGGCCATCTACAGACCCGGGAAATCACAGACCCATAAGTCTCACTAGTCTCATATGCAAAGCCATGGAAAGAATTATCATGGAAATGATCAATAATGGTACAGGAAACTTCCAGTCACGGGACCCAAACAGATTTGTTGCAGGCAGACCTTGGTGTGCTCAGTACATCCTGACTTTGTCTAAGAGAAAACATGTAGCACATTCACTGACAACCTAGGGCCTTGGGGGCTAATACCTTACTCCTTCTCACATTTAGATATTAAAATTGATTCCAGCCAAATCACACATCCTGTACCTATCCATGTATTGGCTGTGTACTGCTTGCATCAGACAGAGTCAGCCCTGAACTACAGTTGTGTCAACTGCTGCATTTGAAAGGTATATCCATAACCTACACAGTAGTCTAGTGAATTGTTATATTATGTCACTGTAGCTATGGACTGGGTACATTATGTAGGCAACTATACTGGACTATTTGGACAGAAATTACATCCACATGGGTCTACAGACACCCATTCCACTAACATATCACCATTTACATTTGGTAGGCCTCATGCATGGAATATTCATGCAGTTCTACTGCAACAGATTGCTTGTAATCCATCCAAGGGAAATGCTAGAAAGTGAGGTTAAATGATAGGCTAGTGTGTGTCCTAGCAGAACATGGGCTTCTGTTCCCCATCCCCTCAAAACAGCAGTGTCCCCTTGTAACTGACATAACACTAAATGATCTATGCTATATGAGGATTTCACACAGTTAGTATGACACACAGCATCAGGACAGTAATGTACAATTTGAACTTACATATTATGTGTTAGTTAACTAAGAATATCAAAGTACATATTTATGCAGGTGATGGTGTGACGAATGATCTCCTGTCTGTCAAGCAGCTTCAATGACTCAAATGACTAAGGCAGGTAGCTTGCGTGATGGTGTTCAGGGCTCTAATCCTGAGATATCCTGATATTCTGCATGTGAAGTAGTAATAAGTATTGTTTTACAGACTGTGATGCTGTGTGTGCTATACTAGTACTAACCTGTTTCATATATCACTTACACATTTGCATCTGTGCCGCATATCTAAGAACTATTTAAAATGTCCTAGGTAATACTGGATAAGTCATTATGAGAACTGTAAAGGTTGGGACATGAAACCATATAGCAGCATGCATATGTTGAAAATAGATCTAGTACCACCTGCAACATGATGTACTATAACAATAACAGCTATGAATAAAAATTGTGCTGTGATGTAATTTATATAGATTTGACAGGCTGTATACAAACCACTGATCAATAAATTAGAACAACTAGGTACTGATGCACTCTTAATAAGATGGATAGCTGCATGGCTTACATATAGGGCATGGCAAGTGTTATACAGCAAATGGACAAGTGAAATTCTTGGTTATAGTCAGGGTGTCCCATAGACACTGATGCATTAGCTATTATGTGTACTTGTTCAGCAGATGTACTATTATGTATAGTGTGCCTGCATTGCTATTTGTGAGGTGTCTGGTGATTAACTATGTTTCTGGTACAGACCTCCGCATATGTGGGTAGGTTTCACGTGCGTTTGGGAGTAGTAGGAGGTGAGGTGTGCATGTTGGCAACCCACTCATTGTCATATGTACTGACTGGTGTGAGAGAGCATGGAGTCAAGGTTTTTAATATAGCTGCATCTCTCACATGTTGTGTTTGTGTAGAGTAGGAGTAGAACGGTTGGGGATGCTGTCCACATCTCTTCAACAGTCAGTGATAATGCCATTGGTACTAGATTATTGCTTGTGAATACGTCATAACAGGCCATGGTTAGGCAGTGGCCTGACAGATGCTTAAATGTAACATGTTATTACCTTTACGGTGTCATTCTAAGGTAAAACAATACCTGAGTGAGGGATAATACTGTAGATTGATTATGCTGCTTTGCCAGGCATGTGGCACTTGCATGAACCATAATCATGTTATTAGGCAGGGTCACAATAGCATACTTACAAATGTGACAATGTACAACTCCAGCAAAGTAAAGGTCATGTTGCTACACCCTTGTGGTTGACAGCCTCAAACACACTCTCTGTAGGTACTATTTACAGTGAAGATGTGGATACCCGTGCAAGCACAGAAAACATGTTCAACTTTGTAGTCATTACTTTGGCCTTCCAAGTCTAAAATGCCTGTCAAACAACCAGACAGCAAATGGATGTTGTGTGAAATGATGTAGGAATACAGTTTTTTGATCCAGGAATATAAACGTACAGTATGACATACCTAGGACATGTGGGAGGGACAGAAACATTGCAGAAAGGTGGCCACTCCTCTGCAGTAGGCCTCACATCCATGTCACACAGATCACCACCATTACGCTGTTGAAGGGCAGACTGCATGAATTGCTGTGAAACTGTTACCTAACATGAATCACTGCTGCTGTGGAGTTGCTAGAGCAACCTTGGATATCTATGTCACCTGACATTGAACATTATGTTGTGATGCAGCAGCTGTGCTCCTAATCACCGCCGGTCAGTACCCTAGTCAAATCAGAACACAAGGCCTAATACATGCAAAAGTCAAATGATTGGTCTGTTTGATAATCAAGTCATCTACCTGGAAAAAGCTACACCAAGCCTACAGATCCTTGCATCATCTCGGAAAAGTGTGTGGATCAACAAACAGGCTGTGGCTTGTTTCTTATCTTGAGCTTGGTGCTAACGTTTTTCATCTGGTGAGAGAAAAAGACTAGCTTTGTATCCCAGCAGAGTGAGGCCATGGTGAGACCAGCAGTAGTAATAACCAGGCAGCAGCAATTCAGGCAACTCCCAGCTTTTCAGAATTCTTCAGAAGGTAATTGTTTGTTTTCAGTAAGCACTATTTGATTAGTGTCTAACTTCAGAATAACTGCGTAAATACTCCATCATTAACTTTACAAGTATGTATGTATTAGTTTCCCCTCCAGTGTTTGGCAGTCTGTACAGACGCAGACACCTTGGGTGACATTTTTCTTGGAAACCATGATGGAATTAACTCTACTATTGAGTCGAACACAGGACAACCAGCATGCAGTGACAAGCACTATCTCCATAGCTGCAGAACAGATACCGTGATATTGAGTGATATTCTCAATACAACTGTTTATTTATTAAAAAAGGATCTGTTGCCATGGATATGAGGTTTCTCACATCCTGAAGCAATGTAGAAATTGCCTCATGATTACTAACAACCACTTCATTCTCAAACAAACTGATATGGTATGTGAAAGATTTATATACAGAATGTCACTGGAGACAAAGCTCTCACATAAAACTGCTCCTAATGTCAATAAGGTAGTTAGTGGTGCATACGCTGCACCCATCACACAAAATTCAAAGCAGACATGAGCTGAAGAGCTGACATGTAACCTTCATAAATCATAAAGACCTCATAGAGAAATTCCAGATAACAAATACCCACAGCAGTCCCATATGTACTCTGTAAAAATAACACACATATCAACACATAAAGCTACAACTCATGGAAGACCAACCTATAAGCACATAAGGCAAGCTGACACACAATCCAACATTCTAGTTATCGCAGACTTCATTGTGAGACACACTACTGTACCTCACACTAAGCCGAGGAAGGAGAAATGTGCAGTCACTTGCTTATAAGTGGCTGTGATCTGCCACATTATGTACGAGCTCATGTTATTGGACCACAAGTGACACAAATGCAATGTCAGAGATACAAGTATACTAACAGCCTGAAATACATGCTGTCTCACACACCAGTCAGTACATATGACAATGAGCAGATTGTCACCATGCACATCTCACTTCCCACTTAACCCAAACCCACATCACACATACCTACATATGTGGAGGTCCTCACCAGAAACATACATAAACACCAGAGACCTCCCAAGCACAAACATAAGCATGCTACACATAGTATGTCCAATGCAGAATGCAACATACATGATAGTTCTTGCTCCAGTTTCTGACCTGTCAAACCCTTAAGGCAAAGCAGGAAAACAAACATATTAGTTATATGGAATTCCATTGTGAGACACACAGATATCCCTCTCTACAGGCTGGATAAGGAGGAGGTCATAGTAAGCTGTCTGTCGGGTGACATGATCTGCCATATCACACATGCACTCGTGTATCCCATAACAGGTACCATTGTGACTCTGCCATAGTCCATGTTGGCGTGAATGACTTGAGGTGCACCTCTCTGGAATATATGTAGAGACATGACTGAATTGTCAGTCTATGTGCCTCAATCAGATATGTCCCTAGCCTTAACCTGCATTTTACCTTCACCTGGGATGATGCCTCAATACAAATGGAAAATGACAGACCTCAATAATTACCTCAATTTTTGGTGTCATTTTAAGGTGATACAGTATCTCTCAGTCTGCGATGGCATGATCAGCGGGCCCCGATGCTTTGCCAGACATGGTCTTCATTTGTCGCCCCTGGGATTTCTGCTACTGGCCAAGGCTCTTGCCATCCCCATAATGACCTTTTTAGGCAGTGTCTCAAGGACAAAATCCCAGATGTGAAAACCACATATTACAACAACCTGAAGCTTATGCTGCTAAATGGTAGGTGTCTTAACATGAAACTGCAGTCACTAGAAGCAGTCCTCACCTTGGAAGACTTACTCATTTGTGCAGTCACGGTGACCTGGTTAAAGGTTGTGGGGAGCACCTCAGCCATATCGGCCTACACTTCCTTCCACACATTCAGACCACAAACTGAAGGCATGAAAATTTAAGGAGGTGATGTTTCCATAGTCTTTACAGATGAATACACATCAAGATCGGTTACACAGTAGGGTTCCCTGGGGATACTTCAGCTGCAATTAACTGTTGGCAGGACACCTATTCAAGTCATTGCCAGTTACATGACCACCTCTGTGAATCAGGACAACCACTCTGCCTATTTGGATCTACGTAAGTCTATCAACATACATCCAAATTTGGGTGACTTTAAATACCCATCCATTGACCAGGTAAACTCACTTGCCCAAAGGTTCCTTGACTTCGTTCACTTCAGTGAACTGGACCTGCTGGTTGACACCACCACAAGGGTTGCCAGCATCCTGGATCTGGTGCTTACCAATATTTGGTGCCACTCTAGCACCCCCATTATGAGGACTTCCCTAGTGAGATCTGACCACAAATAAGTCACATGTGAACTAAGTATCACACTCCCCCCAACTATCAAATAAACTGAAACACTTCTTCAAATCACATAATTACCCTTACAGGATGGTATATATAGCTGTACTGCACCAACCTCAGATGTAACTGGCAGCTATGGCCAGGTCTACACCAATGTGTCATACAAACACCTGTTTAAATGCATAGACTTGGCCTTACCTAATAGGACCAAAACAAGCTCCGCGAGGAAGAGCAAACCTGCTTGGTGGATACCTGCCATTAACAGGAATTACAATAAGAGGAAAAAAATAGCTAAGAATAAGAGGGAGTGAGTCCTAAACTAACACTCCCTACTCAGCTCAAACAAGCCAATAAGAGTTCATATGAAGTTCTCACAAGCAAACTATGAATTCAAATTAGCTTCCTCCACAAAGACAACCAAAAGATGTTACTTAGTTACATCTGTCATCTAAAAGGACAGGGCTAGATCTGTGCTGAACTGGTAGTTAATTATAGCACATATACTGAGCCTTTGAAAATAGCTCACCTGTCAGCTGACAGGTTCTGTAAATACCTCACCCCCTGTCCCCACCACATGTACCCCATGACATACATACCACCTGTTCCCTGCCTTGCATCTCTAAAAAGCAAGTTGTCACCCTCTCTAAAGCCAAAGACACAGCATCTATGGGACCTGATAACATCCCAGGCTGTGTCCTACATGGCCTAAAACAGGAATAAGCAACATTATTGGGTACTCCTTTTAAACATAGTCTAAGCACTGGCTTTGTCACAGATGCATGGAAAACAGCCACCATTACTCCCTTGCATAAAGGTTGTGCTTCCACTGATCCCAGGAAATATAGAGCTATTAGCCTGACTAGCCTTATCTGCAAGCTATGGAGTGAATCATCATGGACTTTATCAACAAAGATATAGGTAAGCTTCAAACAGCTGCCCCTAGTCATTTTTTTTGTCAAAGGGAAATAATGCCTGTGAAACATCGTGGACTTCTTTGAAACAGTCACCAAGGAGCTGGACAAGGGGAAATCTGTGCATACAGCCTACCTAGATATAGCCAAGGCATTTGACACAATCCCCCACTCAGGCATCATTGACAAAGTCACCCAGCTAGGTATCAACCCTTATATCATTAGATGGGTCACTAACTGGCAAATTGATAGAACCCATAGAGTGGAAATAGTGGAATCCATCTCTAACAGCAGACCTGTAACCAGTGGTGTTCCACAGGGATCTGCCCTGGCTCCTCTACTGTTTGGAATGTATTTCTCCAAAGTACAAGCTATAATTAAAGGTCTGTGGCTGATGAAGTTTTCTGATGACTGCAAAGTGGGAGCAATCATAAAAGCTCCAGTTGATGACAACATCCTAAAAAAGGGTCTTACACACACAAATTATTGATGCCAAACCCATGGCCTTAACCTCAATATAACAAAACTGTATTAACATCCCTCTCAGTTAGTGTGATGTTCCTCCTAACTCACATATCAATAAAAAAAACGTATGTATGCACTCACTGGTGAGAGACCTGGTCTCACAGGTTGACAGTAACCTTTTCTTTGATCACTATGTCTCCACAGTGGTAAAAAGGGCATTCTATACTGCTCATCTCATAAGTAAGGCCATTGCACCCAGAAGGGTAAAAGTAGTTATAATATCTCTGTACTATACCATCAACAGGCCAATAATGGAATACTATGTCCCTTTTGGTATGCACCTTTGCAAGCACCTGTAGCAGTTGGAGAGACCACAAAGATTTCTCACAAGGATAATTCAAGGTTTTCAGCATCTGTCCAATGTGGATCACCTGAAATCACTGTCACTTTATTCTGTTTCATGCAGACTACTGAGAGGAGATATAGGCCTTGGGTATAAGGCAGTCTGTGCCCAGGCTTTATTAGAAATGCTGCATATCTGCAAATTAAATGGTACATGGGTTAGTCACTCTATACACCTTAACCTGGTATGTGACAGTAATACAGCATGCTGAAGTATCAGATTTGACTCTCAGAGGTTACCACACCTTTGGAGATGACTTTCACTTCATGTCAAACAAAGGACCACATTGGTCCTCTTAAAACATAATCTGGATAATTGGATGTGTAACTGTAAATTCACCCTGGGGGTTCCACCTGTGTCCCTGCTGGACAGGGGCAATTGTTGCTGATCATGGAAATAAGGGTAGAACTTGGCTAGGCTTGTGAAGGCCCTAGGGCCATTAGCCTACTAAGTTCCTATGATCCCATGATATGACCCAGTCATAGTCCATGTGTGAGTACATAACCTGTGAGATACCTCCCTAGACTATACTTATAGATACTATTTGAGCTCTCAGAAGACATCTGTATGGTTAATGACACATGACTTAAAGCCATGGAGAGCACAACAATAGTGCAAGGTTATAATGCCTTCCACACAGACCAGCTACTTCACAGGCAGGGACTAAAGGTGGAGGTGTCGCTATGTAAATCAAAAGTGAAGATACCTTAAGGCTGGTCATACAGGACAATGCACTTGAGCTGTGCCTGGTTCAAATTACAATAGGCGAAATCCAATACTACATCCATGCAAGCTGTAGGCCCCCTTCTATTGCCCAAGAAACCCAAATTATGTATGTAAACTTATTGGAAACACTAGCCACCCCACGCAATATCATATGCATGGGTGACATGCAGTATCCCACTATTAACTGGGAATCCTATTCAACACTGAAAATACAGGCACAGGGATTCCGGGATTTGGTAAACAGTAACTCCCTGGAGCAGATAGCCATCAGGGGAGCAACCATACTGGGTGTAGGTCTCAGCAATATGGCAGAGTCATGCACACCCCATACTGTAATGTCTTCCCAGGTAAGGTCCAAACACAAATGGTCTCCTTTGAAGTTGAAATTAAACATGGACCCCCATCTACACATGGAATATTCAGGAACTACTGTAAGGCTGACCTCCAGCTATTAGATGATACACTTTCTAAATCTCAAGCCCCATAAACAGAGAACACTGTGACATATGCAAATGTGTTCACAGAAACCCTGTATGAGCATATTACTAGCTGCATAGAGACAGCCATACCCACCAGGGAGAAATACAGACCTGACTCAAAATCAAGCCACCCCGATGGAATCATAGAGTTAATAGGCTGTATAACAGAAGGAAGAAACTCATGGCAAAACATAGGTGTGCAGCACACAACAGGATAAAAGCACTTTCAAAGTAGACAAATCAGAGGACAAATGAAGTCTGCCACAGCCGGATTTGATATAAGTTCAGGTTCCCACACCAAGGGTAACCACAAAGCATACTTTAGCTATGTCTGCAACTGTGTGCATATCTCATTGTAACTGGAACCACCTATAATGAAGCAGAAGATATAGTAAACCTCTTGGCTCATAAATTGGGCCCCAACATTACCCCTCTCTCCCCCTCAACTTTCCCTCAGGAAATACCATCAAAAATAAGTACCCCTACTGTCACTTGGGATCAGGTCCTTAATGCTCTCTCTAAATCCAGATAGACTGCATCCGTGAGCCCGAACAGTATCCCAGCATCCCTACTAGACAGAGGCACAGTAAACTAACCTTAAAAGGGCTATCTTCTGTGACCTACTATACAGAGGCACAGTCAACTAATCTAAAAGGGTGGCGAAAGCCAAACAAACTCTGGGTAGGCTTATAAATGCCCTAGAGCAGATAGCCTAGTATTAACCTATGAACCTATTATATATAGCATGAAACATGACCTTTCAGGGCCTCTGGAATTAGTATTTCACTGTAGCGACGAAACAGGCATTGTGCTTCGTGAATGGAGAACAGCAACAGTCATCCCTCTGCACAAAGGTGGGCCATCTACTGACCCTGGAGACTACAGATCCAGAAATCTCAGTAGTCTGATATGTAAAGCCATGAAAAGAATTATCCTGGAAATGATCAGTAGAGATGCAGTACATCTCCAGACACTGGACCAAACCCAGTTTGGTTTCTTCAAGGGCAGATCATGCCTACCCTACTTGGTGGACCTCTTTGAGAAGGTAACCAAAGCAATGGATGAGGGAAAAATTATTCACTCCACCTACCATGGCCTGACAAGGTATTTGACACTATTAACCCCATCATGTATTGTTGACAGTTCATCATCTCTGGCCCCAAACATGTGAACTGGCTTTGCCAGGAGTTCCACTGGGACGTCCATGCTGAAGGTCAGATGCTGTGCTACTATCTGAGAGTGACTGCTGTCAGCTGGGAATGTGTCCTCCGTGGGAATGCCCAGGACCAGCAGCTCATGACCTGCCATGTCTTGGTGTGGACAGCACACTCCCCTTTGGAGCGCTGGATGTACTACCACTATGGGAACATGATTGTGCATGGCCATGTTGACTCTGAACAGATTTAGTTGCTGACCTATGTCCATGAGGCCAGCTCTCATCTCCAGCCAGACATTCCATTACACACAACATGTGTTTCAAGGCAGAGAGTGTGTGATCTGTCTCGGACAAATGTCTTTTCATTGCATCAGTCAACTGTTTCAGGGTATCAGCAACATGGTGGAGGCAGTCAACAATATCAGACTGTGGTGCATGCATAACCCTGAGCATTCGTCTGGAGGTCCTTTTAGAATGTGCCAGTGCCTCCATGATGGCCCTAAATGTACACTGAGTGACACATGATGAGACACCTGCAAAAGGTGGTGGAGAGACAGCAGGACTCCTACAAGCACCCCCATCAATCCGCTTGTGTGGAACCTCACCAACTGCTTGGCTATGGCCAGTGCCGATGGTTACTGCAGGCGCAGTAGCCACACTTTCCTGTTCAATGTCCCCATCCACCGACTGGCCAATATCTGTGGCCACAGGGGACTGGGTATGTGTAGGCATACTGGCTGTGTATGGTGATAATGAGGGTGGATGAGGGATGTCAACCTCTTTGTCAGATTCAGCCCCTACAACCCCCAGCTGTGCCTCACTTTGGCCGCCATCATCATCAGAGTCTGAAAAGACATTAACATCAGGTTGTGAAGGGAACAAAGACCAACCTCCCTGGTCACCTGTGATAAAAATGGAAAAGCATTTCATTAATACCTGCACTACTATGCTCTGCAGTACTATGTTGCAATATATGCTAATCTGTATACATTGCTGTCACTATTACAGACTTGTATAACCATCAACCTCACACAGTAGGACATGAGGACATTAGTTTCTAACCAAAATCTATAATTATTTAGAAATAAACATTCTTTAAACAAGAATATCATGCACAAAACATAAACGATGCACACTGCTGACATTCTGCAAAACTCTGTACAGTTGACAGTTCTAGAAATCTGTAATGTCCTGACAATACTGTCAAATCAGTCACTATGGTCACACCTACAAGGCATAGGTATGAGTCTAAACTGTGTACAGTCAGGCAATATCTGTACAGTTGGCAATCATGCAGATAGTATATCAGTCCAGCCAGCAGGCCTGGGATGAAACTTCAGAGAATACATTGAATTAAATCTACATTTCTGACAAAACATTTTTGTGCTTACCAGCAGCAGGAGCATGACCTCTTCCTATTCCTTACAGATCTGAAAAGATTTGAGAGAGAGGTAATATAAACAGCAATGCATGTTTCCATATAACAGGGGTAATATGTCCAAATATCTCACATTTGCAGAAACTGCTATTTTAACAGGCATGTGGGTCACGATCTGTACATGAACTTAAAACTGCAGCTACTCTTCTTCCCCCATAAAACACCTGACACCCATGTAAAACTATGTACACCCTGACGCTCTGAGTGCTACATATTCCAATGCTGATCCAACTAAGCATACCTGGATGGTCTTCTTGAGTGGAAATGGTGGCACCCACATCCACTACATATTGTGTGATGGATACCTGGGAGCTGTCCTGTGTTGCAAGGTTCACCAGGAATTCTTCTGTGGCTGAGAGAGGTTGTTCTGCTGCAGGGCTACCACCGGTGACCTGATGATCCCTGTCCATGTCGGCTGCGCATCTGCTTACCAGGTTAATCATATCCTTGGCACAGTGTTGCACCTGCTCATATGTGCGATTCTGGTGACCCACAGCCATTAATGTTATGCACCAATTTGTCCCACAAGGCTGCACGACTTGCCTGTTTTCCCTCCTTTTGGACAGCAAGACATGGTAGTGATATCTCAAGGCCTCAATGATGAGGTTGTTTTCTGCCTCAGTGATAGGTTCCCAGTGTCTTGCATGCATAATATCTCCTGGAATACAAATAAATGAGAATGAATATCAGGATGACATACATGGGAGTACAGTATGCAGACTTACAGCACTAAAGGAAGGGTATTAGTATCCTCAGCTCGATTACACATGTCATATTCAACAGTGTGCCAAACATACAAAGGTTATGGACACAACTAGGATAGTAACAATAGTGACCTGTTTTTGCCATGACTGATACTCAACATAGGAGACCATTGTAGTATGCCCCATAGCAGGATCCCCCCCATAACATATGTATAAACAAGCATGCCAACCAAATAGCAGTGTACTGTTGCAACTGCTAACAAAGGAATTATCCAGGAGACCTGTGTACCTAGTTAACACAGCATTATATGCTTGCTGTACTCTACAAACTCTGTTGGTGTAACACAGCTGGAGATCAATGCCATGTCATCAGTACATTTCTAAGAAAGGCTTACTGATGTAATCCCCATTCCCCCTAAGTATATTCAAACATATGCATCATGTTGGAAACAAAATGGTTACATACCTGTTGGAGTACAATAGTCCTCTGTTGAAAGATACAGCTATATGAGTACTGTGTCAGCAAGTTAACCATACAAACTAACTCTCATACACAATGGTTCCCCTAGCTAGGACATTACCTTTTAAGATGGTTCTCATTAGCATGTGATTGCCTCTGAACCAATCTGTGGTTCAAGGAATGCTACATGCAGGATGTACAGCTGACATGCAGTATAATCAGTCAATCCCATGCAACTACTCAACAATATATAAGGCTTCAATGTAGATTCCAGCCCCTTTCTCATATTTTGGGGTGGAAATTACTGGGGTAAAAATACTACTTCTGCACAGAGAGAATGTTTGTAGTAGCTACTTTTTACATACAGATGAGTGTGACACAGGATGAAGTGGATGCTGCTGCTGCTGCAGGCAATAGGCATAGGCAGAGAGGGTGTAGAATGTGCAGCACAACAACACTTAAGAGTAACTATAGGATATGTGGCAGCCTTGGTGTACAGTCAGAGCCTGATTGAGGGAACCCATCCCACTGGAAATTAAGGTATGTGTTTAAAGTAGGTAGGTTAGCCAAAGGTATCATTAACAGAGTAAAAAGCCACATGCTTGGTGTGTCCTAGAACAAGGTAGGAGGTACATTAACTATTATGTCAACCAGTTGGATAACTACCAAGTCATGTGTTTATGTTATAGTAGTCATCTAGAATGTGTGTGCTGGCAACCCTTGCTTCTAGCATGATGTCCATATACATATGTTACTTGTGCAGCAGTGGTTGTCTGTAATATCACTAGCAAATCATTGTGGGCTGCAGTCTGATATTGCTGGGCCTCATTTGAATTACATGGTTCAAAATCCACTGGAAATGCATACTAATGCATGGACTGACATTCTGTGCACTTTCTAGTGTTGTAACAGGAATAGTTTAAATGTGGTCCTATCTGTAGGCTTTTGATGTCCATTATTTAGAAGCAGGCATTCAATCTGTACTGCTATGGGTGGCTAAATAGATGAGGAGACAATGATACATATCAGACTTTATACTGGTGTTGTACATATACATGCATTTTAAATGCTAGACACAGCTGTAGTTGATCCCAGGACAATGTGGACCAAAATTAATGTTTTCCAAGCATTAACAGATTGAGCTACTGAATACAATTGCCCACTTAGCTGCTGTTACATACCTCACTAACATTTATTATTATGTGTATGACTTTATAGTGATGTATTTATCTACAAGAGTCTCAGTTAAACTGCTATTTTTCCATTAATGTTTTAGCAGGTGTATTTTTACATGTTGTAGATTTAATTGAACACTCACCTGCTGTTACATAGCTCACTAACATTTATTATTATGTGTATGGCTTTAGAGTGATGTATTTCTGTTCTAGAATTCCAGTTAAACTCTTATTTTTCATTAATCTTTTAGCAGATTTGCATGATGCGATGTGATGCACAGCATTGCTTAAACATACTTAATGATGGAAAAATGACGATTACTATGTTTTGCTTAAAACACCTGTGTTAATTAACTGGCTGTGGGGCTTGGTGGGTTGATGCACTGTTCTTTAAGTGCAATGGTACTGAGTTCAAAACAGGGCACAGGTGGAATTTTTGAATGTGATTACTTTGTTTTCAAATACATATATTAATATACCACCATTTAGCATAGCTTAGCAATGCTCTGTGTAGTGCAGCATCACGTAAAAATTCTTTAATGAAAAGAAAAATTGGGGAGATAGGACAGTAGCGAAATGGGGTGCAAGCAGGAGCAAACATAGTAAAAGGCAGGTAGGTATCTGCAGGAAGAGTGTAGGAAAGAACCTACAAAAACTATCCATTTCTTCAATGGCAACAACTGTGTACTTCAACAGTTTTTTAGCTGAATTTGGACTGTCACCCCCCAGAGAGAGGAGTGATGACAACATAAGTGCATTGTCAAGCAAATTGGACCAAATTAAGTGTGTCCAATGGACACGTGCAAAATGGAGAGCTATGTATGGGACAATTTTTTTTTGGGACAGGTGCCCATTTTTTTTAAGGAGAGAGTGGAATGCTGGAGAAACAACATAGGTATGTGTGGGGAAGGTAAGTTGAGAAGGTGAGGAAGCATTTCCAGACAAACAAGACAGCAGGCAGGGTTGGTATGTGACACAAGGGGGGGTGAACACCTGGATTGGGGAGGGTGTTGTGGAATCTCAGTCCCATGGACATCAGACACAGTAGCAGTATGACTCAAGTACTCACCTATGGGACTGTCATCACTGCACCTTCACTGGTCCTGTGGAGGCAGTGGTCAATGCTAGTGCCTGTGGTGAGACTTCCCCACCAGAATGGACAGCATGCTCTCCATCCAGCGTAGGAGTGCACCAACAGTTTGGTGCACAAGCCTACACACCATGCCTGACAGTTGGTCTTGGGTGACAAAAGCACCCCTTCCACCTCCACTCCCCGAAGGGGGACTACCCCCAGCCTGTGGGGCAGAACTACTTGTTGGAACAAGTAGTGCAGCGGCAGCAGAAAGGGTGCCACCAGACTGTGGCCCAGACCTGCTGGGCCCCAGTACTTTGGCCGGGGGATCCAAGGTAGGTGGATCACTGGGAACTGACCTACCTTTTTGCACTGTGGTAAATGCAATATAAACATAAGAAAAAATAAACATAACCAAAACAAATGTAATTAATAACATAACAGAAACAATAAAGAGTAATGGAAACAAATTGAAAATAATTCAATGAACACAACAATACATAATGTAAATGAACGTTTTTTAAAAGCAAAGCAATATTAAATTATACAAAAGGCCAACATAAGAAGTAATTACAAATAATACGAACATATCAAATGATAATAATAAATATAATTAGTAAGTAAAAGAAGAGAAGGAGTGGGATGAGAGAAGACAGAATAACACTGGTAACTTCACAGATAATATAACTACATAGGCTACAATTACATACTTCTAGATATGTTAGATTTCACTTGTGAGAACACTGATTGCTTATATTGTATATATGATGTTGCACGTACATAGCTCTCAACCTTTTAGCATGGGACATTATGGGCCAAGCCATACATAATGGTGGTACAAAGGCACAACAACAGGGAACATTTTTACATAGTGTGCTCACACAATACTATCAAGGTGTTCTGATAACAGATTTGCCATTAAATTGCATTTCAAGTGATGCCATACATCTGCAAATCAGAGGATCAGACCTATGAGGCAATATTCTTTACATTCTGCAAAAATTATGACAGTTGAGAGGTATGTTTGTGTACACTGATTACTCTAGACAGCTGGACATTTCTCAGTCGGCCTGTGTGGGATTAGAGCCCACAAGCAGTGACTACAGGAATACTGAACATTTTTTTTTAAAAAATAAATTATCAGACCACCATCTCCTTTTAAACGTTTTTTGATTCATGTTGTGTCAAATCTTTGTTTGCATACGTGCATAGCTGTGTAGGAGTTCCGTTAACTTACACATTTACCCTATTCATTTATTGACTTTGACTGCCACCTACAGTATATGTCAGTCAAAGTGAGCAGAACACAACCTTGACTCTTATTTATGACATATGTTGAAACATTCACTACTGTACATTTATCAGTTGACTGGTATAGGATTAGAACTCACCAGCAGTGACTGTAGGAATACTGAGCATTTTATTTGAAAGCATTAAATTATCAGAGCAACATTTTTTTTTCCACTTTATTGATTTATGTTGTTTCAAATCTTGATTTGCACACTTGTATAGCTGAGTAGGAGTTCTGTTAACTTACACGTTTACCCTATTCATTTATTCACTGCAACCTACAGCATATGTCAGACAAAATAAGGAAAACACAGCATTTATTTATGACATATGTTGAAACATTACTGACTACTGTATATTTACCAGTTGGCTGGTGTTGGATTAGCCCCCACAAGGAGTGACTACAGGAATACTGAACATGTTATTTGAAAAAAAAAAAATAGTTATCAAAGCACCATCTCCTTTTTTGCTTTATTGATTAAAGTTGCTTCAGACCTGGCATTTATACGCATAGACAGCTGTCTAGAACTTCTGTTAACGTACCCGTTTACCCTATTCGTTTATTGAGTGCAATCTACAGCATATTTCAGACAATGAGCAGACCACAATATTAACTCTTAATCTGGGTAGACTACAACATTAACTAATGATTGGAAGCTATAGTACACAGTTCTGCATGCTTACTTGCTTTAACTTGCTTTACCAGTTCAGATATGCACTGACACAATAATAAAAATGCATGACATCCCAGGTATTTTATATATGATTGTTAAGACTGCAATAACTGTATTTACTTTATTGTATTATAAGTTACGTATTAAGTTATTACTTTATTGATTTTCTTACATACCACACACTTGTCTCATCCTGGCCAAATGCCTTGCATGGGACTGGACATTGCAAGCACTCTCTCCTGCAGATCTGGTAAGAGAAGGAAAACATTATGCATACCAGTTTTGCACAGATTCGGCTTGTATATTTATAAATTACTGGAAAACATGCTTACATATCTGTGGGGTGTGCCCATCCCTAGCCTCTTGGATCCAGGTGCTTAAGGTTCCCCCTCTTCATAAGATACAGGTCATCATAGTGGGGACAACACTGCTCACCAGTGCTGGGGATAACACCTGCATTGGTTAGGTCCATAGCCAAACTATCACAGGCCTCAGACTTATACTCAGAGGTCTGGTAGTCTCCCTGCAACAGCTGGGCTCTGTGGTACTGTACCAGGAGTCTAGTGAAAACCCTGGACTCCTGCACACCCCATCTTTGTACCCTAAAACACACTTCTTCACCAACACCAGGAGCCATACCCACAGTCAAGGTCAGGCTCCAATGAATGATGTGAAATTCCCACCTATTGGCCTTTAAATAGACTGCATTCCCACCCTTGTATGTCATACTGCAACTTTCAAAAACACGCTGCATTGCTTAGCATCACACAAACTTGCACAAACCATGTTTAAGAGAAACGTAGCA
Source organism: Protopterus annectens (assembly GCF_019279795.1). Lineage (NCBI taxonomy): Eukaryota > Metazoa > Chordata > Ceratodontiformes > Protopteridae > Protopterus > Protopterus annectens. The sequence continues at coordinate 1,257,162,526 of NC_056739.1, forward strand.
ATGCAAAAACTGGAAAAGACCATTGACCATATTTAAGCCTTGCTTAGCATTGCACAACTTTTCAAAATGTAACAAGTATTTAATTTAAAGTCAACCAGTGTTTCAGTCACCTGATACAGTTTCACAGCACTATATATAAAAAGCATTATTGCCCAGGACTCAAACCCGGAATCTACTACACTGAAGGTTATGACTCAAGCAATCTAGCCATGGGATAGTGAAGGGAACTTTGCAAAGGTGCCTGTAAGTGTAGCGCAGCTTAGCTGCATGGGTTTGTGCTTTGCTAAGCACTGCAGACCTACAATAATTGAATACATCTGGTTTCTACTTTTAGCTGTCTAGTGGATGTTTAATGCCTACGTACTCCACACTACACCTAGCTAAGCAACACACTGCATCATGCAAACAAGTGCATGAAAAAAAACAAACCCCCCCCGCCCCCAAAAAATTATTAATATTGAATTTATCCGGTTTCTATTTTTAGATGTCTAATGTATATGTGTGAAAGCTAAGCACAGCTAAGCAAGGCACTGCACCGAGCAAACAAGCACAGAAACATAAAAAAGAATACAAATACAATTTAATGAAATAAAATGTCTTGTACACCTTTTGGTTAAAGTTAATGGGCCAAAAGGTATGTGGCTGTGCCATCAGTGTTACATGGATTCAATATCTGTGCTGCTGTGACCGCCCTTAGGCGTGCACCATAATTAATATGCATGGTTGCTGCTAAGGGTGAACCATAGCTGTGTACACTGCTACATTCCGTGTAGGCTCTCCACGGAGCCTACATGGACTTTATTGAATCCTGGGAGAGGTTTTCCTCTTCCCACATGAACATTCATTCTGCTAGTGACTGACTTTTATTTCTGTTCAGTTATACATTCTATGATATAATTTGAAATGAAGTACTCCCAGGGAGTTATTGGCATGTATACATAATGGAAAATTTACTGGAAATAGAAATGTGTTTACATTTAAGGACAGCTTTGCCAGGATATAATAAATTTAACTACAAAAAGTAGAAGTAGCAGTTCTGAACATAGGTCAGAATTATGTGGTAGTTTCTGACCATCATATAATCCTTCGCTTGGAAAATAATATTTGAGTCAATTAGATATCTGTTCAGCTTAACTAGAGAATACTGTGTGGCTGAATACAGAACAAAAGTTTTATTTACATACATTATTTAGTAGGTTGCCTAATAAAATAATTCATTGGAACATTTTGACTTAAGGAAAGGACAAAAACACTATTTGTTATTTGATGTAGCTAAAAAGTTAAGAATTAAACTGCTTGCCATCAAGTTTGCAGCCTGTACATGACATTTTTAAGCAAGCAGTTTGTACTGCTAGGGTGAAACAGACAGGTTTTAATACGTATTATTTCCATTGTCATCTTCATTTATCTGCTGCCTTCTTGCTCTTCTGTTAAGATATCCTCTAATTCATTTTTGAATAACTCATTTTATTAAACTTTAATGAAGAAAATATAGACATTGTTCCCAGAATAATTTATCAGTGCATTACAGGTACTTGAAAATAGTAAAAACCGAAGTACAACATTAAGACATCTTCATTGATATCCTGATACTATTCTCAAAGGGTTGAGGTACAGATTTTGATCTTCATATTTGCATATATACAGAAGGAACTGGGGAACACAGTAACTTAGTATTTAGGACTGCTGCCTCTCAGCTCCAGAGTCTGGGATTAAATCTTGACTTCGAGTCTGTGTAGAGCTTATCAGGTACTGCAGTATTTTCACACCTTTCAGTAGCTTGCAGACATGTTGGCTACTTTAAATTGTGCATATATATGGCAAGTATTAACTTTAACATGTAATGCACATTGAGAATGATAATAATACCTTGAGGTGTGCCTCTGAGATGTAGAGATAGTTATATTCATTAGGGGGTGCAGCCCACAGCTTTGCTGCAAGTAAAAGACGTTCAGTGTGGAAACCAGTTCAGTATACTAGTTTCAGATAAATAGATTCTTCGTAGACCTTATGTCTCATTACCAGTCTGACAAGAAGAAAAGATACGGATCAGAGCACAAAAAATCCTTACGTGACAAAGGAAAGGCCCATTGGACTAAGATGAGTATAATAGAAAGATAGGTTTGACACCTCTCGCATGGAAAACATAACAGCAGCCAAGGATACATGTTAAATTTTACACGCACATCTGGAATATTTGTTTGCAACAAGTAGTGATAATGTGAAAAGTGTGTACTACTCAAGTTCCCATTATCCAACGTGGATTATCATATAATGCTACTTTAAACACAAGATAACTCTAACCTGATGGAAATACTTTGTAATTGTTAACAAACTATCCTTTGACCACCATGTGTCTGCTGTTGCTCAGCAATCCTTTTATGTAACCAGAATGATTATCAGGACTGTATCTTCTAGGTCAAGGGAAGCTATTATGCCTCTCTACTACTCCCTTATGAGACACGTAATAACCTAACACCTAATTTTGAACATGTGTCCACTGTCATAAGAAAGTTATTCTGTATTGCACAGCTTGTAAACAAAGGGATGGTGTTATTGTCCCCCTTTACTCAGCCCTTACTCCTGACCACACAATGCAGAAATCCCAAAAAAGTCTGAAACACAGTCAGCCAAATTCTCCACCCCAGAAACTACTCAACACCAAACTCCTGCCCTAATAATTCACCCCAAGAAACTGCTTCCATCTTCAATACCTACTTTATTGATACTATAAGCAAACTTATGGATACTTCCACCCCTACCTCTCCTACACCCCTCACTATGACACTACTACATAATTCCCCTTTCTCACTAAGTCCCATCCCTACTAGCTACATTAAAAATCTTCTTCTCAAACTTAAACCGTGTTCTCCAGCAGCTGACAACTTGCCATCACTCTTCCTAAAGGCTGCTGCCAACATCGTAGCTTACCCAGCCTCCATCCTCATTAACATCTCAGTCTTGAATCCACTGTCCCAGGTCTCTGGAAGACATTCCACTCCATATCTATCCACAAATGTGGAAACTCTGTTGAACTCTCTAATTACTGCCCAGTTGCCATAGTCTCACCACTCTCCAAAATTCTTCAGCATTGTGTCCATAACCAAATCCTGTCATATCTCTTGCTTGAAATCCTCATCACCCCTACCCAGCATGGCTTCTGCTTCCACCATAGCACCACTACCAGTCTCATTTCCTTTACTAACTCCATCTCCCTAGCCAGAGACAATAACAAACAAGTATCCTGCCTCTTCTTAGATCTCTCCAAAGCCTTTGATGCTGTCTCCCAGTCCATCCTCCTCTGCAAATGCTGAACTACACCTCTCCCCTGAAATTATCTCTTGGTTTACCAACTACCCCACTAACCGACAGCAACCTGTCATATGTCTCGCTGCTTTATCTCCCTTTTTCCCCATAAAAATGGGCATCCCACGAGGCTCAATTTTAGGTCCCCTTCTTCTTAACATTTTAACTAACCAGCTCTAGACATCCTGTCCTCTGTCATCCCTCATACATTGTGCAGATGACTCCACTATCATCACCATTGCTGACAACCCCTCTGACCTGCTGACCCTTACTCAAACCTCTTTTTAACCTCACTGAAACTTGGCTTACTAACAACCAACTCATTCTAAACCCTAAAAAGACAAAACTCCTATTCCTACAGAAATATCTCTACCATTTTAAATCCTTATTCACCGTCTTTTCCCTTAACAATGCCATAATCTCAATTGAACCCCACATAAAGCTCCTTGCTGCAATCATCGGCGACCAACTTAAATTCAACCTCCATGTTCACAACTGTATAAAGAAAACCCACCAAAAGCTTGGCTTGCTTTATAGGTTCCTCACATCTAACTCCAGAATCTTACTTGCTCAAGCTTATCTTCCCCCCAACCTCTCGTACTGCTCTCAAATCCTCACTAACTTACAGTCCTCTCTACTATCCAAACTCAAAATCACATATAACAAAGTAGCTAGATTTACAGCTAATGTATGTATGTATGTGTCTTTCAGCTTTTCCCGGTTAGGGGTCACCACAGCAGAACTCCGGTCCGCTAATGATTTGCAGCAGATTTTTACATGCCGAGTTGCCAGCTCTGATGCACAACCTTCAATGAAGGTACGCCCATTCACACATGTCTCCACACAGAAGACGCTCTAGCTGAGAATTGAACTGGACAACGTGCTAATATGCCACCAAAATCAGACTACTGTCTTGCTCTCCAAACTCTTACTTGGTTGGAATTTCCTAACCAACTCATATTTACTGAATTTCTCACCATTCATATATCCTAAGTAAGCCATCATCCTGCCTTAGTATATCCTGTCTAGTCTCCCTCTGTAACCCACCTTGCTCCCTCATAAACTCAGACCAATGCCTCTTACAGATTCATAAACCTAAAAAATCACTAGGATAGAGCCTACATTGCTGTCTTCCTTCTGTATTATGGAATAAACTTCCCATGGTTCTCAGAGATATCACCAATGTACATGAATGCAAATCAACTCTCACAAATTACCTATAAAACACTAGGAGATGTCAATGTAACCACCCCAACTAGACCCCCCTCCTTCTTCCTTTATTCTCCTCTCTACCTCAAATTCTTCACCACTACCTACTTCCCCACAATAATACTATCTATTCTTACTTCCTGTGTATTACAACAGTAATCTACTATTGCACTCTATACCCTTCCAACTACTGCCCCCAGTAATCAGACACTAATTTTCCTTCTGCCTCTTCTCTACCTATCTGTCTTATTTCCCCTCACACTCCTGCTTGTTAATCTACCATCGATATCTCTTATACTAGACCACCAATTACAATTCTTCTGAATCTTTGCTACTTTGCTCTGACCATATCCTCCACTATACTCACTTCTTACTTGTTATCCCTTAATCACTAACATCTCCTCTTGCACTACAATTTGGTCATCTGCTCACCTTTTGTATATACTTTCTATTGTATTTACTTAACTCATACTTAACCTCTATTTAGTCTTCACTCACATAATCTGTACTGTAAATTTTTTGCTCTTTACTGACAATTTCTTACATGCACAATTTTGTCCTTTGAATTTTAAACTCGTATCATTTGTACTGTAGAGCTGTATTTTTTAATCAGCACTGTATAACTTGCTTAACTTGTACTTTGAATTATATTCGTGCATCATTTGTACTGTGGGGCTTTTCTTCCTGGGCCTCCACTGAAAAAGAACGCAAGCTGAGATGGACTAACCAAGTCAGGAAATGTCAGATAAATAAATAAATTATTAGGCCATTCATTGAATATATTGCTCCCTTTGCCCTGTATCTGTCCAGACACACGCAACAAATGGAATGCCCACAGAGATTCTTTATTGAAAGGATACAAGGCCTAAACAACATGACATAAATGGATCGACTCAAAGCAGTGTCACTATACGCGGTATCCTACAGACTGCTAAGAGGTGACGTGTGTCTGGCATACAAGGCATCCTCTGACACAATACTGATGGATTTAATGCACATGAACAAGTCAGATAGCATCAGAAATACTCCATCTAAGGATCTAAATTTCTTTTGCAACGTCAACAGAATGGTTTGGAGGATACCGCTGGTCTGGAACAACTCCCCATCCACATAAAACAAAGTTCATCCCTGTTCATATTCAAGAACAACTTGGATCTATTTTTGGAAAACAGAAAATTTATCCCAGGACTGTCTCTTGTACTAATAATGGTGACACAGTGTTGCAGGAGATAGTGTTGTTGCCTTACAGCAGGAGATTCCTCAGTTTGATTGTCAACTAGGGTGTCTTCTATGTGGAGTCTGCATGTCCTGTCTGTGTTCCCATGGGTTTTGTCCTGATGCTCCTGTTTCCTCCCACATTCCAAAGACAAGAAGAAGGGGCATTAGACACTCTAAATTGCCCATAGTTGAGAGTGGATTGGTGCATATGTGTGGCAAGGATGAACAACCATGGCTGGGTTAGACACCTAGCAGTGTGAATGTTAGTTCTAGATGATTATGACTGTTGATGTGACAATCTGCCCCATGTGCAAAAATTGGAAAAAGGGGTTGTGAATGGATGGATGCGCCCTGTACTACTAGTAGACAGACAGCTCCTAAATGCTATATCCCATGCATAAGGTCTCCTCAAATTAGCTATGGTATAATCCCATTTATTCTTATTAGGGGTAATATATAATTGCCAGCCATAGGATGGGTAAGATCAGTCTCTAACCAAATGCGATAGGTTAATTTGTGCACAAAAAAGGAACCTGGCTAGGCTTAAAATGGCCCACAATGGCAGCTAGCCTAGTATTTACCTATAAGCCTATACAATGCCCTTTCAATATATACACTTGTCTAAGCTTATGACTCAAATTGTGTTGAAACACTTTGGTCTTTCAAAGATCATCAAGGGCTTGTGTTCCATGCACCACATGGTCTGCCTTAAAACACTTTCTGTTCTCTTTTTTTAATCATTTTATTAGATTTTCAAAACAAAAGGACATGTACAAGAATAACTTTCCAATACGTACTCACAGTCTGTTAAATGCCTTAACAGAATTCGACAATATTCAAGCATTATATAACTTACTGTACTTTATTTTGTTAATGGGGGTAGATGGCTAATCCCAATGGACCATTTTCAGGTTTACCCCGGACCAAAGACATAATATGCACATAACAATGATGCAGATTTATACTGCAGTTATAAATACATATTTGTATACTACCATGTTGTTTTTTATCCTCCCCATACGAAGTTATACCAGACATGAACAACATTATTTAGCCAATGTAGCTCCTTAGTCTTGTTAAAAATTCCAAAACAAAATTTTACAGGTAAACAACTTTTAAGTTTAGTTTTTGCAACATTCAGTTTGTAATAATGTTCATCTCTTCTAATCAGTTTTAAATACATCAAGTGCAGACTGCCCTCTTTTTGAGGTTTTACAAAATATCTGTTCCTTTACAGGCTTTTGAGGGGGCAATTTTGCTTGTCCTACAAAGTCTCGAAGTATCCACTCCTATACAAGCTCTTATACATTCCACAAAATAAATAAGGAAATAACCCATCGACCTGAAGGAAATAAATTTCAGCTGCAGTATAAACAGATCCTTCTGGTGAGATAGATATCTCTTTCTCAAAGAATTCTTTTTAGGAAATAGACTTCCCTTAAATGTACACATGGCTAGCTTAGAATGACCTACAAGAAAAGATATGTAATGCATGCATTATACGCAGTACATGTACTTGTGCTGTATGCACATAAGTTTACGTTTTAAACGTGATCTGAATCACACTGTTAATGCCTGTAGACTTTCATAAATAATCTGTACCATGTGAAGCTCAAATTCATTAGAGATAATAATAATAATAGTAGACACCCCCATTCCCACCACTTAAACATAGCTGTTCATTATCATTCAAGAGCTAGTTGAACTGTATTTAAGTATGTTTTGAAATGAACATAAAAATTACCAGACTTATGGCACTGCTTAAGTGAATATTTTCAGCTCAATATTTATTTCACTAGTATAATAAACTTGAATGCTGAAGCACATTTCAATTTACTTCTGTGCATGCAGTGTCCATTGCAATTCATGAAACTCTACTTCTGTGAAGAAAAGTTACAGTTGGTATTTAAGGTGTGTAATTCTGATTGTAAGCAAATATACTGAATGAATACAACCATGATCACAACAGAAAAGATTGCAACTAATCAATCATATATGCAGGCTGTCAAAATGATTGCACAGCTGATCACTGTATACCTTAAAATATATATTTATATACCTCTATGCACACAAACACACACACACACACACACACACACACACACACACACACACACACACACACACACACACACACACACACCATCCCAAACAATACAATTACAATGCCCTCTTCATAAGTCTCCCTCTCCACACACTTCATAAAACGTATGAAATGACTATCATTGTGCAACCAAAACAGCACTGGGATCTATATACCTTAGCTGTTCTAATCAGGGGATTACCTATGCCCATACTGAACATGTGTGCATACAGCATTCACCCAATAGCAGATGTTTCATCTATAGTACTTTGCGAGCAAGCCTTTCCCACCACACCCCTCATTTTAATGCAGTAACTCCATAGCTGTACAATCACATACAGCTACCATTTCTAAGTATGTGCTTTACCCTCTAGCCACAACAACATAATGATACTATCAATAAACCACTAAAATGAGAAGTAAAAATACACTTTAGTGAGTGCTTTCATCTAATATGTTTCATCAGATAAAAGTCCAAGCCAGGTACTAAACCACTTTAAATAATTTAGACCATGTAGCATATTACTATCAAACTACCATTGAATCTACCTTAATTTGTTTTATTTTATTTTACATTTGTTTTAATAATTAAGACTTCTCCAATTAAAAGCAACAACAGTAGGACTTTTTTATCACTTACTGCCCTCTTATGATAAGCTGTCAGATGACATTTTTCTATAAAATTAAAGTGGAAAAAAATGAATCAATAAATAATTAAACATTCTATCTACATTAAATGTATGAATTATATAACTACGTTGGCAACATAGAAGTAGTCTATTGATTTAAGTTTTTTGACAGTATTACAACAGGGACATAATGGAGATAAATACAATGATTATGTCATTTTTTAGTAATATTCAACGACTTGCACTACAAAATTTGTAATTTGATTTTTTTTTTATTTTGCTCCTGCTTTGTGAGTGGATTTAATCAATACTTTAACTGATTTACAAATATAAGTTCATAAATTAAAGCTAAACTGGCTGCTAAGAACATGAAGGGGATCTTTTGGATCATCACAAGGCATGGCTAAAAGGCTTGTTAGCCTAAGCATTTCTCAACTGTAAAACAGTATTTAGATACTGAATGATTAAACATATGGGTATCCTTAACTGCTGACATATGATACTAACAAAGCATTCAAACCAATAAACATTTGATTAGAGGGACAGGGTGTATCAACATATGATTTCACAAACTGCTTCACAGACTTTTCCCTTAAAGGCCATCTTTAGGCTTCATGTAGAAATGAAGATAATAGGGGACTTTTCAAAAGCAAGATCTGACTTATTAAAATTATACAGTTTTGTAGGATCTTGCCTCATCTCTATGTAGACAAATAGTGCAGGTACTGTAGTATGTAAGGTCGATGTTTACATATTCATTTTCTGAAGTAGTACCTATAATACTTTACTAAAATTAATACATCCTACTGCTTAAAAAATGGAATGGCCTTGTGTTTTTTTTTTCTCCACAAAGAATGCAACTGAAGAAAAATTTGACTTTGCCTTGTAGACATAAACTTTGTCCTGCGCTGATGTAATTATTATTATTATCAAATATCAAAATAAACATTGGTTTGTAAAACTGAGTTACACAGCAGGATACATTCCGCATGTCCTCTGATATAGTTCCAGGAAGGGAAGACTGGATAGTTTGCTAATCATTATACAAAAAAAAAGGACTGCATAAACTGCCTTGAGCAAGTGTCAAAAACAACTCAACAACTCATTAAAATGAGTTGTTGTATGCTATGTGCTTAAACTGAACTCCTTCTTCAAGTTTGGCTTTTATAGAACCAGTTTGGTAGGTTTGGTAAAAGCTGGATAAAGTGAATGCATATTTGTGACAATTTTCTCATTTATCTTTCAGTACCATAGAACAGGGGCCCATCAGCTGTCAACACCATCATTAAGTTGTAGGTCACAGAAAGAATGAACTTTGTTGTTTCTATACACACATTTTATGTACCCACAGGCTAATGAAACATTCACGGGCCATTAAAATCTTTTCATTCCTTAGCATTAGCCATTTTTTTCACAGTCTGACAGTAAGTATGTAAGCTTAAAAAGGCAGACTTGATTCTGTTCAATTTTCTCAGCGTAGCAAGGAAGATAACTTGCATCACTCCTAAAATTTAGACTTTAGCATTTTCACATTTTATATCTTACACTGGAAGCAACATTTACTTGTAAATCAAAAGCCAGGATTTTAACAGTTTGACTTTCCTGCAAAGATCATCAATGAATTTGTATTTGGCAGTTTTTCAGTGAAATATATTCAATGCCACCTATGAATTTTCATTGAATAACTGAGATAATTGTGTTGATGCATGGTGGCTGGTGGGTAGCAGGGTGTAATAAGTAATATGGTTCCATTTAGCAGTTTAGTTGCAAAGGCTTTCTACAGAGAAATCAGTGTCATAGTCAGCATATAAGGAAAGTTATAACTGTAGAAAAAAATGCACAGATATGCAAATGGATAATATTAATTTACACTTAAAAACTAATGATCAAAATATACACTTGAGGTTTATTTTAGACACATATCAAAAGATAGGAATAGTAAATATAAAATATACAATGTGGTACACAAATAGTTTTGAAGTTTCATTATGTAGTAAGAATAACAAGAGGGTTGATTTTTGTGTGTCTGATGTGACCCGAACAATTAATGCATGCAAGCAGGAAGATAAGAACTTGTCTGCAGTCATTTAATTTCATGATTTCTTCCTTCATAAAGATTGCCCACACCAACATCTTTTAAAGCTACTTATTGCTATCTACCATGAGTAATATTGTCTTTACTTTTCATTCGTGCTGTGTTTTTATTTATGTTTGCTCTTCTAGTGCTTGAACTAATTTGCTGTTCATAAATTCATTGGTGAATAACTAGGCTAAATGCCATTCTAAGCACAGCCTACAACTCCAGGTTAGAATCAAATCCAATAATTTTGAACTAGTATCCCCCTCTCGGCATTTGCGGATGATCTAAATATTTACCTCTCTTTACCAAATTCGGACTTAGAGAAAATCATGAAATCCATTAATATCTTCTCTAAATTTGCCAACTACAAAGTTAACAAAAACAAATCTCAAATTTTTCCGGTTAATATCACATCACCATATCCCCTAAATTTTTCCTCTGATGTTATTCCAGTTAATTCAAGTCTTCGTTACCTGGGGGTAACTTTCTCAACTGATCAATCTATTTCGTATCAGGAGAACATTTCTTCTCTTTGGAAGGAGGTGCAATGGGATTTAAAGTGATGGTCTCAACTTAAGCTTCCCTTTATGGCACGTGCAACTATTATAAAAATGAATATCCTTCCCAGATTCTTGTATATTTTCAACTCGACTAGTTCGATTATCCCTCTATACTTTTTCAATAAATTACACTCAACCTTCTCTAAGTTTATTTGGTCTCCTAAATCGGTGAGAATTTCGTACTCTAAACTTACTTACCCGAAGGATTTGGGTGGTATTTCTCTTCCTGACTTCAAACTTTACTATGATATTATTCAAAGTAGTAGAATTATTAAGATAGCAAACTATATTAATACCTCAGATGCCTGGCACCCTAACTGGGTATTAGTTTACTTCAATTATATTAGATCCCTTAAATTCAATCCATCCGCCTTACCTTTCTTGAGCAAAGTTAGTCTAGACAAATATAAAATATTTTATGGCCTCAAATATAACGTTATCAGATTTCATAAACTATTGTCTTCGCTAAAACTTTTGCAGGCGTTCATTTCCCTCCAACCAATACATCTAAATCCCAATTTAACTCTAAATGGTAACTTGATAAATCTGGACAATTTCCCCCTTATTAAGGATAAGTGCATGGCAGACTTTTTCTTAGTCAAACATCTGAAGTTATCCGAGATCAGGCAAACCTTTAATTTATCCAATAAATATACTTTAATAACTAGACAAATCTTTGAACTATTGAATCCATACTATGATCATCCTGACTTATCTAGAGAAAATATCGAAATTGCCAAGGTTATTTGGAAACTTCTTCTGCTAAAAAAAAAATGACTTCCAATGTATATAAGATATTAATCTCAATCAGATCTATCAATTAGCCAGTATTTTCTAAATTCTGGTCAGATAAGGACCAGTATAACTCCCGCACTAATGAAAGAGGCTTTCAAATCAAGTATTAAATATATCCCTTTTAAAATTATTTTATACGCAACTCATGATCACCAATAATGCGTATTTAACACCTGCAATCATTAATAAAATTCATCCCAACTCGTCTTCTCTGTGTCCATTTTGTAAGGATCAAGTAGCCGATATATATCACATTTTCTGGAGTTGTAAATGTGTGTACAGACTATGGTGTGCCCTTAAAGTTATTCTGGAGAAAATGGGATACGAAAAATCAACACTTTCTTGGCAATTTGCTTTATTACATATCCCTCCTGATAATATTCCTAAAGCTCAACTCAAGGTGGTGATTTCAATTGTCATATTTATCAAATATTATATCTCATTGCATTGGAAGTGCCAAGCCGCACTAACATGGGAAGGTCTAAAGGAATTGGTAATTAGGCATATTAGGGCACAAAAGTATCTCTTTTATAAAGGTAATCACAAGTTCTGTTCTGAAAATTTTGGAATGTATTCTTTGATTGTCTTTTAACCTGAAACACTTTTCATTTTTGTATTATATCTCCTTAATGTATTATCTGTTGTATATATTGTGAATGATATGGGCAATGTATAGTTGTATATAGTTTTTGTTGATGTTTGTACAGTGTTCTTCTGTGGTTTGTATTGTTTGTCTATAAGATAATAAAATAAAAAGATTTTCAAAAAAAAAGAATCAAATCCAGTAATTTTTGTCTGTGAGGTGAAGACCTTACTCATTATGCCAAAGCCATCCCTGTCTGCATAGGTGTATGTGTAAATAGGCCTGGCAAAAGGATACTGTTATCCAGGTGAAACATGGTCTTCATCTTGTTTATGTCTTAAAAAAACACTGTCAGACCTCCAAACCTCATCTTTTTACCTAAATTCACTGAATATCATTGTATTTTCCTGCCCTTAATCAACTGGGTTTCAGTTCATGAAGAGACAATCTTATGTTTTTTTTCCATCATGTATAAAGCCATGTATAACACAATCTCACCACAAGTGCCTTGTAGACTTTAACCCTCTTCCCTAACATAAGAGCTCTGGAAACACAACAGCAGTGGCTGAACCCTATATCAACCTCAAAGTCCTCTTCACAGGTTTATGAACAGATTTTCAGTCTTCAGACCTAAATTTTGGGACAACCACCCAGCAATATGAGATGCTCCCACAGTCCAAATACTGAAACCTAAGTTTGAGAACCACCTTGCTCTAAACACCACCTGCTCCTGCTTCACACTGTCTGCAGCAAATGAATCCTTAATATCCCTATTCCCACCACACCAATACACACACTCTTTGCTGTTTTACTTTATGAAGCTAGATTGCAGTGGTGGAGCTTTCTGATAGTAATTATGTATAAAAAAAAATGTAAACACTGCAAATAATTAATCATATTTTAAGTAATTCCATCTTCCACCATCCAGACAACTGGCAGCACTCAAGTGCTTAGTGCAGCCCTACTCAAATGGCAGGCCTCTAGGATCTTCCAACTAACTACTGATGAAAGTAATTAAATCTAATAATTGTTACAGTAACTCCTGGAATTCCATGCCTCAGACAATACTAAATTCTAGCAACACATCCAAATTTAAACTACTGCTTAAGGAAGACCTAACCAAAAACTGGCTTTGCTCCTGCACTAATCCAGGCTGATCATTCTGTACTTCCTTGTTCTTACAACCCAAACATCTCTTCCCTTACTAAATTCTAACATCCAAATTATCCCTTCTGTCATGGAATTCTAGTTTTTCTCTACCTGTCTCAAGCTCACTACTGCTCCTGTTTTTATCTACCTATTTCATCATATTCCCTCCTTCTTTTACTTCACCTCAGTATTGCCTTAGCTATCACTGTTTACAAGACGTAACACTAGCAGAGCAACAATCAGCCATATTCTTGTTAATATACCATACATGTATCTCATAAATATTTATCACCAAAACCATGATATCGATCTACTGATAACTCATTTCTCTATGATGGTACAAGCTGTTTTATCTTAGTTTATTTGTTAGCTTTCTTTTTTTCCCACTTCGTATTACTCTGTCAGTTTTAATTGTTTCATAGGTTCATAGGTTGGTACTAGGCTATTGGCCCTAGGGCCTATGCAAGCCTAGCCATAACAATTCTCTGGCTATTTCTTCCCACACTATTTACTTCCCTGGACCCTTGTCTAGCAGGGCAACTGACGTGATTCCCAGGGTGAATTTCCTTTCTCCCATCTAATCATCAAGGTTCCTTTTGAAGAGGACCAAAGAGGCACTCTGCTCGACATGTATGGGCAGTCTATTCCAGAGTCTGGGGAGTCTCTGGGTCAGGAACCTATCCCTCCAGCATATTTTGTTTATTGTGATGACAAGATTTAGATCCCTGGAGCGTGTGGCTCTGAGGGATTGGGATTTCTTTAAGTGTAGCATGTCCAACAGCTCTGGGTTTGACATGGCCTTGTATGTTAAGCAGAGATCGCCTCGGAGTAGACGATATGTGACAGAGTGTAGCTGGAGTTTTTTAAGGCGGTCAGCATAGGGCATCTGCTTTAGGCCTGTGATTCTTTTAGTGAGGTATTTCTGCGGCCTTTCCAGTTGTTGCAAATGTCTTGAGAGGTACATACCAAATGGGGTGTTGTATTCTATAATGGGTCTAATGAGGGATGAGTACAGTGGGACAATGACCTCCTTTTTTCTGGATGAAAAGCCCTTAGTGATGAGGTGTGCCACATAGAAGGATTTCCTGAATGTTGTGGCGATGTGGTTATCGAAGGTGAAACCACTGTCCACCTGTGTCCCTAAGTCTCTTATCACACTTTTGGTGTTTAGTGTACTGCCACCTATGTGGTAATTCATGGGTACAATTTTTTTTCCCAAAGGGAATAACTATACATTTCTTGGCATTGAGCTTGAGCCCATGGCTCTGGCACCAAACATCTGTTTTTGTAAGGCCCTTTTGTAGAGTATCCACATCATTTGGGGATTCAATAATGGCTCCCAGTTTGCAGTCATCTGAGAACTTTGTTAGCCAGAGTCCCTTAGTGTTGGCCTGTACTTCAGAGAAGTAGATTCCAAACAAGAGAGGTCCCAGGACTGAACCCTGAGGTACCCCACTTGTCACTTGTCTGGAGCTGGATTTGGAGTTAGCTATTTTTACAGTGTGGGTTCTGTCAGTAAACCAGTTGGCAACCCATGAAGTGACGTAGGGATTAATGCCCAGCTTAGTAAGTTTATCTATGATTCCAGAGTGGGGGATGGTGTCAAAGGCCTTGGCAAGGTCCAGATAGGCTGTGTGGACTGCCTTACCCTCATCCACAGCTCTGGAGACTGATTCAAAGAAGTCAATAAGGTTCAGGATACAAGACTGGCACTTCATGAACCTAAATTGGGTGGGGTCCAGTGTTTTAAGGTTGCCAATGTCTTTGTTTATAAGTTCCATGATAATACATTCCATGGCCTTGCAGATCAGGCTCTTCAGACTGATGGGCGGTAGTTCCCAGGATTCAAGGTGGATCCCCCCTTGTGGAGTGGGATAACTGTAGCTGTGCACCACTCAGTGGGCACGAAGCATGAGGTGAGGGTATGATTAAACATGACACTTAGGTGAGGTGCCAGTTCATTTTGTAGTTCATGTAGTACACAGCCTGGGATGTCATCTGGTCCCATGGATGCTGTATTCTTAGCTTTGGAGAGTGCGTTTTTTACCTGTGTGGCCGTTATTACTGGAATTTGGCAATTTTCCAGTACTGAGATGGGCCATTTAGGGGGTGAAATGGGGGTGAAGTTGGCACTGAATTGATCTGCCAGAATATTGGCAATATCCTTGGGATCAGTATATTTAATGCCATTCTGTTGTAGCTCAGAGCAGATCTGAGCATTGCCATTTAGATTCTTGACATAGTTATAGAATGCTTTGTGGTTGTCTTTGGAATCTTTGGCAATTTTATTTTCATAACTAGCGTTGGAGGATTTTATGAGGGATCTCAGCTTCTTACTGAAGCTGGTAAGGGAGTTTTTTGCATCCTGGGATTTTCCTCTTTTCTGCAATAGTTTTTCCTTTTGTTGAAAAGTTTGTTTATGGCAGGGGACCACCAGATTGGCTTCCTTTTTTAGAGAAGAACATCTTGGTTCTATTTGGGATGGCACGATTCATGCATGAGTGGATGTGCTCGTTCAGTGTCTTAGTGTAGAACTAAGCAGTCGAACTTTCAGTTCCTGTCTGCATGGGTGTCATGAAGTTTGTAACTTCTGACTTGAGTAGCATAAAGTTGGCCTTGGAGAAGTTTTTTTATGGAAGTTTCCTTACTGGGGTGGGGGGTGGGATGTGGATGTTAAGGGTGATTAGCTTATGGTTTGACCTAACCAACGAGGGGATGACCATAGGTGTGGAGCATCGATTTCCCATGTTGGTAATGACCAGGTCTAGGATATTGGAGCCCCTGGGTAGACTATGGATTAGTTGATCCAGGGCAATGGAATTTCTGAATTCCAAGAACCGTTGGGCAAAGATGTTGGTGCACGAGTAGTTTTCCCAGTTAATGGCAGGGTAGTTGAAATCACCCAGTATTAGGGTGTTTGGGTCTATATTAATATTTTCCAGTATGTTTAGAAAGGTGTAGTGAGAATCTTGGGGCATAGTGGGGGATCTGTAGCAAACTACAATTTGGATTGCAGTCTTACCTAGTGTTAGTTGCATCTGGAGAATTTCAGATGCATTGTGTTGGGCAACTAACCTGGTGGTGTGAATATCCTTGGTGAATATGGTCACTCCACCACCTTTAGTGTTTTGATTCTGGTTTGGTAGCCGAAAAGTGTGGTAAGAGTTGTAGCCTGGTATTGCAGGGGTGCTCTCTGGAGCCTTAAACCAGGTCTCAGTTGCTGCACAGATATCGATGTTCTCCATTTTTAGGAGTGCCTCGAGAGAGTGCATTTTGAGGTTTAGACTTCTAGCATTGAGTAGCATTACCTTCAGATTTTGCATGCTTGTACCTGTTATGGTGGTGGTTTTGTCCTTTGAACTTTGCCTAAAAAAGGCATTATAGGGATGGAAAGAGCCTTAGTCAGTAACCTGAATCCCAGGGGCGACAGGTGCAGACCATCTCTGGCAAAACATTGTGGTCTGTCGATCATGTTGTCCCAGGCAGACAGATACTGGATCCCCTTTGAATGAC
The DNA here is from genome assembly GCF_019279795.1 of Protopterus annectens. Lineage (NCBI taxonomy): Eukaryota > Metazoa > Chordata > Ceratodontiformes > Protopteridae > Protopterus > Protopterus annectens. Next base: position 1,257,179,651 of record NC_056739.1, read on the forward strand.
ACCAGAAGCTTAGCCAATTGTTGAAGTCAATCATTTTGTCCTTATATTGCGGTATCATTCTGGGCGAAGGCAGGATGCTACTCAGGGCTAGGGTCATACCTGCCGGGGCCACATAATCCGAGAGCTCTTCCATGTCTCTTTTCATGTAGTCCAGTGAGGTATGTCTCAAGTCATTCACTCCAACATGGACAATGACAGAGTCATATTTGTACTTGTTGTGGAGTGACTTGAGTGCATGAGTTATGTGGCTGATCCTGGCACCCGACAGGCAGCTCACTGTAATTTTCTCCTTGTTCAGCCTGGTGAGTGGGACATCAGTGTGCCTGACTATAGAGTCACATGTAACTAAAGTGTTAGGTATGTTGTCATGCCTTAGGGGCTGTTGCTGGGTGGCACACTGGTGTTGTGAGCTATGTAACACTTTGGTTGTGAATGGTGTTTGTTTGCATTTCAGCTTCAGAGGTCCTTGTTGCTTGGGCAGGTTACAGTTAAGGGCCTCCACATATGTGGATTTAGTGTTGCTATGTGTGGGTGTTGGTGGTGTGAGTTTAGAAGGGCTATGTGTTGCTTGAGGTGTAGTTCGGGTGTTAACCTTCTCCTCTTGACTGTCTAGCACAATCTTGGGTGGAGAGAGCGTTGCTTCCAGTTTGGCTATGTAAGTTAATCTCTCACAGGCTGTAGAGTTGGGTGGTAGCAGGAGAGGGTTGTCTGTGTACATGAGGCAATTGCTGCATTGCCCCAGTATGCCCAGATTCACCAGGTGGACAGCAGAAATCAACAGAAGCTGACACTTGGACATGCCTGGTTTGGTGCTTTTTTTTTTTTAAAGTACAGAAGCTATTTTCCTTACCTTAGCAAGGTACTTTGCAATTATAGGCTGTTTAGTGCCTATGATTGATTTCTCCTTATTAATAAGGAGAGCTGAGTGCTTGTATCAGTTTAAGGCTTCCTAGTGCTTTACAGCAGGTATTAGAGCAAGTGCTAGTCACAGGAATGCTTAAAGGTAAGATGAAAAAAATGGTTTATCCTAAACACTGCAGCGTTCACTAGAGAAGTTAGATGTGAAAGTAGGTAACTTAAGTTTTACCTGTCTAAAAAGTTAAGTTTTAGTGGAGAATCACTATTTTTAAAACAGCAAGATAGATTGAAAGGGGGTGATCACTTTTGTATTCCGGTAATATGGAATACAATAGAATGGCCAATACATTTAAATAGTTGAAGGGGAGTGATTTCACAAAATGATAATTTTGTGCTTACTCACACAAGCCAGTGAAAGCAGAGAGGAAATGAGATATATGGTCAAATTAACATAAGAGTTAGGCAGCTAGAAAGACAGTGGTATTTAAGAACATGACAGTGACAGGGTGCGGGGATGGGGAAAAACTTCTGCCTGACTCACAAGAAACAGAGCTGTGGTGTCTTTTGAAGTTTGAATATACAGTTAAAAGCAGAACACAAGCAAAACACAAGGTTAAGAAAACAAATCACAGCACTCAAAATATAAAAAGGCAATAAACCAATACAAAATACAACAAATAAAAAGCAAACCAACCTTTCCCTCAAAGCAAAGTGTAGCAGAGTCTGGGTGAGCCTTTCCAATACAGCTCTGAAATGCTTTATTTTACCCCTTAAATAGAAGATTTAGTTCATAGCTCCACCACCTCAGTTCACAAATGATTAACCTTAAGTGACCTCTTCTATCTTATGTATGAGTCCTTAATTGATCAGTTTATGTATAAACTATTTACTACCTATGTTTAGTAAAGTTATGTATTCTTGTTTGTTATCAATTTCTTGCATTCTTTTTAATGTGCTTTTGTAATGGAGCTTTTCTCCCCAGGACTCCACTGAAAAAGGGTCACTGGCCCAGTCGGACATTGCCGGAAAACAAATGTAAAATAAAATAAAATAAATATTTAAGTAGCTACTCAGCAGACTAACAGTAGCACTGGAGTAGCTATTGTTCAGATATACACTAATCAAACAAAGGCTCACTAAATTCCATTTTTAGTAAAACAACTTGATACCTGAGCATCACTGCTACCCAGCACTGTTATCACCATTACTAATCAAAGAATTACCTAATCTGTATCAATAGCACATTTTCCAGCTCTTCTGCATCCACCTCTGCAGTAACCTTTCTAGTATTATACATAACCACACTAACATCTAACATTATGTTATATTAAATTGCTATACTGTAACCTAATACAATCTATGGCTGTTTGTACACTATTTGTAACATCACCTTCATGAGCATCATTTATAGCAATTTGTGAACAGAAGCTTAGACTACTGTGTTAATTGTAACTGTAAGTCATGCATGAACTTAAAAGTTTGTACTCTTTGGCCGACAACATTTGTATCTGTACTCTCTGAACAGTGGGTGAAAATGTTTCCACTAGGATCATAACACTACCTTTGTTAACAAACATGAAATGATGTAAGAAGATGTTTACTCACCTGCTATTGTATTTTACTCCCATTCCTAAGGAAGGGTGTTACTTTAAATTCTGCCCCCTTAGAATTTATCTACAACTTCTGGGGATATTAAGCCACTGTTGTATGAGTGATAGAAATTGGAGAGCATGGGTCATACGGAGAATGAAGAACAAAGGCAATCATTTTTGGAAATGTTGCTGGCTAAAATAACAGCTTCTGCTTTTAATAAATATTTAAGTGTCTTTTTTTTCATTTACTATAAATGCCACTTATATCAGGTTAGATTTATAACTTTTGTTTATTAACCCAGCCCAGTGGTAGCTTTAATTTATTTTCTTGGTGTGTGAAAAGGACAGATTTGACACTGTCAAGAATAATTGCATCTTTCAGAGAAACAGACGAAACCCAAATGAGAATTACTTCCTAACTCAGTGTCATAACAGCTGAAGTAGCAACAAGAAACAAATAAATTATTTTTAATGATTTCTTTGAAACTGTAGACTATAACACACTGTGTGGTGCCTACAGGTCATTGTGCCTGTTATTCTGGCATGTTTTTTAGATGAAAACAGGAAACAAATAAATGATACCTAACTACTAATTTGGATGTATAAATTACAATGTTGATTTTGCAGTGCCTATGTATTGGGTGTGTTAAGTGCCTCTAGGCAAAGTAGTAGGTGATGTTACCTCAGCTCAGTTCATTTCAACTTAATTATAATGGTTGCCACACTACACTTTACTTATTTATTCATGCATGTATTTATTTATTTATGAATTTACTTATGTTAAGAGAATTCAAACAAGCAAAAAATAGCTAAAGTATAATTTAAGTAAGAATACATTTCAATAGATTTATAAAACAACGATTGTGAGATAATCATTTAAATAATATGCAAGTGTTAAGACAATAATAAAATAATGAAACACATTTTTAAATAATAGTTAAAAAATAAAATAAAATAAATAAAAGTTAAAGCATACATAAAAAAATCAGTAACTGAAAATCATGGTGAAATATTTTAACATTTTAAGCAATAATTTCCTTACAGAATGCAGCACTTATTAAACTTTAAATATATAAAGGTGACTTCAACAAAGCCAACCTGGAATTGGTACTATTCAGATTCTACCAGCATGTGGAATTTATAGCAAGGGGAGAGAACATACTGGACAGGGACTTCACCAATGTTAAGCAAGCTTAAAAGGCAATGCCCCATCCACACCTGGGTAGTTCGGATCACCTGGCCACTATGCTAGTTCCTGCATACAAACCACTGCTAAACAGAAGCAAACTATCTAAGAAACTAGTAAAGGTTTGGCTGGAGGGTGCAGTCTCAGCACTACAATACTGCTTCTAAAGCATGGACTGGGATGTGTTCAAGGAGGTAGCTACAGTAAACCACCAAGAAGGCTTGAGGAGTACACTGAGTCGGTGATAGCCTACATCATAAAATGTGTGGGTGATGTCACAGTCACAAAAAGCATCACCACATGAGCAAACCAGAAACCATGGCTGACAAGCGGGTATATGAGCTCCTGAAAGCAAGGAATGCTGCATACAAAGCAAATAACAAAAATGCACTCTCACTTCAATGGCACCAGAGACACCAGATGGCTGTGGCAGGGAATACAAGCTATAACAGACTACAGGCCTATTTCTTCAAAATGTGATGACACCATTGAATTCCTGAATGAACTTAACAGCTATTTCAGTAAGTTCAATGAGGGGAACAACACAATGGCAACTAAACTCCCCATCCTAACAAAAAGAGGAAATGATTTGCTTTAACCCAGTGGAAGTCCAAATTATCCTAAGCAGGGTTCATCCCAGAAAAGCAGCTGGACCTAATAACATTCAAGGGAGAGTGCTCAGAGACTGCTCTGCACAACTGTCAACAGTACTTGCAGACATTTTCAACATACCTCTGAGCCAGGCCTGAGTACCAAAGTGCTTCAAGAATACTGCTATAATACCCCTAGCAAAGAAATCCCAGCCAGCCAGCTTAAATGGCTACCATTCAGTTGCTCTAACCTCAACAGTGATTAAATACTTCAAGTGGTTGATCAAGGACCACCTATCTGCAAACCTACCAGCATCACTAGACCCACTTCAACTTGCCTATAGGGCCAACCACCGTACAACAGATGCCATCGCATTTGCTCTTCATGAATCCTTGGCACATCTTGACACCAAAAACTATTATGTAAGGATGCTATTCCTCGATTTTGGCTCCGCATTTAATACAGTCATCCCTCAACACCTGATTGTCCAACTGGGTGTCAGCACCTGCTTATGCAACTGGATCCTGGATTTTCTCATTGCTAGACCCCAAAAAGTATGTGTGGGCGACAACACCTCAAGGAGCTTAACATTAAGCATAGGAGTCCCTCAGGGATGTGTCCTTTGCTGTTTACCTTATTAACCCATGATTGCATCACCAGATATAATTTGAACAAGATTATCAAGTTCGCAGATGATACCACTGTAGTGGGTCTTATCAGGAGTGGAGATTGTGTACATAAATGAGGTGAACCACCTCATTAACTGGTGTGATATTAATAACTGGCCCTAAATGTGAATAAAACCAAGGAGTTAGTAATGGACTTCAGAAATTACCACCCACTCATAATTAAAGGGGAAACAGTGGAGACAGTGAGTTACACCAAATTTCTAGGTGTATATATTTCTGAGGACTTAGCATGGTCAACAAATACTAATGACATTTTGAAGAAAGCACATCAATGTCTACATTTCTTGTGGAAACTGAGGAAAGCTAGTCTCCCTTCCTCTGTCCTCAAAACCTTCTATAGGGGGTACCACTGAAAGCACCTTGACTAGTATTCTCACAGTCTGGTTTGCAAACTGCAAAGCCTCGGACTAAAACACCCTACAAAAAGTGGTGAGGGTAGCAGAGAAGATCACTGGAGCACCACTTCCAGCTCTGCGGGTCCTATACGAAGCACAGTGCATTGGCAGAGCCAGAAAAATAATCAGAGACCACACTCACCCTGCACATGGACTGTTCTCCTGCTTATCTTTAGGAAGACGATACCGTAGTATGCATTGTAAGTCCTCCTGGCTTAGCAGAAGCTTCATCCCACATGCTATCAGACTCTACAACATATTAGTTGGTGACCAGAACAATCAGTGGTAGAGTTATCGTTTTATGCAATACTTACATCAAGCTGCTTTAAAAGTGCAGTCAGTAGTGACTGAACATTCTGTGCAATATACTTGTGCTATTCAGTAAATTCTGTGTGCAATAACTGCTTTTCCACATGTGCAGAATTGGATGAAGGCTGCTATCAGTGTTACAGAGGTATCTCAGACCTTGTCAGTCTTGTTTAGTATATGTGCATGTTACTGTACTGTTATATATCCTTGTTATTCTCTGTAGTTGTATGTGATGTATGCACTTGGTACCAGTGTTACAGAGGTATCTCAGACCTTGTCAGTCTTGTTTAGTATATGTGCATGTTACTGTACTGTTATATATCCTTGTTATTCTCTGTAGCTGTATGTGATGTATGCACTTGGTACCAGTGGTACAGAGGTATCTCGGACCTTGTCAGTCTTGTTTAGTATATGTGTATGTTATTGTACTGTTATATATCCTTGTTATTCTCTGTAGTTGTATGTGATGTATGCACTTGGTACCAGTGGTACAGAGGTATCTCAGACCTTGTCAGTCTTGTTTAGTATATGTGTATGTTATTGTACTGTTATATATCCTTGTTATTCTCTGTAGCTGTATGTGATATATGCACTTGGTACCAGTGTTACAGAGGTATCTCAGACCTTGTCAGTCTTGTTTAGTATATGTGTATGTTATTGTACTGTTATATATCCTTGTTATTCTCTGTAGTTGTATGTGATATATGCACTTGGAACTGAAGCAACGTAATTTTGTTTAACTCGCACTGTGTGCGGGTCTGAGTGACAATAAAGTTTACTTTGACTTTGACTTTGATATCTAAATAAAAATAATTCAGTAAAGATGCAAGAAAAAACTGGATGGCAGAGAATTTATGTGGAATGAATGTTTTATTTAAACCTAGTACATATGATATCTAATTTAATACATTGAAACTGCAGTATGAAGCATTTTAATCCAGGTGTCTAATAGCATACTAAGATAGTAGATTTCAACTGAATGTATTTAAGGAATAAAAGCAATTTAGATGAATATTCCTTTTAATACTTTTATATCTAGTTTATGCTTGAATAATACTAAAGCTGAGGTCTACATTCTGACATTCACTTACAAAGGCAAATTTGCACTTGTCTCTATCCTTGCATTTGAGATGATGACATTTATAAAACAAAGCAATAAGTTAAATTGCATGTAACCACTTTTATTCTTATAAAAGAACTTCCTCAGACTGGTATGGGTAAACCTAGAGGCAAAAAGTCTGGAACATGATTGCATGCATGGTAAAAGATCCGTCAGAGAGCATTTACAATTATCAGTGTATTTCAGAAGTCTACAAACCAGATTATAATACAAAAAAACATTTTAATCTAGTTTCTAGGTTTGTGGTTCAGAGGGATTAAACCATGGCCATGACTCACATGACACATCTTCTACTAGTACCATAGGTGCTGGAATAGCCAGGTAGATGTGGATGGAAATTAACAGTGTGTGTGTATGTGTGTGTGTGTGTGTGTGTGTGTGTGTGTGTGTGTGTGTGTGTGCGCGCGCGACTGCGCGTGCACATGTGCTTGTGCGTGTGCAAAAGTTATGTAAAATATGCTTAAAAACAACTGCACAACTGTCTTTTTTTTGGTTGGTGCTTGAGGGCTATCTATTAAAACACACTTGAAATTCAGTCATTTAAACCTTAGGTTCTGAAAGCATTTATTAACATCTTCCAGCAATGTTCTGTTTTGCCAACTACAGTTTCTATATCATCTCCCCAAACATCTAAAACAACTTAATCCAGCACGTTTAATATGACATTCTTAAAAGGGGGAGCTCACTTGTTAGACAATGTTTAAAGAAAGCATTATTACACTTTTTTATTTTTTTTTGAACAAACTCATATTTTCTTTGGCTAAACATATGAAAAGTATTAAGAACAAAGATGAAAAAAATGCACTTTTAGGCACAGTTTGCATTGTGTGAAGTTTAAATGTTTTATTTATTTATTTTTTGTTTTGATTTAGAAAATGAGTGTAGAAGTGATTTGCATTTTGCATTTTTAATGACTTTTGAGTTGTAGTGATTGTCTGATGAAGTTATGAGTATGTTTTAATGGAACAAAAGCATTTATTTCTTTTTATTATATGTACTGAAATTAGATATCAAGCATAGCTTGGTACAGCTTTTTAGGTTGTTTGGTAATATCAAGATTTACACTGTTATTACTGTTTCTTTCATTGGGTTATATTCATATATATGGTTATTATAGGACACCATCTACTTACTAGGTCAAATAATATCGGCATCAAGGAAAAAGTGACTTATTTATGGTGGATTTAAATGCTGGCATACTGACTTGAGAAAATGATCAGACGACCACTACTTATTCCTTGGCAGTTTGTGCAGAGGTTTAAAACTGCAAAAAAATTTACCTATAGTCTATAGCAATCCTGGGTCTGATTTTCATAATCTCCATTTGCCTGTTGTATGACAATAACCAGGTCCAGTGCAATGCCGCTGGAACCATAGAGTGGGACAGTGGCAAGATGTCCCTCACTTTCCACAGATTTATGATCTGTGCCCATGGCTAGCTTGTTGGCTGGAAAAACACACTTATTTAACTACGCCAGCAGAAAATAAGGAACCAAGTTTGATTTAAATAAAACAAGAATTCTAGTTTTCTGTTACAGTAGATGAGTAAGCATTTTTGCGATGTAAAAAAAAAAAACAGAAAAGAAATATGCAGCATTGGTCCTTCCTGCATCTGCTGCTTCTAGGCAGGCTGGGTTATATAGCTCTGCTATTTACTGCTGCTACTAGGCAGGCTGGAGTATGTAGCTCTGTTGTTTACTGCTGCTTCTAGGCAGGCTGGGGTATGTAGCGCTGCTGTTTACTGCTGCTTCTAGGCAGGCTGGGGTATGTAGCTCTGCTGTTTACTGCTGCTTCTAGGCAGGCTGGGGTATGTAGCTCTACTGTTTACTGCTGCTTCTAGGCAGGCTGGGGTATGTAGCTCTGCTGTTTACTGCTGCTTCTAGGCAGGCTGGGGTATGTAGCTCTGCTGTTTACTGCTGCTTCTAGGCAGGCTGGGGTATGTAGCTCTGCTGTTTAATGCTGCTTCTAGGCAGGCTGGGGTATGTAGCTCTGCTGTTTACTGCTGCTTCTAGGCAGGCTGGGGTATGTAGCTCTGCTGTTTACTGCTGCTTCTAGGCAGGCTGGGGTATGTAGCTCTGCTGTTTACTGCTGCTTCTAGGCAGGCTGGGGTATGTAGCTCTGCTGTTTACTGCTGCTTTTAGGCAGGCTGGGGTATGTAGCTCTGCTGTTTACTGCTGCTTCTAGGCAGGCTGGGGTAGGTAGCTTTGCTGTTTACTGTAGCTTCTAGACAGGGTGGCGTACATAGATCTGCTGTTTACTGTTGCTTCTAGGCAGGCTGGGGTATGTAGCTGGTGAATAACCATACAGTTGCAGTTTGAGCAGTATGACTGGATGCCACAAAGGTAAAAAAAAAAAAAAAGAAATGAAAAGTAATGCAGTCTGATGCCTCATTTTCCCAAGTTCCAACAAAAATATCCAATATTATTACAGAAGACATACATTTCACCTGCCCCTGATTTTACACAACATTTTTTCCTCATATTTTCCCCCGTATCTCCTAAAATGTTTGCTGTTTTGGTAATTCACTCTGAGTGTTACAATCAGTCTATAATGCCAGTCAACAGAGTTTCATATGTCTAATTGTTCACTGCATCATATTAACTGAGGATTGCAATCAGATGGTAATATCGGTCATAGAGTTTCATGCTTGTTATTGTTCAAAAAATGAATATTGATGCCAGGTTTATCAGGAGATATAAGCGGTCTGTGTACACTTTTCTCAGAAGAGGGAGGCCATAATCTTGATTGCAGTGTGTTTGTATGTGTGCATGTGTATGAATGTACACGGATGTGGAGGAGTATGCGAGTGTTATGTGAGTGCGCACTAGTATAGTTGTGCGACTTTTAGCAAGTGTGTGTAAGTACGTGATGTGAGTGTGTATGAGTGTGCAAGAGTATATACATATAGGAGTGCATGAGTGCAGTTGTATAACTGTTAGCAAGTGTGTGTGTGTGTGTGTGTGTGTGTGTGTGTGTGTGTGTGTGTGTGTGTGTGTGTGTGTGTGTGTGTGTGTGTGTGTGTGTGTCCCCATATCTGCATGTTTTAAATGAGACAGAGCAGATTTCATTTGATGTTGCCAGTTCAAAAGGAGGTAGTCTGTTTTACTAAAACAAAACAGAAGATTTAGGGACATCTTTTCTGATATGCAATTTCCAACAAAGTAAAGCTCATAAATAATTTTTAACTCCCATATGACACACTGTTGTATTCTTCTCTTTTCTGAAATATAGATACTACAAGACACAGCTTAATGAAACTTGACATTAAATCATCATCCTCATCACCTGGAAGGGATGCTCAGTAGATAATAGTTCCAGCAAGTATAAAGATTATTATATTTTATGAACACTAGCCTGAAAAACATTTCGGTTTCCATGGCATACATGCACTAATTCTTAAGATCAGGTTAGGGCAAGACATAGAACCTTTTAAGGTATAAGTGAGTAATTAAATCCTGACAGTAGTGCTGTTGGTAACTATAAATACATATGTACATACATATGTATACAGTGTATTCTGCTTGAGATGACCACTGTAGCAGTGCATTGTTTACGTATTAACAGAGATAACTAGGCATATAGGCTCAGCTGCTAATCAATGAGAAAGTAATTGTGAGCTGCAACAGGTGTGTGTCAAAAACACAGTAATTTTGTCCTGTAGAGGGTGTATGAAGAACTGAAAAGGATTATTTCCTTGCTACACAGATGGGAGAAATGTAACTGTTCATACCATCTAATTTATTAAACTGCTACTTCTAAGGATCCTAAGCATCACAGTCTTTAAATTAGTTAGTTATATCACTGGGTACGTCCTTTAAAGCAAATACTTAAAAAAAAAAGATTTCTATTATGTTCATATCCCATATACACTTCTAACTATTTTATCTTAATTAGCTGTAAATTTTATTGTTTTCCATTTAAATTAGCTTTTTGTCATGGTCCCCTTCAGTAAACACATTACACCAAATGACATTTGATGACCTTTGTTAAACTTCCATAAACATGATTTGTTAACCAATATTTATTAATTACAACAGACATATGGTATAGTTGAGCATAACATCCATGTAGCATTAACTAGGACAGTGTGACCCCGCTCATCCTGACCCAGTAAGCAGTGCCCATACCTCTACTCACTTACTTATGAAGCAGCGTAGAACCACTCACTTCTTTTACCATTTATTGAATTACACATCCAACCAAATGAACAAATTACCTCCGCTCACTGATTTTACTTAAAAGAAGTGTCAAACTCCTCACTTTCCTTTCCAAACTCATTGAATTGAACATCCAATACCAGAGGGGGAACAGAAGAAGGCAAGACTGCCCCTTTTCCTCGCCCTACCCAGACCAATGAAATAACCACAATCCCCACTATTCCCCCACAATAAGAGGGTGAGGGCGGTTAGCAAGTTCACAACAAAATGTGATTCTTTCCCCAGTTACAGTTGCCTAAACCCCTTAAGCTCCTCCCTACTCTTATCTCGTTTCCTCCCAATCATCCTTCAATCCCATTTAACCATTTCATCCCCACGTCCTCTTGATTCCTGCTACTATATTTATCTGACCCCACCTGAAGATGTCCCTGGACAAACTGGTTTGTTACTAAACCTCATTTGTCCAGGTCCCCTTCAATAAACACATCACACTAAATGACGTTTGATGACCTTTATTACACTTCCATAAACATAATTTAGTTAACCAATATTTATTAATTACAACAGACACATGGTATAGTTGAGCATAACATCCATGTAGCGTTAACTAGGACACCATGACCCCACTCATTCTGACCCAGTAAGTAGTGTCTATACATCTACTTGCTTACTTATGAAGCAGCGTGCCACCACTCACTTCAGTTACCAGTTACCAGTTACCAGTTACCAGTTATTGAATTACACACCCAACCAAATAAGCAGCTTACCTCCACTTACTTATTTACTTATCAAGCAGCATCCAACCTCTCACTTTCCTTTCCCAACTCATTGAATTGATCATCCAACACTAGAGGGGGGACAGAAGAGGGCAAGCCTGCCCCTCTTCTCCATCCACCAGCCTGACCAGGCTGTTCCCCTTATCTCTGACCAAACTTCCAACAACCTCACCACCATTAAAAGGCATTAAGCCAACCATCATTCGGTGTACCCCATCTCCTCTAACCAAACTGGATCCATGTCATCATCTCCCAAAGCCCTATCACATAAAGAAGGAAAATAGCCAGGTGTCTAAACAGCAGGAAGCCAACCAATGATCCCTCTCCAATGCTAAAGTAACAAGCTATAACCTGATAACCTGGCATAACCACTGTGTATGATCCAAATACTCACTTTCCTAACTACCAATAGAAGCTTCATAATGGTTCCCAGGTCATTACCAGCCCACTGGACAACCAAACATTAAGCCCACTGCCACATGAAACCAAGCAGAGGTAATTGCATGCATCCTATCATGCCAAATCGCAGCCCCATTTTACCACCCAATGAATATAATAACTAAATGAGATCTCTTTCAAAACTCAATTTAATAGCAATTCTGTCAACACACCAACCATCTATTATAAGCAATAAGACATTCCAAGGACCATCATGGCATTTTAGCAGCACAACCACCACAAGCCACACCACTGGTATATTAAACAAATAAAAATGAACCTTAATCCCCAACAACTCCAGCTGAACCTCCTTCGCCAGCTTAACATGAAAACTCCAAATATTCAACACCCCCTCAATCATCATTCCTCCCAACCACAAACCACCAACCCATCCCATAAATGATATCCTCCAACCAAACATCACATGCCTCATTTGTCAACAAATGGAAATCCGTAACACATCCCTCTCCATCTGCCGAATGACTTGATCAGGCTGATTCCCAGGTAATCACCTGCCAAATGCACCACAGAACCTTAAACCCAAGCTAGGTGAAACCACACAAGCAAAATGTACCACCAGAACCCTAAAATTCCCAAGGTCACCAAGATAAAACATAGTCAGTGACATGCAATCATGCCTAACTGCAGCATCATTATCCACCCAATGGATATAGTAATGACCAAAATGAGATTTCCTTTCCTAATGAATCAGTTGCCTAGTAATCCCACCATCATACCCACCATCCATTATATGAGAAGAAAACATCTGGCAACTTGGCAACTTTTTTTTTAATGTTCACACTATCAAACGTACCCCCCCCTTCAAGCCAATGAACCATCGATACAATTTAGTAAGTTCACTTAGTCTTGTCACCTGTACAACTATACTACTCACAGCTAAATCCTCCTTGACTAACTAAACTGCCTTACCTGTTCCACAAGCAGGACCAATAACTAAATCTCTCCCACCAACTCCTTCCCATCGGCAACTGCAACACAAATTTAACCAATTTGTTAATGCCCTACCATATGCCCTCCTATAAAAGTTACCCCAAACTCCTCCAGTAAGTCTTTAACCCTAACTCCTAACAGCACGGACACAGCCAATAGCAATGCCATATTAAACAGATGATAATGAACCCTAATCTCCAACAACTCCCACTAAACCTCCTACCCCAGATAAACAACTGCAAATCCCATGAACAACCCTATCCCACTTCCAAAGGTTGTCCTAATGAAATACTGCAAACAGGTACCATAATGGTAGTAGCAATGCACCAACTTATTAACCCCCATCCAGCTTTATAGTGCTGTCCAACCCTTCACCTAGCCTTTAAAGGGGGGCCAGATCATGTTCATCCTTCTGGTTGCCTGCCTCCTGATGCCAAATCCAATGAAGCCCAGTGCTAAACTCTCAAAGTGGCACCAACCACTGAGCAACCCATCTGCATAGCCTTAACACAGGACAAAAATCAGACCCAACTACCATGCCCACAAAATCTAATCCTATGTCATATTATCACGACTCCACCTCCCTGTGGACAGCTTTTCCTCACCATAAACAAGCCCCCCCAACCTGCTCTAGCCTGCCCTTCACATACCTCAGTCTCACTTGCCTCCATACTTCTCCCAAACTGCACCAAATCAGACATGGCTTAATGAGCACCTAAAAAGTAGGATTACCTGACCTCATTTTCCAACACTTCAGCAACCGGCATAAGCAGCCCATCAGACTCCCGCACCTTCAGGCCACTGATTGATGCCCGGGCAACTCCAGTGACTGGAATATCCACCCCAGCAGAATCCATCAATGGTTGAGCCTGCTTCCTTCAGGCCACTGACTGATGCCCACTCTGCACTTCCCCATCTGCAACCTCATTGTGCACCACTCCTGCTACTGGCATATCCAGACCAACCAGATCTGTCACCTTCCAAATCCACTTCTTTCAGGGTCTGCGCTCTCCATCTTCAAAAGAAAAGAAAGCTGTAAATACCCTACACAGACACAGACCAGAATTTCTTAATGACAACATCAGGCAGTGCCAAGGGCCTAACTTGCTTAACCACACAAGAGTCACACTTACCCACCTCCCCTATCCTCAATAAACTGGCACCACTGTATCCCCAACATATCTTTCCACAGGCAGCTGAGGAACACAACCGCAAAAGACAGTCTTATGCCACAAGTGACAATAACTGAACCCATGTATTTACATGACACCAATTAGCACACAAAACGTAAAGTGAGCTACCTACCCAAGTATGTTACTACCAAACCTTGCGGATGACAGATAAATAGAATATCTTGGAACTAAAGTATATGTTGAAATCAGGACTACTGATTTTTTTTCTTTATACATAATTCTTTTACTTCAGCAAATGTATGTAGATTCACATTTTCTTACTCTGTCAACGTTTCACACTAAGTGTACCAACCATTCAAAAGTGCCCCTGATTCTCTGGATGTACCAGAGTTTGTTGAAACTCATCCCTGGGTAAGAATTAGGAGCTGGATGAAGCAAGGAGTACCCTTTACTCTTTTTTTTGCAAAAAGTAAACATTGCAAATCAGTGGGAAAAACTGTCAACGTCACCTTTGCACAAAGCCATAACACAGAACTCAATGCAACTATTGTACTGTACTCATGTATTAATTCTCACCTCGTAAAACCCATATCACACTTATCTTGTAGCCGATTCCACTATTTCCTCAAACATACAAACAATATGGACACATGCATATATTACTCTGTCATTATACCTGTCAGTCAACACAACAAAAGTAATAACAGAATTAATAGAAATACAACTGCTTTCATCAACAGATGGCTACAAACTTCTCAGAGCAAAATCTGGGCAAAGCCAGAAAGGATGGGAGGGGGAGTGATAAAAGCCCACATAGGGACAGCATTTAAATATTGCTCTCACAAACCTGGAAAGTGGGTAGAATAACAGATTTGCATTGTTATGTACTTGCTGAAGGAAAAAATCTGAAATGTCTATCATTATTTAGTGACTTCAGTCTGCAATGATTTGCCAGAAACCAAAGTTTTATGAGAACAGACCAAATTATGAAAAAAAAAATAACACAGGTTAACCTTCTGTGTAAATCTGGACAGTTGAAATTTGCAAATCGCTACTATAATGTTAGCAAAATCACTGCTCCTTCAGCTGTAGTACATTACATACATATCTCTCAACCTCTTAGAACAAAACATCCGGACAAAGCCATAAATAATAGGGGTCACAAAGGCCCCCAAAATAGGGACACTTTTAAATATTCAAAGTCAAACTGAAAGGTGAAAAAGTCACTAATGACCACAAACAAGCACCTTGGATCCAGGAGTGCTGTCACGAACAGTTTAATAACACAGAAATGAACGCTGAACAAGAATAACATTAATAATATTACACAAAACGTTTTCGTCCTTGACTTCTTCAGATGAAATCACCATAGTGAACTCACCTTATATACATAAGTAATTACAAAAAATATCCAATGATAGTACAGATCTAATTAAAAGAAATTGTAAAACTGCTGGTCTAATGTGTCATACCCAATGAATATTACAAAAATATATAAATGTCAGTATAAAATTGCTAGTATTAAAAATGCAATATATACAAATTCTTAAACACATTGTCCAATTGTAAATATATAAATTCATTTAAAATTCATTTAAAATTTGTCACAATACACAATGAGATAAAAAAATACTAATTTAATGCACATATTCTTATAACTTAGCAGCCCTCAATTTCAATACTGGAATGAGGGAAATCATATCATTAAGACCCGGTGGTCTATTAGCCTCTAATATAATTTGCCAGTATAGTTCTCTGTATTCTACTAGTGTTTCCCACATCCCACCTCTAGGGTCAACGAACACAGTTTCTAAAACAAAAAACTTAAAACCTGCTGATTTACATGTATTGGTGTGTTTGTATAGTGCATTGTTTTCTTTTTTAGTCCTAATATCATAAAGGTGCTCATAAATTCTCTGCTTGAGCTTCCTTTCACTTTTCCCAACATAAAATGAGTCACATTTTGTACAAATAACTAAATAAATAATACCTTTGGTGTTACAATTTACAAAGGTACCCAATGTCAGTTTCTTTTGCCTACCTGGTAAATATAATGACTCACCCAAAATGAGATGTGAACAATAACTACACCTTCCACATTTAAACAAACCTGCTTTCTTTTTAATAACATTTTCAAAATTTCTTTCATTCTTCCCTCTCTCTAAAATATTCTTAATATTATTACCCTTCCTATAAATAAATTTTAGTTCATTGTCAAAAATGTGATTTAAGTCAGATAATCTAGCAAAACTTCTCCATTCTCTATCAATAATCTTTTTAACTATTCCTGACTGTCCATCAAATGTAGTTATGATACCTGAATCAAAATTGTCACCACTGCTTGCAGGTGCAGTCCAGCTATAAGAGGCCATGAGATCACCAATGTCCCTCCAAGCCAGAGAATCACTTCCGCCAACTCACCTAGTACCATATAGCATAATACCTGGCAAGAAGAACAGGAAAAAAAAGAATCACAAAGAGCCTCCATAACAGCTACCATAGTATAGCAGCACCCTCCCAACAATCCATATCCCTAAAATGGCAAACAGTCTACCGACAATTGCCATACGACAGCAGCCATTAACCTACCATGCTACTAGCCAAAGTCAAAATTTTAGGACCTTAAACTGAAGCCACCCCCCCCCCCACAGTCCCTAATGATAAAGCCTTCAAACCTGACCACCCGAGCACCTAGTAACCTAACAATCCAAAGCCAAGGACACTGTGTTAAAACAAACAAAACAAGCACATCCCCAAATCTTGACTAACTAACAGTACCTCTGACATGCCACAAAACCTATTTGATCATAGCAGCAATATCTACAGGTCTTCTTGGATATAAACCTGCACTGTAGCAAGTTCACGCCAAAATGTGATTCCCTCCTCAGTTACACTTGCCTACGCATGTGTTTGTGTGTGTGTGAGAGAGAGTGAGAGAGAGAGAGAATATGCAAACATGGGTCAAAGATCAAAGTGTTAGGAATGTAGTGGGTGGAATAAAGTAATAACTGAGATGGGGAGAAAAGCTAAAGTTGTTTGTCACTAAAAATGGATCTATATTACCAGATCAAAAACCCAAGTCAGTGAGCGCCTGTTCGCCAACCAATAAACAGCAAACTGTGATTTCTGTAAACAGCCACATCAGAGAATTTTTTCCTAGGGCAAAAAATTGTTGGCCAGGCAGAAATGAGACAGTATTCTAAACCTATCAAAATGGGGGGACTTTGCCCCCCACACGCCCCTAACTAAATATACCAACTCTGAGATTGCACTATAGTGGGGAAAAGGGCAAATTCATAATGAGGGCCAAGTGATTTATTTTTTCCCCTAGGAAAAAATTTGGTGTAGTGCCCATTCGCGAAAATGACAGTTTGCTGTTTATTGGTCGGCACACAGGCATTCGCTGGCTTGTGTTTTCGATGTGGTAATATAGACCCACTAAGAATTTGTAACTAAAGGTGTGAAGAGATAATATGATTATAATGTTCTTAGTTTTTGTGTGTGGGTAGGGGGGGCTGAACGTTTGATATGTGTTCTTGATATTTGAAGAGCTGAG
Organism: Protopterus annectens; assembly: GCF_019279795.1. NCBI lineage: Eukaryota > Metazoa > Chordata > Ceratodontiformes > Protopteridae > Protopterus > Protopterus annectens. Next base: position 1,257,197,402 of record NC_056739.1, read on the forward strand.
TATGTGGTAAAACACAATATATTACAATTGCGTCATATTTTTTTACCTTAAAAAAGTGTAAAAAGAAGTTGTTGTGCTGTAACCAAGTGACTGTTTTGGCAAGCATAGAGAGACTGGAGATATCAAAGAAATTTTTATAAGTATAAAGTCCACATTTTGACCATGGTATGAGCTTCCTACCTTGTTATTATTAATAAATGTATCACATTTTACCCACTTGTTTTACATTATGGGATACTGTAGTTTTCCTCATTTTGAAGATGTAAGTTTGACTATTGCTGTAATTTGTTTAATTTTTTTTCCTGTTGTAAGCCTGCTCTTTGTAAGCCTGCTCTTACATATATTGCTTGATGCTGACTGGAATAGATAGTTTTTTTGGGGGAGGGGTTATTGCTTGATTTGCCCACCCGGTGCCTTGGGCTTTTGCAACTTCATTTGCTTCTCCCAAGAACCTCTAAAGGTAGAATAACTTGGTATGTGGTAAAACATACTACTATAATTGCTGGATAACTTTTCTCTGAGAAATGATGTAAAGGAAATGTTGCAACCAAGTGCCTGCTCTGGTAAGCAATAGGAGTCTGGGCATCAAATGAACTTTTTATAAATATAAAGTAATATTTAAGCACAATCTGAGTGCCCTTTCTAGTTGTTAGTAAATGTACCACATTTTGCCTATTTGTTCTACCTTATGAGAGGTAGTGTAGTGTTGCATATTTTGAATATGTGAAGTTAGCTATAGCTGCAGTTAGTTGTTTTTCTTGTTGGTGCTGTGGATCCTATGGTAATGTCAAACCATACTAATCTGTCCAAAACTGAAGTTGCCTAAGCAAAAGTATTTATGAATAAGTAGTTGTAATTATCTCAGTTGTTAAAACTATAGAGTCTTAAAGTATTCTGCTGAGAATTGTTTGTAGATAGTGTGACAAAAGGAGATACTGCCAGCACAGCTAGCTGGAATTTTGTAAATAATTATATGTCATTGGTGAATATTGAACTGATTTATATAAGATGCTTGTGTTACAAATGTATTAGAACTGTATGTCATGTGTATATCAAACTGCTTGTACAGACGTGTGCATTGAAAAGGTATTTGCAAAGTACTGTTTGAAATGTAACCATAGTGTGAGTGTACCCTGCCGGAAGAGAACAGAAATGTCCATGCACTATTGTAACTGTTTAAATGTATATATTTGAACAGTGGAAACTGTAATACAGGAGGTTAACCTCAGTCCAGCAAACTTTAGAAAAATAGCTGAAATTAAATTACTTTATAGGCCACACAATAAAAGAGGCTATCTCTCAGGTTTTCAATGCAGCTAGAGACACAGTGCCTGTACTAGGAAGCTTTCTGTATTATCCTTGGAGTGAACTCATTGCTACTTTTGAAGCATGAAGGAATGCAATTGTTTTATGACTTCCAGCATCTACCAAAGATCTGAGTAAAAGCTCTTGTCTGTATATTTTTACAGGTAGATGCTAAATGCTACCAGCTTCTAGCAATGGGAGTTTTAGCCTGGGAACTGGAAGTCAGATGACCAGAAATTATGCCATTCTGCAAGTTATCCCAGCAGTAATATTTTAGATATTAATTTGAGAAGTCTCTTAGTGAGACAGAGCATTATGTGTTATGTCTTGGACCTGACAACACGATCCACTCACCACATCTGCCTTGCTCTGTTAGTAAGTTATTAGGTTATAGTATAATTCTCTTAGATTCAATCAGGAATATAGCGAAGCTTAATTTAGATATTTTTCTTTATTTCTTTGAGACTGTCCTGCAATGTTGTTTTAAATATTTCCTGTGGTTTTGAACTCTGATTTCACTGTGAATATACATTTAGTATTATTTTGTTATTTTATTATTTATTATTAACTATATTTAAACCTTTCACTGTGGCTGATCTGTGTAGAGATATTTAAGTTTGGAGAGTACATGCATATTTATTTGGTGACATTGTGTGGGCCACTCCTAATAGCCTTGCTCTTGGTCAAATTACCATTTGTTTTAGTATTAATATTACACAGTAAAATTGGACACCCTTTGTTAAGGGCCCTAAAGTAGCTGATAAGGAGTGACTGGTGGCAGTGATAACTACCTTATAGTCTGGGCAGAAGGGGGGCATAGCTAGTAAACATGTGCCAGCCTTTCCCAGGTGTGTGTGTGTGTGTGTGTGTGTGTGTGTGTGTGTGTGTGTGTGTGTGTGTGTGTGTGTGTTTAAATCAAATGTCAAAGAGTGTGTGTGTGTGTGTGTGTCAGCTACTTCAGCAGGGACATGGAGCACTGGTTGGACAGAGAGGATGCTGGAGGTCTTTGCTTGGTCACTCAGCTGAAATCTCAACTTTATAGCTTGTGGCAGTGGGGAGTCTTATTGGGGATCTGGAGGAAGAGAGAGAAACCCAGTCCCAGACTGACTGTGGTCTATGTGTGCTCTTAAGGGAAATTGCACTTGATGCAGAAAGCTGCATCTGGAAATACTGTGTCTGTATTGTCATCCTGTCAGTGAGCGTCCCCTACTGTTGCCAGTGGTGAGGATTGAGGCTCCTTGATTACCATTCCAGTGGAGGGCTATCACAGGCAGTTATAATAACATTCAGAAAATCATTAAATGAATCATTTAAAATCCACCACCCCCCCCCAAAAAAAAGTATTCAAATCCTGTAATGGGTTATTCTGACCATTTTGATTGCCACCCACACCTCTCAGCTGTCTGTATTTTTACAGAATGTCCCTGATTTTGCTTTAAATGTTTGCCCTATCCCTCATAACATTTTTTTATTTTTGGTAGATCATTCACAATTACAGCCAGTCAGTAATGCCAGTGATTAGAGTTTTATACTTCTTATTGTTAAAAATGCACATTGATACAAAGCCTAGTGTTCTAGTAATATTATAAAGTAATATTTAAAAAAATGATTCATGATTTTGATCTGAACTCATTATTTTTGGCTTTGTCCAGAATTCTTGAACAAATAAGTTGAAAGGTATGGTGCTACCTCAAAAATATTAAGATCTAAATTCTTTGTATTGGTTTTAATACATCAAACCAGAAATAGAGTACTAGGCAGTTCATATATACTAGGTAGTTCATGTTGCTGCATTTGTTTGGTACATTTTTTGTTTTTGTAAGTGATGTTTTTCTTGGAGGGTGCTGGAAAACTGACATTATGTGTTTATTTCTGTTTACCATTGTATCTCAGTTACTTCTCTGACTATTTTAATGCATCATAATTAAGTGGTTATTATATTTCAAAGGACCTGCTGTAGTATAATAATCTTGGAATTTTATATGCAGAATCCACTTCAGGCCTCCTTTATATGAGTCATGCCAGAACTAAGGAAATCCCTTGTTTTAACTTTTATGTAAATAGAATGGCAGTAGTGCGAGTCACAGGCATGTTGCACAGCTTCTGGAACCTAATTTAATTTTCACATTTTTGCGTAATTACTCTGATTTTTATTCTGAGAGTAGAACTTACCACTTAACCATACATGTAAATGAGTAACAAATAAACTAGATGAACTGAATTATGTTTTAAGGCTTCCAGTTGTTTAGTCCAAGTGCTGAAATACTCTCTCTCTCCACATTCCTATTAAGGTATCAAAACTACCTCCGTAAGACAGGAGCTGCTAGCTGACATCTCTTGTTTTTACCTCAAAGAACTATTAACCGACATTTAAACTACTTTTGTTATTTTCCAGTGTCTCCAGTGGGACGATATGCATTTAGTCTTTAATATTGGCAAAATGTGCTGTATTTTTTAAACATATTTTACTTACAATGCAACATAAGCCCAACTTTCTGTTCTTGAATTTGGCTTAATGATACTTTTTATTTCTGCATGAGACACAAATGTCTGTGCATGACATTTCCCCACCTCTGTTGCAATGGTAGCTATACCCATGGCTTGTTACACTGTAGCATACCAGCACTTATCCAAGCCATAATCCTTGAACATGACAAAGTAGATTTTTGTGTTATGAAAATTTACAGGGTTTATAAAATTATGGCATTCATTGTTTTTTGTAGGAAAATGGTATTTCATTTTTAACAGTGGATTATGGATGATTTGTTACTATGTATCATGTATGCTGCACTTCATATTATAATTTTGTTCTATACCTGTTACACTGAGGTTACCTACAAAAGCAAATTAATGTGATGTTTTGAACTTCAGAATCCTATACTGAGTGGGGCAGATATGGGATATGCCCTACAGCCTTGGTTACTGACTCCACTCTGCAACACTGAGACCATGCAGGAAATGACCTCTAACCTAACTTATGTGAAAACCAAAATCATAGTGAAATGTGTATTTGAATTGCTGAAGTGATGCCTCTGATGTCTAGACCTATCAGGAGGTGAACTGCAGTAAAGTCAGATAAATGCAGCAAACTATTTGTTGTACATGCTATGCAGTGCAACACATCAGTGTGGATATAACTGGGCCAACTTCCATACTGGTCCTAGCAGTAGAAAAAGTGCAAGGTGGATAGTCAGGGGCACACATGAACCACTATAGCATTCATATTTGACCTCAAATACAATACAATACTGACTTTTAAAAGCCAGTATTGCATTAAAGAGAGCTTGGGATCAGCTGATTGTACCCGAACTAGTTGTGCCCAGGTCAGTAGCCCCTCTTACCCCACCTTAGCTATGCTGCTACACCTATGACCAAGGGTGTTGTAAGTGACATTGATACAGTCTCAACAATAGACTGTGTATTCTGACTTAGGACAGTCTAAGGCTGACTTCCTCAAATCTGGACTTTCTCATGACTATACATTTCATGGTGTGTGGAGGTAGACCACATGGTGACTTTACTGTGTATAACAGAGGTATTTATGAAAGCCACATTTGCACAATTGACCTCAGCATGATTTTTTACTCCCTGTGCCAATATTCCATGTCACTATGCATTTGATGCATGGCATTCCACAAGCCACAGATCACAATCAACATCTCCACAATGCTGTAGGTAACAGTTGTTTGTGCCTGGATCACTGAACTGCACATCCACTGGTTAATATTTGTTTTTGCAGAAATATCAGGGACAGTCCTGGAGTTATCATGGCTACAGCCCCTACATTTAACCCCTATCATGGATGTTTGCACCTTAGAGATAGTGAGCATTTCACATGCTGTGCGTGCTAGGGGAGCAGGTGTACCCCATGAAGGTTCTCATGTAGAAACTGTCATGCCTTGGTGAAGTTATGTAGTCAGCCTGCACCTCTTGAGGAACCTCTATAATAGTGGATGTGAGTGACCCCCTTGCCCTGTAATGTTGAAAATAGTGTTACTGTGTCAATAAACATGACACTTGCTTTTTTGCCATCACTGTTAGCTACAGATGCCCTGCTGATGTCAGACCTATGTTGTTCTGGACCTTCCAAGAGTGGTATATAAATGTATTAACACACATGCATATGACACTATTGTTAGCCTAAACTTATACAAGTTTGTATAATCTCCTGTGACATGCATATTAGTACACATTAAACTACAGCTGTAGCATAGATTGACAGACATACCTTATCATGCAAGTTGTTGCAGATCAGACGTGCCCAGAAGGAGAGATATGCATGCGGGCCTTGCGCAATTCTTCAAACATATAGTGAAGCGTGCTATATTCTACTGCAACAGAATTTTTTTATTATTTTTCAGTTTGATAACAGGCTAAGTGGACTGATCATTAGACCATTTTTAACCATGACCCAGCCCCAAAGAGATGGTACAGAAATAAAGACTGCTGTAATACAATTATTAGAAATAAGTACATAAATTCTTGAAATAATACAAAAAAAAAAAAACGAACATCTTTTAAAATAAAAATAGGAACTAATTTGTAAACATTCACTCAATGACAATTAATTTAATGAAGGCATCATATTATGTAGCAGACAGTTTGTTGCAATTTTTAATACAAAGCATAATCGTCCTGAGTGTTCTGAAAGCATGTTCTGACCACTTCCTTGATTAGGCACTCCTTTAATTCACTCTTAAAAGTATGCAGAGACAGTTGTCATCTAATCTCAGACAAAAGGTCATTCTATATTGCTGGACCCAGCTTTGGTAGTGCCCTTTCCCTATGGAAGTTTTGAAGTGGAGTCAAACCAGGGTGATTGAATTGCATGACTGTCTCTTAAGCAGTTTGTAGAATCACTGTGATGGCTCTCTTCTCGGCTAATCTACTTGCTAATGAGGCATTCTTGGAGACCAGCCTGTGATGATTAACTGTTTGTTCTACCCTTGACATGCCCGTGGAAAGGCATTTATACAACTGATTTAGAGAATTACTTGGTTGACTAAATTCACTCAACCAAAAGTTTGCCTTTGCCCATTGCATTAGAGGAAACTGCTGTGGAGTTTAGTGGACAGTTAATGGAGGGGGAGTTTACGAGTGTGTGCATTTGAAAATGTATGCAGAAGGATGAGTTGGCTCCGGTGAGTGTGTATGTGTGTGTTGCTGGGGAGAGGGTTGCCATGCCTCTAAAGTCCCTCTAGACTAAAGAACAAATTCTGCAGTATTGGGGGTGGGGTGGGGTGGAAAACACTGGGCACCAAGGACTGAAATTATTTTAATCTAACTCACTTAAAAGGTTAATAGAATAACATATTTTTCAGCATGATAAATGTATGGGGAAGACACTAGATACCAGGGATTTGAATTAATACTCTACATATTAGTTAATAGAAGAACAGGGAAAAGATTTAGACCCTGTACCCTTTGCACACAAAACAGCATGTTCAATGCATAGCTTTAGTTATCTGTACTACAGCTAGACAATAGGAAATATTATTTGCATACTATTATAAGTAACTTAAAAAGTTAAATTAAAACAATTGGAAAAACGTTAAACTCTGTACCCTTACTACAGAAAATAGCTTAACAATCCAGAGCTTTAGTCATGTATATTGAGTCCTTAATAAAGTTAGAGATTGTGCAAACTGCTATATTTTCAGAACAATCTGTGAAAGTCTTAATGTCTGACATCATTAACTGACTGTAACAGTCCATGAGTTACAAGGAACAGATCAGGGTCAGTTGTGAAGGATGGGGTGTATTTGTGGTGGGGGGCACCATACTTCAAAATGGCCATACTGAAGACTTTCTGGACAAAGCCAGGAAGAACATTAGATGGTACCAGGGCACATTTTTACATATTACTCAGAGTCGCTTACACCTTATTAGAGCAACAGGTCTAGCATCACAATACAGTTTCAGGAAAAATAAGAAAAACAAAATTAATGTGTGTCATCTGTGAATTATGATGGCAGGGAAAAATACGAAGCTACAGCAAGGACATTCTGTAACTTCAGGGATAGGTGAGGGTATGCCTATACATGTGTATGAGAATGAATTAATGAGGTGCTTGGACTAACAAAATGCATGGGCTTCCAGAGGGGATTATTGCAGGATAAATACCCTCTGGTACAGGTTTCTCATCTGTATGAAACAGAATGCTTCCCCAACCCAATTCAAGCATAATTTGGACCAGTGGATGGAAAATCAGAAATTTACTTCTGGTCTAACAACTATGTATTGTAGACAGAGGCAGCAAGTAAATGCTTGATCACCGAAACCCATCCTTACATATACCCCTTAAAATAACCTTAAGTTACCAAAAACTTGTCAGACACATTTGGGAAGCATGGTTAGGCTTAAAATGGCCCCTAGTAATCACCTATGAACCTATGAAACTGCAGATTAGCACTACCAGCAACAGCACATGATTCAGAGACCTATAAACTAGCTGATAATAAAGTATTTCCTCATTGTGGCTAACATGCCTCTGAATCACATTTTCAGTGAGTGCAGTGAACGTTTTCTGAATCTGGCACAATGTTTTGACTGCTAAAGGCTATAACAAGTGTGTGAAGTTTTGAGGTCTCTAATGAGACACCTACCCTACCTCCAGGCAAAATGCAAATCTATTTAAATAAGGCTACTTGGTATGGACCTTGGTAAAATCAACATGTAGTACCCAAAAATATACTTTTCAATACTCCCAATGATTTACAGCTGCAGAATGTAATCTACAAAAACATGATTTATTGCTGTTTATGCTCATGGCTATTGACTTTAAAGTAATTGTTTTAAGCAGCAAATCAGGAAACTTGTCATTCTGAATACTTGAGTTACTGCTAACTGTGTTATTGAATACAGCTTGGTCTCACTTTTTTTGGAAATGATGAAAAGAATTCAAGAATGACAGTTTGATAAATTTAGGTAACTAGAGAAAATAAATTAAGGATGATATGAATATCATTATTTCATGATAAATAGCACTGAGGAGTTAAACCAATAGAAGAATTTAAGAAATATTCACTTTAATGAAAGAATATTTATCATATAATGGGAAGGTAAAGTTATTTCATTTTTAATAAAGTCAAATTTTGTCCCCTCAATAAATTATTTTCTTGGAATTTAATGTTACTATGCTCAGCTTTCAAACCTTGTTATTTTATTCAAGAAAAAAGCTTACTAGTGTGAAATTTCTGTAGCAAAAAAAAAAAAAAAAAAAAGAATGGAAAAATAAAATAAGGGATTTATGAAGATCAATACTTCTGCAGACTGGTCAGTAATGTTTTTGTATCATAGGTATATCCATATTGGGTTGATGATTTACAATTGTATAGTTCATCAGATGAGGAACTGAAAGTACAACTTCAAGTGGTCAAAACGTTTTGAGATGATATAAGAATGTAATTTGGTTTCAAGTAAATATGCAAAAGCAACCTTTAAAGCAGGAAAAGCTTAGCACCAAGAAAACATCAGTTTGGGACAAGAATGCGATTTAAAAGAACTTGAACAAGAGGGGGTGTATAAATATTTGGAAATTGATGAAGGATCAACAATAAAATATGAACAAATGCGAATATAACTTCATAAGAAATATTTTAGAAAACTAAAATTAATGCTAAAAACAGCATTGACATCTAGCAGCAAAATACAGGCTATATACCAATTTGCTATTCCTGCCCTAACTTACAGTTTTGTGGTGGTTGATTGGACCCAAAAGGTGTTGGATCCATTGGACAGGAAAGCAAGAATGATTTGTAAAAAACAGTGTATACCAAGACTATTTATTTCCCATTCTGAAGGAGGTATGGGACTCCTCGAAATTCATTATATTTATAGATCTGCAGTCGTGGGACTGCATAAATATCTGTTGACCTCACAAGACAAAAACATAGTGAAAGTTTTGAAAGATGAGGAGAATAACTCTAAGATGACTACCCTGATTACTTTAGCAGAAGCGTGTCTCTGTCAAACTGAATGGAAATCAAAGCAGAAGTGGATAAAAATCAGGCAGCAACTTAATGTGCCAAAAAAGCAAAAGAAAGAATATAAGGTGAATCAGATGAGAAGGCAATAAATGTGGAAAATTTATAAATACATTTGCAAGTACAGAAAACTCTTGTAACAGCCTCATGTTGATCAGGATGGAACACAGGAATGGGTAAGGAGAGGTGAATTTAATCCAAAATACGAAAGGTTGATATTGGCAGCCCAAGATAGTGGACTGTGTACATTTTAGTTTACAAAGTCCATTGAACATGTGGGAGAAACAGACAAATTTAGGTTTTATAAAACAGAATTGGTAACAGTTGTACATCTTGTTGCTGGTTGCGATATACTAATGGCAAAAGGACTGTATACTGAAAGGCATAATTATGTGGCAAGGCTGCTACATTGGGGATTGTGCAAACATCATAATACTGATGTAGCTGAAAAACACTGGAAACATGAGCCACAGAGCAACACAGAAAATGATGAAGTTTATATCACATAGGATCACCCATAAGCAACAGTTCAAAAAATAGATGTGAGGAAAACAGATACAGTAGTCCATGAAAAGAAGACGAAGGCAGCATTGATCATTGGAAGTTCTACACCCATTGACTACAGTGTCTTATGTACAGAGAGGCACAAAGTCATAAAATATCAGGATTTGTAGGCAGGAACTAGGGCAATGTGGAAGAAGGATACCCAAACAGTTCCAACAGTAGTAGGAGCAATGGGTCTTATAAAAAAGAATTTACAATTATTCTTAGATATGTTGCCGATACCTGTAACTCAGTATAAATTGCAGAAAGAGTCATTACTGGGCACATAGTGTGTGCTGTGAAGAGAACTTCTAACATCAAAGATTAAAACACAAACTTGAATCATACTTTGACTTAGGAATGGGGTCCATTCTCATCATGGTATTAGAAACCCAAAAAGACATGAAGAAATTAAAAAGGCTGAAGAAAGTAAATCATAGCATCATTAGTAAAAGTAGTTATCATATTCATAGTATTATATATAGAAGGAAATGGACATGGGTTGTAAGGAAATATGGAAACAAAGTCTCAACTTAAAGATGAATTAAACAGAGAGACATGGTGGAAACCTTGTGTTCTTCCATCCTTAACACAGGTGTGGTTAGGGACCATGCGATTTATAGGTAAAATAGTAGAAGAGGTACAATAAAGCATCTGATTCCTTTGACAAAGACTATAGAATAGTTAACCATATGGCCTTATATTAAAAAAAAGAATATTTAACCTATAAATGTTTTAGTTGCATCTAATGGCGATGTAAATCATATAAAGTAGCTTTATACTGAGAACACATGATTGACTGAAGAGTTTGTGTACAATTTAGCATTTGTACTGGGGAGAAAAAAATGACTGAAAAGGAAGTGTCATCTTGCATAATGGGATGAGTTTTCATTACAGAAGGGGAAGCAACAGTTTTAATATCAAAGTGCATTAGAGCAGCTTGCTTTATGAATCTGATACAAGAGAGGTGCATGTTGCAAAACTGTACTGTAAGACTGGTGAAAGCATTTCAAAAATCTCTATGCAATTAATCAGTTTTAAACCATTTAAATTATAACACTAAGTTTAGCAACAAATGTTTTTTTAAAACTTAACAAGAGAGGTCCACATTAGCCAGCTTGCCTATTGTCTAGAAATAGTGATCATAATTTTTTCTGTAGTAATGTTATCTTATTTTTTTCAGAGAATTATCATATACATCTGACTGATTGAATGAGAAACATTTGGTCAATGTTATCTGCTGTACTGTACGTAACTTGACATAAATAATAATAGTGAACAATTTGATAAGCTTAATTGTCTTGGCCAGGTGGGAAGACGGAATATTAATGTATTCAAACTTGGTTTGTCAGAGGTGTAGTTGGGCCTTCATATGCCACAGAGACAAGGGGAGTTTCTTAAAATCGCATGTGCAAACTATAAAGCTGCAGGGCTATTGATACTGGCAGTGACTTGATATATCACCAGTTGTTGCAACTCTAAGTAATTTACCTCAAGTTATACAGTAATAAGATTTCAGTGCAGTTTATAGGTTCGTACTAGGCAAGCTGCCCTTGAAAGCCATTTTAAGCCTAGCTAATTATTCTTTGTGAGACTCAGATCCTGGATCTTGAGTGTGTAAGGCAAACACCTTAACCATTAGGCCACCCTCCCAACAAAAGGTTTAGAGATGAAAGAACTTATTGAGATTAGATGGAGGCTGAAAGAATTCAATACAAACCTACAGTAGTATACTCCATTTGTCAAATGCTCTAATCCAGGTAAGGAAGGTTATGTTGTCATAGATAATCTGATGATAAAAGGAATCCAGTGCCATCAAAGTACTCCCGAACAACATCATTTGGCTTCAGGGCAAGATTGATGAGAAAACTGAAGCATGATTTCATTTTCCAAGCAAAGTAAAGGATTTGGAGGATGGCCTAATGGTTAAGGTGTTTGCCTTGCAAACATAAGGTACAGGGTTTGAATCTCACAGGGGATAATTGGCTATGCTTAAAATGGCTCACAATGGCAGTTAGCCGAGTACTAATCTAATCTAAAAAACATGAGTCTAACTCAACTAATTAGTACTTTTTTAATAGTTCATTATCATAGACTTCTACAATCATAACCAGGTACTTAGGTATTCAAGACATGAATGTTAAAACATTTCTCTTGAAAGTGAATATCTTGGCATCCATGTTGAGAAGAAATACCAACCTGGGTTATGATTGGAAAGGCCTGATCATATTTTTTTTGTAAGGCATGGGGCATTATCTGCTCCAAAGAACTACAACATTTGGAGAAAAAAGGTGTATTAGCCATAAATGGTATGTAGCTTTAAAGCAGTTACATGTTATCAGTCTCATACCGCTTGCTCAGAGGTGACCTGTGCCTGACATATAAGGCCATGTCAAACCCAGATTTGATGAATATGCTTCACCTCAAAAAATCTAGATCCCTCAGAACCACAAGGGCGGGAGACTTAAACCTTGACACGGTTATAAATAGAACGTGCTGGAGGGACAGATTCATCACCCAGAGACTCCCTATGCTGTGGAACAAAATCCCGGTACATGTGAGGCAGAGCACCTCTCTGGCCTTGTTCAAGAGGAATCTTGACCAATGGATGGGAGATTGCAGATATACCCCAGGGATTACTTCAGTGTTACTGCTTGACAGAGGCACAGTGAAATGATAGGCATAGTTTTTATTCAAACTAAAGGGGTGGCGAAAGCCACATAACTATGGGCTAGGCTTATAAATGCCCTTGGGCAGATAGCCTAGTATAAACCTATGAACCTATGAACCTATGAACCTATCACTGCCACACAGAGAGTGGTCACAACAGAAGGCTGTTGGGAAGTTGTTAAGCATGTCCTACGTCATTCAGATGTTTTTTAAATATCTGAGTGAAGTATGAAATGCTGACCACCTTCTTCTACTCTTCTGTTGTGGCCACTGACCAGTGTTAATGCTCTAGCATGAGCCCAGAGTTTAGTTGTGATGAAGGATGCTTAACAAGCATGTCTTTTTCTCCAATTTCAGAGCATAATTGTGGTGATCTATGCACTATAAGTTTATTCTTGTCTAGCCAGTGTGGTCAGTAGAGTTGGAAATAAGCAGATCATCAGTACCATAACTGCAGCACTGCCTCCCCAGATAGTTAACAGAATGTGAGCCTTGTGAAATTCCAGTTTATGAACACATCACATAGCGAATGAACCAGCAAATAATATAGCTAGAAGTTTACAAAAACAGTGGCACTCTCAGTATTCATAGCACAAAATACTTCACCCTAAAACATGCAGGGCAAGCACTGGACAGGATATTGGAATTCAAACAGCATGCTTCTGCTGAACCCAAGAAAAGCTTTTCTCTTCCAATACAAAATGCTAAACAGCTGTCAATTTCATTTGCTAGTGAATGCCCCTTGGATTCAAAATTTTAATGTATTTGGCCAATGCTTATCTTTCCATCTTAAATTTACGAAGAAGGTCAGTAGAGAAGCAAGGAGCATGACATTTTCTGATGTTTTTCAACTTCTCTACAAGACTTATAATCTTTACCTCTTGAAGTCACAACATTTTGATATAAATAGAGAAAGAGATTAATGCTTCAAAAGGGGATACTTGAAATCTAATGATCCCGTTCAGTAGGAAACTAACCTTTCATGCTATCATACCTGATGAGTACAATTACTATTGCATCCATTATGAGTACTCTACTAAACTGCACATCACAGCAGCTCAGTCATAGCACCTTATAAATACCAGCTCAAATACTCATATTGGCATAATGAATGCAGACAAACTTGTCTTATCAGGTAATGTGAAACATCAAAAAACATTTTCTTTTTTTATGCAGAGGCAGGCTCCCTGTATCCCAACATAAGGGCTCCCTTAATTCCCCCTTTACTTTATTATTCTCATGCCAAATATTTTAATATAGACTCATTCTGATCACATTAGTCACCATCTTTGGCAAAACAGTTATTCCCATAATGTGTCCAAGTTGTTCTTAAAAATATCTAAACTAGTGCTTGCTTTAATATAATTTGGTGGTCTTACGGTTAGTTATAAATGTGGAGCTTTTCTGCCTGGGCCACCACTGCAAAAGGACATTTTGTTCAGTCAGACTTTCCCAGTAAACACATGTAAAATAATAAAAAAATATTAAATAATTCCATGCATCAGCTACTCTCTCAGAGAAAAGATTAGTACATTGCCCAAGCCTATACAATCTCCTGCATAGGTTGTCTGATGATTCTGTATTACTCTTTGATATTCTTAAACATTCCCAGAGGTAGTTGTCTCTAAATGGCTTATATACCTGTATGTCTCCTCTTAGATGTCTATATGAGATACTGTACAACTTCAGATATTTAAATCTTTCATAACTTAAATTTTCATATCCATGGATTACTCTTCGTATATTTCTGCTGTATTATTGGCAATTTACTCATGCTTGGTTTCTTATAAGATTTCCATATTATTATTCCATACTGTACTTTGTGCCTAATGTAACTTAAAAATAAATGACTTCCTCTTTTCTGATTTCCTAGACAGCATGCTTTTGCTTTATTCAAATATTAATAATTGCAACCTTTCAAATAAATACACATGCTGTTTTGCCATCCCAACACAATCAGTGCAAATATAGTATAACTAAAATATTCAAGAGCTTAGCCTAATCATAAGCATTAGAAGTTTTTTTTTTTTTTTAATATTGTTACTGTGATGGAGTATTGACTGAATGCATAGACTTACCCACAAAGCACAGACAGACGAAGAAGAGCGAATGGCATAAATAAAAGAAATCACTCTAATTGGCTAGCTTTAATCACATTTCAGACAGGGCAAACATTAATTCACATGCAGACCCTCCCAAAACACATGCACACATATGTGCATACCCCCTACAAACATACAGGATACAACATTTCCTGCTGCCACTGATCTGTAATATAAGCTTTTGTTCAAAGATTATTAATGAATGTAGTGTCATTATTGATTAGTTCAGAGTGTGCACTCATTCTATTGTGAAAATAAGGTGATAATAAAAGGTGAGTGATTTTGTTTTTATTTTAGAGGGTCATACAGAAAATTTGTAATAAATTATACTGGTAGCTTACTCCTGCATGTCATTTTAAAGAAACAGTCCCATCTCATCAACACAGACAGACAGACTGACAGACATACACACTCAGAAATACAAAGACAGACACACCTACACCCACACTCACACACACACACACACACACACACACACACACACACACACACACACACACACACACACACACACACACACACACTGTATCAGTGTTGCAAGGTATTCACAAGGACTAATGTTTAAGCTGGTATTAACAAAAGTTCATCTGTCATAATCCTTCATAAGGATATTTTGTTCTTGAATGATTTTTACTCCTTCCACACAATAGAATGAGCACATGGTCTTTTCTACACAGCAAAAGCTGCATGTGATATGTTCACAAACAACTGACTTAGTAAAGACTTTACTTCACCGATATCATATGGAACATAAGCAGGTGAAAGGCTCTATGCAGATTTTCATTACAGCTGAGTTTTCATTGTCTTCTTCAATGAGGTAGAGATGGGTTTGCACCCCAGCGAAATGGTTGTGGAACTGCTGTCTATTTTTTTTTTTTTTTTTTACCAAAATCCACCTATTACTCAACCAAATATGTATTGTGGTTTATGTTTTTGTGCCATTATGTAATATGTCTGAAGCTTTTAAGTTTCAATCACATATACTAGATGATAGTACCACTCAAGCATACAGGCGCACATACCACCTCTTGATTAGATGAGTACTACTACTGCAGAAGCTGCCAAGAAAGAGAATCCTGTCCCAATGTACTCCTCCAAACAAAAGTTCTTCTTTCAGCCATTTATGACACATAGTGCAGCACTGCTGAACCAAAATGGGTTTAGCATTGCTAATATTCATAGATATGTCATGCCTTGTGCAAAGGGTTGCTCAGGTTATTGGACGCAGTCTTTGGCAATCGCTAATTATGAAATGCCAGTTGCACAGACAGAAGTATCACCAATAGAAAATGACAAATTGTTTTTCTTCAATACCGACTGCTTCCAAGACCCTCATTCTGGCGTACAGTATGTATTTGTGAAGACCACTGCATTACATGGACGGAGACAGACCTGAAGCAGTTAAGAGTAGTGCAAGACAATGATGCATGATCTGCACTACAAGCTGCATAAGGTAAGATATAGGGGTGCTAAAGACACTGAAATCATCTGACCACTGGTCATGTGACCTCAGGACACTCGTGTGATCCTGCAAAAAATGCTCAAATTATTCAAACTGTTTACATAAAAAAATGGAATATTAATTAATGTCAAATTTAGTATTTAAACAAAAGGACATCCTTTATAAGTGATTTTAAATACTACTGGATAGGGTACCACTTAGTTTGATGAACAGATTTTTCTGATTTGTGTTTTGCTACTGTTCCATAACAAATATTAATTTATTATCCAATTATCTTCTTAATCCAGTTCAGTGTTGCAGGGAAGCTTGTGTCTACCCCAGCACTCAGTGGGTACAAGGAAGGGACATAATCTTGAACAGGATATCAGTTCATTGCAGGGCATGCACACACTCATTGCTATGTAGTGCAAACACCTATAGCAGTTTGAAGGAGATCCATTTCATTTAAGGGACATCCTTGGGATGTGGGAAGAAACTGGGGCAACTGTCGAGAAAACTCACACGGAGACAGCAAGGATGTGCAGGTTCCATACAGAAGGCTCAAGTTCAACAGCCAAGAATTCAAGTGGAGACCCAAGGGAGGTGAGTTAGCAATGATATCCCCTGTATCACCACACAAAAGTGCACTTGATAAAGAGTTTTCAATCGTTATTTGAACTGGCTTACTGCATGACTTGATACTATAATATAATTGCTGTTAAGGACAGCACTGACGATCTCAAGGTATACAGATTAATTCTTAGTCAGTCAGCATCGTGCATACCATACAGTTCAAGGAAGGTAGACGGATCTGTTGATGAAGCTGGCAGATTCTGCTTGAGATCTATGTGCTTTGCCATTGTGCCATTGTAAATAACTGAATTAGACTGAGGGGGTGGCTGTGGTCTTTTAGACCCCAGAAGGCATTAGATTTTCGAAACTCTGTGGAACATATTAAAACTTTTTCCGGGCTTTTGATCCAAGTGTATGATATACCTCTTATCACTGGAACTCTGATATTTTCATATTTTGGATAACTTAATCAACATGTTTGATTAAATGATACTGTCCTTATTTAATATTCCACAGTTAAATGAATAAAATGAAATTAAAAATAGGGTTATATCTATTAAACTGCGATATAATATAGCAATACCCATGGCTGGGTGTGGGTCATGCTGGATTTACCCACAGCTGACGTGGTTTGGACCAGCATTACCCACACCCAGCCATGTGTTATTGCTATTATACAATGACATTATTTAAGAAATGAATTTACTTAATTTTCTTAAATAATGTCTTTGTATAATGGTGCTATGGTGTTCTTCTGCCTTTTTTCTGGTATTTTGGGACTTTTTTTTTTTTAATAATAAATTATTGAAATCTGGACAGTTCAGATGTATGAGAGGGATAGGGCAGAGAAAAATATAAGGATAATTAGGTACTCTTCTCTAGTTATGCATAACATACCTGATTATCCTTGTATTTTCTCTGTTCCGTCTCTCTCATACTTCTGAAATGTCCAAGTTCTAAATCTATTAATGTATTTATTTATTTTTTTTAAAAAGTGGAGAAAACTGGAATATAAATCATTGAGTAAAACTTAGGGAAATATCACAAAAACACAGGAGGAACTGCACAGCGTTCCCAATGTCATACAGTCACTTGAATAAAAGTTGCATCCCCGGTGTTTCTGGATGAAAGGAATATTACTACTAACTTTGTTCTTCCTCTAGTGTTTATATAAAGGAAATGTGTTTGTAGAGCAGCCCTGGGACAAGATGTAGTAGGTTACTGGCTTCTAAACAGTAGTTTCCTCTGTACGTGTGATGTTCTTTACTTTATTTTGATGTTATTGCAAACATAAACCCTACAAAAAAAGTGACATTATAGCCTAGCAGACATTGACTAGGTAGCATTTTGTGTTACAAACATCACTGAAGTTATTCTTAATTTTCAGATGGTTATTGTTTCATAAAGGATGCAGCTAGTATAAAGTAGCATACATGCATGTAGATAGTAACATATGTATACTTTGTATCTACTTGAGTACAGCAATTGAATTACAGGAACAGAAAAACCTTAGTGTGATGCTTTAAACATTCTTGCTTTAACAAGAAAGAAAAATGCTGAATAAAAATGCAGAGTAAGGGCCCATGAGGAAAGGGGGCCCAACACAAAGCTCTGCACCCCCCATAATCTGGAACTGGTGTGGGAGAGTGGAATGAAAGTGTAATTATCTTTCGACAACAGAAAGGGAGACAAAATATTATAAGATGACATAATCAGAAGATATAAATAAAAGATAGAAGTCACTGGTTCAGGTGAGACATGAGGAACTATTTCTTCATAGCGGGTGAATATATTATTGCAACAGCTTCACTGAAGAATTAGTATAGTTCATACAGTAATGGAATTCAATGATACATGACACAGACATAAAATAAATTCTTATAATGTGTAGGTAAAAAATTAAATCAATTATTTTCAAAGGGAAATTAGAAAATGAGTGTAATAAGCAGTCCTTATCTATTGTCAGAAGCAATATTTCTCTGTAAATAATGAATATTGAATCAGTGCAATATGTTCTCACACTGTCAAGTTGGCTCTTTTCTGTTCTCCCTGAAAGAATTATGCGGTAAGCATTTTCTTGTTAACTTTGTTAGTATGTCCTTTTGTCTCTATATGCAGAGAATCAGATGATATGGTGTATACTATGTTACTTGAAGAACTCTGGAGTCTACATTACCATTTATATTGTCTTTAAGTGTAGTCTTCACAGCTTTAATGTATTTACAAGCACTTGATTATAACTAGTTTTGTACTATTGAGAAGAAATATTGATGAACTTTTGTTTTTAAATAACCCTGCATGAAACTACTACTTTAAAACATATTTCTGCTTTGAGGAAGTAAAAATGACCCAAGTTTTATGGTCATTATTCTTTAAACTGTCTGTAATATATTCTTAGAGTTCACTTTGTTGCTAAGGTCATTTACAAAACAGATCCTTTTAAAAACTGCTCGACAGGGGCACAGGAAAATAATTTTCTTGGGTGGTGAAAGCCAGGGTACATTTTTTGGCTAGGCTTGTATGAGCCCTAGGGCCAATAGCCTAGTACCTACCTATGAACCTATGAACTGAGACAAACCTAATTTCATTTCTAGTTTTTTTTTTCCTGAAATGTTCATTACTGGGGATGTCTGTTACACCTTTTGTTACTGTTATGAATTTGGTAGAAGATGAATGCTAAATTGCTGATTATATATTCCCTGAAATCACTTCTTTAATAGCTTTCCTGAATGAACATTTTTTTCTTAAATGACAGTTATATTTTACTTGAGTTGCTTCTTCCTATAACCCCTAGTTTAGTTAAATGATCCATTTCTGAGGAAAATGTAGGCACAGCCACTGCAGACACAACTATCTTCAGATTGTTGTGCAGAAAACAATGGGGCACGTACTGTAAGACTTGGAGAAACACTGAAGAGGCCTTCTACTGCAATGGATTTCTGCAGCCATCAGTGGTGTACTCCCAAATATACATGAGGAAAGGAGGGGAGTATAAAAAGTTATTTGGAGTGACAACATAGTAAACTTTGTCCCAATACTCACACTGCAGTACTACCATATAATGATACTCTTTAATGCACAGGATTATTATGAAGTCTCTGAAAATTACCAATCTTTTCCATATTTGGAATATGGGCATCAAGAAATTCACCTCAAGAATGAAGCAAAGCAATGCCAATGATCAAGGCTTGGAACAGAGCAGCAGTTTAAAAGCAGCAGCCAGAATGAAGTGATAAGACTAAAGCAAAAGGTGGATTTTGTAAATACTGAGAATGCAGAGAAACAGTAGAGAAGGAAGGTTAATAAACAGAAATATCATGAAGTAAAATGAAGGAAAAGAGGAAAGAAACTGAAAGAAAAAGAGTAATAAAAAGTTATTGTGGTGAGTAGACTTGAAGGTTTTATATTCATGCAAAATATCATCCCACAACCCTTATAAGAAGTGAGACTTGAAGAAAACCTTGCATAATACAAGGGAAAGGGACTCCCTTAGCTTAGAGAGAAGAGAGTTGTAGAGTTTGCAGAAATTACAGTAATGCAAGTTGGGCCCAAAGTTACATTTTAAGCAATGTGATAATAAGAACTTTGTGATGCTTGTAGATTATATGCACACACACACACACACACACACACACACACACACACACACATATATATATATATATATATATATATATATATATATATATATATATATAAACCATGGTGAAGAACAGAGATTATGCTGGAGTGACCAGTAAGGAAGACAGTATGAGTAAGAGATGTAAACAAAAAGCACCAGGAGCCAGTGAATGAAAGGGATATCCTACAGTGTTACAATGGATCAATACATATCTGTATGACTCTCTCTCTCTCTCTCTCTCTCTATATATATATATATATATATATAGATCTGTAGAGGTAGAGTTCATGACAATATAAAGTAGTAGTGAACATCAGAAGGGAAAATACTAAGTGGTGAAGCTCATGTAGAAGAATCCCAGTTGTGTACAAATGTTACTTTGGAATGGGAAATACTGATTTTCTTTATTGTATATGTCAGTATGTATTTGGTTTAGATGGGTTAGGGTAACCTTAGGGTTAGGTTTAGGATTAGGGTTAGTGTTAGAGTTGATTTAAGGATTAGTATATAGATATATAATATATATCACACACACACACATATATATATATATATATATATATATATATATATATATATGTGTGTGTGTATGAAGATTATTGGCAGCATTTAAAATAGGTGCATTTTCATTTATTCAAACTAGTCAACAGCAACATCATCAAATAAAGTGCAAAACCAGCAAACCAGTGGTTACATCCCCCAATTATATGGGTATAGTAACATTAGTCTAAACTGCATTTAGATGACATGAAAATAGTCAATAAAAATTGGTTTAAACCAGAATGGTCGACAGAACTAAACACATCCCAAATAAAAAATTTTGCAGTGGGCAAGTTCCTCGGCACCCTCCACACACTCGCTAATTAAATATACCATGTCCAGGGTTGCAATAAAGAGGGCAAAAGCATATAACCTCCCCTGCTATAATATCAGTTTTGTCAACATTGTGTGTTTTAGATAAATGTTTGTTGATTATTTTTTGTGTTGACTCAATGCAGTTTAGACTAATGCTACTAGACCCATAGGTTCATAGGTTCATAGGTAGGTACAAGGCTATCAGCCCAAGGGCCTACATAAGCCTAGCCAACAAGGTTCCCTTGCTTACACCACCCAAGAAAGTTATTTTCCTGTGCCACTGTCGAGCAGAGACACAGAAGTGATCCCTGGGGTGTATTTCCTATTTCCCATCCACTCAAGATTTTTCTTGAAGAGTGCTAATGAAGAACTTTGCTTGACATAGATGGGTAGCCTATTCCAGAGTATGGGAAGTCTCTGGGACAGGAATCTATCCCTCCAGCATGTCCTGTTTATTGTGGTGACAACGTTTAGGTCCCTGGAGTGTGTAGCTCAGAGGGATTGGGATTCTTATATTATATATTTGTATGTGTGTTTATCTTAATTTCAACATTTATAAACATCAGTGCACACTGCATCAAAAATGTCAAAAATAATGAATATGGAAAACAAAAAATTATGAACCTACAACAATCAAAAAAGAAAAAGTAAAACTAACGCTTCCCTTTTTCAATCAGAAAAACTAACATAACCTTTAGACAAACTTTGAATAGTGATATTGTTAGAGAAACGGTTTTTCATACTGCACTGTGTAGGGCTGGTGCTACAGACACTGACAGGGTTAGAAACTGCATACATGAGTAATGTGGTCTAACCCTGCCTCTCCCCCTAACTCCAGACATACATGGTATCTTATGAAAAACCCTTTCCCTAATAGTACAACTACACAAGCCACTAACATACACTTCACATAATCAGTCATGCACAACACTAATTCTATTCCTTTATGTAGCTCTTATGCTAACCCTGACCGACAGACTCTCTACACACACATTCTTGCTCCCAATGCTAATTACTAAGCAACCACATTTATTTGCATGCAAGCAAACTTCATATAATGTAAGGAAAGTTGATGTTCTTAACATCAGCATTTCTGGCATTTAATAAAATTCACTTTTGCTAAAAGCTCAGACCAATTCACTTAGTAAATATTAGCAGATTCGATAGTTAACTGTAATCCTACAGACAGATGGATAGATTTTACACAATACTGAGAATAAAGGAAAGACCTCCTTATCCACCCAAATTCTACAGTTTTGCTGTTTCTAATAGACTCTAGTAAACTAATATATTGATCGACAAAACTGTACACCTCAGTTTTGAACTGACTGACATACATTCTAGCGGAAGAGGATAATTCATACAGACACAGACATAGTCAGACACACTTCACTGTGCTAGTTAAGGAGGATATGCAAAGCTTATTAACCTGTGTAGTAGATAATATGTTTAACTGCATTAGCAAGTAGTAGTTCCTTAAAAGATGGATTATGTAAAAGGGCAACGGAATTAGCTTGCATCCAAATGATGATGATGTCTGATGATGTCTAATTGAGCTAGTACGTTAAGAGTTTCTGGCATTGGCACAAATGTGGAAAGCCATTTATCATACTCAGGCTTTAAAGTAAGTTAGAATACTTGCTTACTGATAGAAGGTACAGTTTAGTGGTTGATTAGTAGGAACAGTCTGCAGCTTTATCTATATAGTATGTGAATACCAGATAAACACTTTCTGAAGGTCAGATGTGTAGATAATACATTTGTGGGACTCCAAAGACCTGAGTGACTGTTTTTTGAAAGTGAATGAATCCAGGGTTGCAACCTTTTAGATGCTCAAAGTAGGACATATTTTATACAAATGTGAGATTTTGCAGGGCAAACAATACTGATGACCAGTGCAAAGAAATAGACTTCACTTTTTTGCCAAAATAAAAGTTTGCTCTTGTAGAATTTAACTTGGTCTATTTTTATAACATTAACATTTTTGAGATAAAAAAACATCTTTTATGCGACTATTATATGAAACTTAGGAAATGCAGTTTGCCCTGAAATCTCAAGACATTTGTAATTTTCCATGTTTTTTTTTTTTTTTTTTTTTTTTTTTTTTTTTGCAGGGCACAACTGCTCAAAGAAGAACTGTCCTATGCAAAGAGTGACTAGTGGCAACCCTATCTCTTATCATACACTTAGCCAAATAGATAAAAGAAGACTCCATACTTCTTCTTAGAAAACCAGTCACAGATGCCCTGTAAGCTGACTGGTCAAGAATGAGATGATCACGGGTTAAAAAGCGGACCTATTAATCAGGAAACGTAAATGACTTAGAGCACAGCATGATCAGTAAGCAGGTTATATTTTTCAAAAGTCTGATTAATACAGCTCGATGAAGTTGTTATTGCTGGATAAGCTGACATCCTTTCCACTTCATTAGAATTTCAATAGAAATTAAAGAATCCTGAACAAATCTGAGCCAAGGATTTAGTAAGTTGAAGTGAAAAGCTTTTCTAAGATCAAAATGGCATGTGGCATACCGCATTTTTCTGAATTTTAACAGTTTTCTTTATATTCACTTCTAACTGTTGTTTCTTGTTCTGCACACAAAATTCTTCAGGAGGCAAACAAGGATGACTGTTATCCATATTTTTCTAAGAACTTACCACAATTTATTATGTTCCACAAAGTTAAAGGCTTTAGAGTACAGTAGACATTAAAGTAGAAAAGCAATATTTTCTGAAACTCTTTGCCTTCAGTATTAACCATCAAGTGCTGGCACTGTGATCTCTGGTACCTGTATTCCTAAAACAAGCTTGTTCATCTGGCAGTTTTCTGCTTTTCACCTATTATTTGAGCCTAACTTACAAGTTCTTTGGCATCAACTTACCCATGGGTGAAAAACATGTGATTATTTGATAATATGAACACTCTTTAATATTGCCCTTTAGTGAAATGAGAATACAAACTCAGAGCCACAACTAGGGTGGGGTGAAGGGGGCAGTCTGCCCTGGGTGCAAGCTGTCTGGTAGTGCAATTGGCAGGTGGACTTGAGTATCAGTGCAGTATCAACATTCATATAAGAAGCTGTAGGTGATAATGTGGCTTTTGCTGTTAACAAGGATACTTCATTTTGAGAGATGGACATGTTAATAACTGTAACAGTCAGCATGCTACAAATGTAAGTTGCAGCAGGAAGCTTGTTATAGTTACAGTTTAGGGTAGAAGACTTTTTTGGTCCTCAACTTTGGGATGAAGTGGCCCCAGTCCAGGGAAATGAGCAGGGCACTAGCTGACCTCATTATAGCACCATATAAACTGACTTTTTCAAGTCCAATTGACATTGCTGTCTTTTCCAAATTTGTATGCAAAATCCAAGCAATATTGTACCAGCACCATTTAAGAATGGTGAAGCTGTATACTGATACCCGACTTAGTTAATTCATATGCTGGATATATCATGTAAAATGCTGTATTAGATGAATTAGATGCTGGAATCAAAACTATCAGGAGAAAACTACCTCAGATATGCAGATACTCTGATATCTGAAAGTGAGGAAGAGTTTGAGTCTGTTATTGAAGGTGAAATTTGAAAGCACAAAAACTGGCTATCCGAAATAACACAGACTTTAGACAGGTACCAGGCACAATTGTACAAACTTGCCAAAAAATGTGAATTTTTATACACACACATGTTGAAATTTACACATTTTTGTTGATAGGTTTAGTCCCACAAGGCCAGAGGACTCTTTTCACCAGAGATGTGAAGTAGTATTCATACTGACTAAGGAAATTTGGCAGAGGTACAAGGGAACTTCTCCTACTGTTTGGAATGATTGTCCCATTCCTAGCACAGTGGCAGCTGGGAGAACGGTGCCCAAGACAAGCAAAGATGGCTGAAAGCACTGAAGCAAATGCTGGTGCCGTGGTGAAGTTGTTACAGCACATGGAGGAGCTGTTTCAGTAGAATTTTCTTGCTTTATCAGAAGCAAAACATTTACAAAATGTAGGATGTAATATTACACCCCTCCAGCTGGAAGGGTTGTGGGATGATATTTTGTATGAAATGCTGTTACAGAGTGAGACAAAAAGCAGAAAGGACATTACATGGAGCAATATCTTGGATAAAATTAATTTGGAGGAGTATGAAGCTTTTTTGAAGAAAGAATGCTTAAAAATATGTCATACATTGTTGAAAATGTTAAGTAATATAGAGGGAAAGTGATAAGAGAAGAACAGAAGAAAGATAATATCAACAATCCAGGGACATTTGTAGTAGGATTTCAGAATAAAGAAGAAAAAGGAATGGACAGGTATGGCTTGTGGGATAATTTGATGGTTCCATTAGGTGTAAAGGCTCAACAGGTAAGAGCTTTCATTATTATTATTCACAAGGAGATATTTGATGACATTATATTTGAGACTAGTTCTATTATGGAATGTTTTTTGGGAAAGTGGGTAAAGAAAAAGAGCTGTAATCCATGGAACTCATATGCAGTCAAAACATTTCATAGGGAAGCAAAAAATAACATTGATGCTCAATTTCAAACTGAAGTTGAAAAGAGATTTTGGAGAGGCATTTAAGGATATTATGTAATGAGTTAGGGATATTACTAAAGTTTATCATAATAGAGGATTATGGACTGGAGGATGGGACTGCCATATTGTACTGAGTATGGAAAAAGAAAAAATATGCATATCCCTAGAGTAATAAATGTCAAAGGAAACAAGGGTATTGTAAAATGTTGAGGAAACTGGGGAAACCCAAAACATTTTTTTTTCCTGTGGAAAGGATGATCGTTTGATAAGTACTTGTGATAAAAGGGAATGTTATATCTGTGGGAAAACAGGTCATGATGCAAAGAATGTGAATTGAAATGTTATAAATGCAACAAAATTGGGCATTTATTGGCAGATTGTAATGTACAGAGAAAGGATGAAGAAGAAAAAATTAAAAGTGAAGAAAGTAAACTAAAAGAAAATTTTGTTGAAACAGAAGATAAATAGGATGTAGGGAAGCAAGAAAAAGATAAAAATTAAAGTTAGAGAAAAAGGAAATAGAAGATGTTATAACAGAAGAAGGTTATGAAATGAATGATGGAGAAGATATAAAAAATAGTGAAAGGGAAAATGATGCTAGTGGTAAGAGAGTAAGAGAAAGAAAAATGTCAAATGAATAAGTATAAAAGAGAAAAATAAAGGAAATGGATAAAGCCAGCAAGATAGATATTGAATTTTTCAAAATAATCATACAATATTTTGTAAGTTACAAAACAGTTGTACTTAGTAAATGTAAATAGTAATAAAATATAAGTAGAAGAATAAGAATTTTTTCCTGGTGCAGTAAGTGTGATGTTGGTATAATAATATTGGAAGCAGTAAAAGATACTAGAGAGTAAACTAAAACCAATTCCAAAGCTACACACTGTTGGAAAGATCATAGGAAACAAGTTCTTTCACCAAACAAAAAACTTTTATTTGAAAATATGTATGATTAAGCATTATCACTTTTGATGAAGTTCACTACTAATGTGAATTAAAGGACTTAATCATACGTATTTTCAATTAAAAATGTTCTGCTTGGTGAAGGAACTTTTTTCTATGATCTTTCCAACAGAGTGTAGCTTTGGAATAATATTGGAAGATATAAGATTTCTGACCCAGGAAGAGAGAGACTGCAGACAGAAAAGCTTTGCAGAGGAAACAAAATATGGAACTTAGGAAAAGAACAATGTTCTGGCTTAGTGGTGCTCTGTAAGAAGTCAGTGAAAATATTAAATATAATACTGTTAATGATGGGAAGATTAACTACTGTAGATCTAAGAGTGAATAAATAGGTATATAGAATATTACATTATCTGCCTATGTTACAAGTAAAGGCAAGGAAAATTTATTTCACAAAATTTTGGATTACATAGTATTAAATATGAATATTATATTGATGGGAGATTTCAATTGTGACTTGAGAAGAAAAAAAACAGAGGTAGTGATGTAAAATTTGGAACTTTAAAGATTTGGAATAATTCATAGACATACAGTGAGGGTACATATAATACTGAAATTGATTATTTCACTGTATCATGAGATTTAAATGTTGCTGAAGGAGACACACTTGTAACCAGATTTTCATATAATTTAACCATATGGAGAGAGATAAAGGAAAATAAGGAATATATCAGAATGAGAAAGGAATAAAACAAATAAATGAGACATTATGGGATGAAAATGGAAAAACAATAATTACATGATTATGGAAAGATCACACTTCCATGTGACTAATTTATAAAAACTGGTCCAGGTGGTGGCTCTTTTTCAAAGAAAAATATATATAAAAAAATAGAATGGCAGACAGATAAGAAAAGCAAAATATTGTCTACAGATGTTTTAAGGATTTTAGAAAGAAACGAGAGTGAATATTTTGTGAGAGAACATAGAATTTATGAAAATAATCCTCCCATAATTAACAAGCTATTATTTAAGCAAAATATTTCTTACAAGGTAAAATAGAAGAAGGATCAGTTTATTTGAGTAGCTTAGTAAAGGATAATGTATTAATTAGAGAGATGAAAGATGAAAAGGAGAGATAAGAAGGTCCCAGAAACAAATTATAAATATTGTAATACATTGTATAAACAAAATGTTTAAAGATAGAAAGAACAAGCAAGAAAAAATTGAATGCTAAAAGATTTTCAGAACAGCAAAATAAAAAACTGAAAAATGAGATTTCCTTATATGAGTTAGATAACATACTTAGATAAGATAATCTACAATCAGGTGCAGGACCAGATAGAACTGAATATCAATTCTATGAGAACTGTACAGAGTGACAGAACAAATATATTTTGAAAGTTATAAATGAGTAGTTAAATTAAGATTTTATGTATAAATATTTTGTAGTGGGATATTTAAATTTGTATGGAAAAGGCAAAGAAAAACAAAATTAAAAACTGTAAACCTATAGTATTGAACAAAGCAGATTACAAGATTTTGATGAAGATAATTCAGAAGAGAATGGAAAGTAAAATGAAACATATTATGGAAGATAGTATATACAGTTTAAAGGGAAAAGGATGTCAGGAACTATGATTAATAATAAGGGAAATTGTGGATGATATAGACAGAAAAGAAGAAGCTAAAGTTATGATGGGAGATGTTAATAAAAAACATTTGATACAATACAACATGAACTTTAAGGTTAATTATGAATGAACATAATATTAGTGAGAAAATTAGGAATGTACGTTGTTTAGCATATGATCAAATAAAGTAAGAATTCTTGTAAATGGATGGTTAAACAAAGAAATAGATATAAGAAATGGCATGCATCAGGGATGTCCTATGAGTCATGTATTATCTGTGTTAGTTATAAATGTATAAATTCAAAAAGTAAATATAAATATGAAAAAGGCTACCTAGATAGCTAATGAAGGGACAAAAATTTGGTTATGTTGACTTATGCAGATGATATTTTACTGATCACAAGAAACAAAGTTTGGATGAAAAAAAGTAATATGTTACTTATATGAATGTCAAAACACAATAGGTATGACTCTAAATAAAGAAAAAAAAATCAAAGGCTTGGGTGGTATAGTAAAGATAAGTGTAATATATTTGTCATGAATGAAATTTCTGTGTTAGGAATAAGATTTGCAGGTAAAAATGTAAGTGGGGAACAATAGAAATGATGATAGATGAAATAAAGGACCTTTGTTGTATTAGGAAAACTTACAAGTTAACCTATAGAAAAAAAAGTTTTATTTGATTAAATCAGTTATATAGTGAGAGATAGTATATTTAGCAAGTGTTTATATGTTGCCAATAATCTATGAAAAATAAATACTGCAAGTAATTTTTTTCTTTTATATGGGGTTCAAGACTGAATCCAGTGAAAAGCTGAGTATATGGATAATGAACATGGAGGTTTAGGATTAGTAAACCCTAGTTTATATGCTTATTCATTGAATTCAGATAGAGTGTTGCATTGGATAAATGATAAAAATAAGAAGTTAGTGGGAAAACTATTAAAGAATAAACATGAACAGTTTTGGGATATGTGAAAAAATTTAAAGAGGAACAGAATGTATAAAAGAAGAACTGAGATATTATAAAGAAAAAAATACCTTATGGAAAATAAAAATTGAAGAACTGAAAATGAGAGAAAAGTGCAGTATAAGAATATCATGACACAATATTATTATTTTAATCCATGGGTATATTTAACAAATGAAAACATTAAAGCTATAAAATTAAGAAAAGCATGGTTTATTAAACAAATGGAATGTCAAAGATTTTTTATGGAGATTGTTGATTAATAAATTGCTAGTAGAAAGAAATATTCCACATAAAATAAATGACTGGATATGTATACATTGTGCTAAAGAAGAAACTACCAAACATGTTTTCTTAAACTGTATAAAGGTGACAAAATTTTGGGAAAAGTTATGGCAAGAACATTTTTTTTAAAGTACAAAGGAAGTAAAATAAATATGGATATGATTATGTATGGATATTATAGGAATAAAAGCAAGGAACATGTTAGTAAAATAGACAAAGGTTTAGTTTTTGTCCTTTGGACTACTTGGAATGAAAGGAAAAAGGAAATTGTGTTTAATGGAAAATGGGGATTAGTAGAAATTTTAAGAAAAATCAGATGGTTGTGGAAGTAGTAAGGAAGACAGAATGATGTTAAATATTAAGAAGAATAAGAGAACTGTATATGTGTTAATGGGGAAGAAAAATGTGAACTTGTGTGTGTATGTATGTATATATATATATATATATATATATATATATATATATATATATATATATATATATATATATATATATATATATATATATATATACATACATACACACACACACACACACACACACACACACACACACATACGCATTGATATTATATATATATATATATATATATATATACATATATATATATATATATATATATATATATATATAAATATCAATGCATATGTGTATATTTACATACATGTATACATATATACACACACACACACACACACACACACACACACACACACACACACACACACATATACACACACACACGCACACATATATATATATATATGTGTATGTGTGTGTGTGTGTATGTATATATGTATTATATATACACCAATGTAAATATGCACATACCATTGTATATAATGCTGTAAATTATAAAATGCTAGAATAAAAAATGATACAGTAATAGCTGCAGTACTGAAGAGATGTCACATCATTTTTTTTTTGTTTGCAAAAAAAATGGAGGTTTTGGACATTATTCAAAGATGTTTAGGACTGGAAATCATTGAAATAAACATGGTGCTATATGGGGAATATAAGGTGGGAATGAAAAGGAATTTGAAAAATGGGGGTTCAGTTTTATTTATTGCTTTTTGGTGTTTATGGAAAAGATGTAAATATTTGTATAACAAAAGAAAAGATGATGAGGAAGTAATATGTGATGCAAAGAAATGATTATGGTGGAAAGGTTGGGAGATGAAATGGTCGTTGAATGTACTAAGGGCAATAACATAAAGCATTTCAGTAAGATATATAAAATGTGATAAAATGCAGATAAAGGTTTGGCTTAACATCTCATCCAATTTAAAATACAGTTAATTCAGTGCCCTGCATCAGCCAAGTTAAGGAGATAAACCACATAGAGAGTATGACCTTTCACTAGAAGCACCTGGTAAAACATGCCAGAACTTGGGAAATTTCAGAGCTTATTGCAAAACACATTCCACAACAGCAAAATCGCAAAGTTCATGTACTGGGCAATGTGCAGTGCAATAAATCACCACCAAAAGGTGTGTACCTACATAAGCAGCAATAACACAGTCAAACAATACAATTTCAAATGCAGAGGTTGTACAGGAAAGTTGCCAGATAAGAATGCTCACTTTGTTAAAGAACATTTTTATTTGCCATGTGGATAATATGGGCATTGTGCTAGATGCTATGAGTAATCTGCAAAAAAATCATGGTAAATGTAACAGAAAGACATGATGCATATTAGTAAAGCAAATACACAGTCAATTTGAAAATGAAATTATTCCTGTAAAATAAATCATAACTTTTATAAGCTAGTTAACTATGTGTGTACAGCACAAAGTAGACTTTGCACCATACAATAAAGACTTGCTGTCAGTGGAAGTGACCACTTACACTGACAGCAGGCTGAGCTGAGAGTGTGTCTTTTGGAATCTGGCCCCTGATATAAGCCTTTTATAGATAGGCCTTACACCAAAGTAAGTCTCTTATACTGAGAGTTGGGGTAGACTTATACTGAGAGAAACTATTTTGGAGTCTGGCCCTTAGTGGCACTGGTATAACAATTACTATAGTGTATGAATGCATGTTCTCAATATAAGAATTACTGTAGTGTATGAATGTATGTTCTTAGTATAACAATTGCTGTAGTGTATGAATGCATGTTCTTAGTATAACAATTACTGTAGTGTATGACTGCATGCTATTAGTATAGCAATTACTGTAGTGTATGAATGCATGATCTTAGTATAACCATTACTGTAGTATATGAATGCATGCTCTCAGTATAACAATTACTATCGTGCATGAAAGTATGCTCTCAGTATAACAATTACTATAGTGTATGAATGTATGCTCTCAGTATAGCAATTACTGTAGTGTATGAATGTATGCTTTCAGTATAACAATTGCTGAAGTGTATGAATGTATGTTCTCAGTTTAGACCTTTATTTCAACCTTCTCTTCCTAGCATGTTTTCCTCACATTTCTCAAATTTATGATTTCCACTATATTTTGATACATTGACTGGTTGTAGCATAACTCCTGTAAACATTGTATTTACCTGTATGTTTTGAGATGTTTAATGCATTCTTTATCCAGGTGATTTAGGAATGAATATACTTAGATCTCTATGTATACATATATCACTCTGGGACATTTGTGCCTGTAATTAGATTTTATTGAGTGTACCCTGTGTAGAATGTGAATTGCCTTGTAATTTTACTATACATGGTATACTGCATTGTGTACATTCATTATATTGTCATTTTGTACTCATGATATTCTTTTTCATTGTTAAATTAGCTCATAATTATTGCTGAAAGTGATCTGCTTGGATCTGCCCACCAAAGCAATTAACAAACAAAGAATGCATGCATACACAGTAATCATGTAGAAACACTATTAATCAGATCAGTTTTCCAGATAATAATGGCATCAACCTTTGGAAAAAAAGACTAAAGCAGTTCAGGGAACTTAGAAATTACAGCTGAGATACTCAACTGCTGAGGAAATAAGGTTCATAGTAATACTAAACTCATTAACAAACAGTTCAAAGCTCATATTGGTTTCACACAAGCTGAGGAAGAATATGAAAATATGTTAATATTACAAGTAAGTTAAAATTTATCGTGCAAGGTTACACATAGACAATATAGTGTGTCAAATCTATGTATTATATGTACAAAAGAATGCCATTGTATATAAGATCCAAAGTGGAAAAGAGAGCTCCAAAATAGAAATGGCAGTGTGACGCCTGCACACTGACCCCATAATCAAGGAGCCTCAATCCTCACCACTAGCACTAGTGAGGGGAGTGCACATTGAGGGAATAACAAGCACACACACAGTAAAGTACAATTTCCCTTAAGAGCACGCCAAGATCATAGTCAGTCTGGAGCTGGTATCTCCCTTTCTATCCAGCTCCCCAATAAGACTCCCCACTGGCACAGCTATAGGGTCCAGATCTTTGCCTAGTGGTCAAGCTAAATCCTCAAGCACCCTCTATGTCCAACCAGTGCTTTGTGTCCCCTGCCCAAAGTAGGTGACACACACACACTTTGAGATATGAGTTATATACAAACACCCAGACACTCCTGGGGAAGGACTGACACAGATTTTCCAGCTATGCCCACTTTTCTCCAGACTATAAGGTAGAAATCACTGCCACAAACCACTGTTATCAGCTACTATAAGGCCCTTCCCAAGGGGTGGCCAATTTCACTGTGTAATATTATTGTTATCCAAATGGCAAGTGTGCTGAACAGCAAGACTGTTGGAGTGGCTTAGATAGTATCACAAAATATATGCAATGTACCCTAAGAGCTTAAATTATCTCTACACAAAACAACCACAGTTGAAAGGTTTAAAAATATTTAATAATAAATAATAAAAACAGAAGACAAATCTCATCAATTCAAAGCAGTGCTAATCAAGAGTTCGGAAATCACAGGAAAATGCTTTAAAACAATATTGCAGGATAGCCTGACAAATATAGAAAACAGCTAGACTAATCTGGCTAAATTCCTATCTCACTCTAAGAAAATGCTAAGTTCTAAATAACTACTTACATACAGAGCAAAGCAAGTGCTGGTGAGTTGTTGTCAGCTTCAGACAAAATCAAAAATACTCTTATCTTTCTCTCTGAGAAAGTCTTAAATTGATAACACCCAGCACTGCTGAGTCATTTCACATTACATCATTTTTATCATTTCTCCTTTAATTCTCAGGCTAACAAAACTCAACATTTACATTTCTTGGCCAGGAAGCCACAACAATAAAAGACACATTTACAGGTAAAACCTTAGTAATTATCTCTTAAATCAAGACAATAGAAAGCATTTGCTAGCCCAGGCATCCTGTCCCCCAGGTTGAGATCAAACAGTCATAAAATGCTTTACTTATCAGTGTTCTTCCAGCAGGGTGCACTGTGGTTACATTTTTGAAGCTCAGAACATAACACAATTTTCTTGCATTTGTGACACAAGCCTGGGGATCCTATTAATATTTACAACAACATAGAATTATTTACAACATTTTATCTAGCTAGGCTGGCAGCCTTCACAGGCAGTCCCATAACCTGGCTTCTTTAAATGTCACATTAGCAAAACTAAAGAACTAGAAGAGGGTCGAGTACCCTTTATTTCAGATATGTTAATAAAACGGACTATCACTTAACAAAAAAATATAAACTTAACAAGGGCAAAATGTAATTTGATGATTCTTATTTTCTCAAATAAAGGTATTCATACTTACCCTACCAAGGCTTAAATGATCAAAAATACATCACCAACAAAATACCTAACTATTTTTTGAAAATTATTTGTCATGAGAAATTATTGTGCTGGATTCATACAGAAGTGCCTGCCATTTAAAAGCCTCTAAGGAATTGACGAAGAAAAACAAACACTGGTTCCACAGAGAGACAAACCAAAAGGCTTTTAAAAGTTAAAATACAACTTAATATAATATGAACTTATATGTTACACTGATTAAAGCAAAGAGGCTGTGTTAAAAGTTGGTACTGTTCCTGTCTGTGTGTGTGCCATACCGATACAAACAGCATTCTCACTACAAGCCTATAGTATATTAAAATGAATCCTTGGCAAATGAGGATAAATTATATAAACTAAGAAAGAGGCACTGTCTATAGAATGGAACTGTAAATGTTTTTGACCTGTACATGCACTATAATTGATAAATCATCCAATGTCAAAATCATACCCCCATCATTAACACACTGATGGATCATAAGGTTGTAGTCATATTTATTTACTTTTCTTTACGAAATGGTTAGGGAAACCCCATCTAACTTTAGTTTGAAAAATGTTATCAGTAGCAAGTGTCTAAAAAAGCAATGAGTACAAGAAGCAAAGTAATACGTTGACTTTTTTGGGACAGCACACCATTCCAAAATTATTAACACTAGAGGGAAATTGTATTGAATGTAGCAGTAATCCAGTCTTACTAAAGGAAAAATAATTCTCAAGCAGACATTTGTTATAAGAACACTGTTGATGCAGTGTTTGCTTCCATTGTAAGAAAACTAGCTAGCTGTTGGCTTTACGTCACAGTCTCACCTGATCGAAAATTTATTTTAAGAGGAACATGACTATTGATATTGTATCAGCGCAAACTGCAGACCTGTATAACTTGCAAAGAAAATATGTTAGGGCATACTGGATTCAAAGGGATTGTTAAAAAAATAAGTTTATATTAATTTGCAAATACATTGAAGTTATACTACACATTTAGCCAAATTTACCATGCAAATGAGCAAAGCAAAGGTTCAGTTACCATGAAAACCTCAGAAAACGTCTAAATAATTGTGAAGGTTGGGTTGGGAAGGTGGCCTAATGGTTAAGGTGTTTGCCTTACAAACACAAAGTTCAGAGTTCGAGTCTCCCAAGGGATAATAGGCTAGGCTTAAAATGGCTCACAAGGGCAATTAGCCTAATGCTAATCTATGGACCTAAGTGTTTTAGTCCTTTGGGTACAGAAGAATATCCCTTAATAATTATAGATAGCTACAACAAGATTACCAAGAACTGGATCAGTTAAATCTATACCCATTTCCAGAATGATTCTTGTTATATATGCAATCATTATCTCCCCCACATCTGAAATAATCAGAACTGACACTAGACTTCCTCTTTATTGTTAGCTGTTGCAGATTTATCAAATTACCTGGGTTTTAGGCACGCAAGGTTGACATTCGTATGGTTCCAGGCAAATAGACATGTTGAGGACTTATGCATAGTGTGGAATATTTTTTAGAAAGCTAATGAAAGTAGAATATCATAGAAGTAATATATATTTGGAGAGAAAACAGCACTGCCACTTTCTACTAAAGGTTAGTCTACTGCACAGAATTTACTGAAAATTGCTTCTCAAGTAAAGATAACGAACAAATTAAAACTTGTTATAACAAAACTTTGAGACATCATAACAATATGAAAAAGATTAAAGTAATAGTATATCCTGACTGGCTGAGACAATGTACTCAGTATGATCTAAAAACAGGAAATCATGGACTTAAAAAACAGCTGAGGTTTATAAAAAGTACTTATTTTGCTACTCAGCCATGTACTTAGCATCAAACTTCACAAACCTGTAGATGATGAGAATGGATGCAGAGTAAGAAGGCTGCTTATGTTAAAGAAAAAATATTGCTGACCGCATTAGGCAGTTAGAGTTTGAACTGATATGAAGTTCTGAAGTACAAATTAATGACAGCCAGTTATTAGGATGTGAATCCATTAGTGTTAAAATACTTGCACATTTAAAATATATTTGCTATTAATTGTCATGCTTTTACAATTCTGAACTTCCATAGAATATTTTTATTTTCAAAAAAGAAACTGAAAAACTGTGCATATATATAATACATATAACAATTGTTGTTTAAATGCATAGAAAGGATGCATTCTGTTTTATTGTGATTTTTAGAGAGTACAAAAAAATCATTTCAAACATATAGAGCAGAAACACTGAAATGTACCAAATAAGGGAACAAATGGATTGATGAGTTTAACTAAATCAGATTAAAAGTAAACCATATATAAGTAACTATATGAGGATGTCAGAGAGTGATGAAATGGAAACTACATCTAAGATGAATAATATTAATATTAGAAAGAAGACAGCAGTTGAATATATTGGAGAAAAGGCAGATCTGTTGTCAATAAGGAACAGGGCTTTCCTTAAATCTAGAAACACTGATGTCATCAAAAGTCAAATTGAAATAATAGTTGTGTTTAACGAGTGTGGCATTATACTGCATACTGCAAATAAGTTAAATAGAAAAGTGCTACTCAGATCTGTGGCCCATCACTTGCCTTATTGTTTGTACATAAGTCCATAATTCCTGCCTTAGAGGGTTCTAGGAATTCCTGACAGCAGAGACCTTTGACCTTACGTGTGGAGCCTCATATAATGCTAACATTTTAACTTACAGCTTAGATGTTTGGAGAGAAGGCCTGAAAAAATATGCACATAAAGTAGTTTATCTTCTTCATCCTGATAATTGTTGCTGTATTCTTTTAATTACCTCATTAGTGAATATACCAGAAAATCATTGGCAAGATATGGAGATATCCTGGCACTGAATGGCAGAAGACAAAGCAGGGAAGATATTTGCAGTTTACTTATATACATTTTGTGGTCTAGGGCCTGCTTACAATTGCTATGGCGATGTGGAGCTACAGTTTTGTGGCAGTGTCAGAGGCAAATGCTAAGTAGAGGCTAAATGGCCATTGTCAGTCACTGATAATAAGAGAGATAGAGAGACAAGCACAGGCCTGTAAGTCGAATTATAAAGCTCCAACTTTGAATTCTGGGACAGAGGTCTGGATCTATGAGTTTATGTAAGACAATATTGTTTTGCTTTTTCTAAGTTACATGATCCTTGTCTTTTCAAAAGGAGAGGATGCCTTGTCTAGTGTTATGAAAAAACATTTAATTTTAGGTAAATGTTAATTCTTACTCTGCAACCTTGAGCTTATTGCATTTTCTTATTTAAGCTATACCATAAGTATTGAAGAAGAATGAATATATGAACTAACAACCTTTTGAGTTAACAGCTTTTGAAAGACACATATTTGGTCACTAGCTCACTTTACTGCAGACAAAATCATTGGTGGTACAGCTGATCAAATTATGGTAATAGTCACCTTGATGTAAATGGACTGTAGCATAATTTGATAAATGTAATTCAACTGAGGTTATATGAGTAGTGACTAAGTGTATATATATCATTTACAGGGGCATGGAGGCAGAAACCTCACATGGAGGTGGAGTGGAGGATGAAGCCCCAAATTTAAAAAGTTGTATTTAATGTGTTTGTGCAGGGTAAGGGGTTATGTGGTGTTATGGGGTGGTTTGATTTTTTTCCCTTCTGTTTGATTCTGGTTAACAATTAAAGTGGTCATAACTGACATTGTTTGATATATTATGTCTTGATCAATTTCATTTACAATCTTTTGTTATATACCAATATACATACACACACACACACACACACACACACACACACACACACACACACACACACACACACACGTGTGCATGCGCATGCGTGCGTGCGAGTGTGCACGCATGTGTGCTCACATATGACCATAAAATTAAAAACAGTAAAAAACAGCAAATAACATGACTATTTGCCTTGCTGTTATTTGTAATTTAGCTTCCTTTTTACTAATAGTGCTACATTGTGTGCTGGGTTTTTGGTTTTGTGTCTGTATGTGTGTGTGTGTGTGTGTGTGTGTGTGTGTGTGTGTGTGTGTGTGTGTGTGTGTGTGTGGAGATATATATATATATATATATATATATATATATATATATATATATATATATATATATATATATATATACACACACACATATATGTGTGTGTATGTATGTGTATCTTGTATTTGCAAGTGGTTGCAGTAAAAAGAACAATCATTAGAAGTAGCTTTTAGTTTTCAAATGAAGGTTTATTTAGAAAGACAACATGAAATAGAGAGTAGCATAAAATAAACAATATTTTTTGTAATGTTAGGCTCTTTTCCAAAGTTTACTTCAGCAAAACACAGTCCTTCCAAAGTTCATTTTGCCAGTTTCAGTATTTGAGAATACATAGTGTTTTCCTCATACCTGGTCAGCAAAAAAATAGTGCTTTCAAGATATGTGTCTTTCTCTTCAAGTCTTTCAAGTAGGTCTAATCACATCAGTTTCTCTTTACAGAACAATAGTTCATGCTTATTTTCAGTTTTCTGGGATACTTGTTTGACTGCCTTCATCCTGCACATGTAGCTTCCTGGAGACTTAACTTTATAACCTTATCTTGAACCCTAGGTCAAGAATCTGATTTCCTGCAGAGGCAATGCATATAATACATCACCCTGGACACCTGCTCTCTGTTCATTGTCAAAGTGAGCCCCTCCCTGGTTTGTTCCTTTCCGTGATCTGCCCTTTAGTATTTGCAGTCCTACCTGGTGTACAAACATCAGCAAGAACACCACTGCCAGCAAAGTGGTGCTTAAATTCAGCAACACACACAGTGTCACATTACTTCTGCCCGTGCAGGATTACCAGTTCTAGTCCCATTGGATAAGATATAAAGACAGCTGTTCCACATTAAGTGACTGTGACCTGGATAATGTTACAGTTTAAGACTGTAAGGGTGGAGAGTCAATGTCCATCTGGATAATGTGGGGTTGAAACCCTTCTGCTTATAGAGGCATTGCAGAAGGGCATGGTCAACATTTAATATAAATTCCCTACAAAATAAATAGTACTATAGGGTGACGTGGGCCCATTTTATAACACCGTTCATTTTTTATAGCCGTATAAAGTCTCTCTGTATTTTATTTATTTATTTTTATTTATTTTATTCAATTTGGTAGCCTGGGTAAAGCACTGATCCAAATGGACATGCTTCATTCTCAGCCAGGACGAATATTATTGGCAGTATATAAGCAAGTTAAGACGTATTATGAACATAAACAAAATAAATGTTGTGTGAAGATGGCAATGAATTAGTTGCTACTTATATAACAGACAAGATGTTCATCCCGGTCTATAGTCTAAGGCAAGACGCACATATGCCTACCTCAGAGGCATCTGTGTTCTTTAAGAATTTCTTGGAAAAGTTTGAAATTGTTACTATTAGTACTGAACGCAGCATATTTTTCAGTTGCCTAAAGGCTTCTTCTGATTCAAAGTCCACTTAACCTTCAAGAGAGCCAGTTTTGTAATGCTTCAGTTTCCTTGGCATATTAATTCACTGTGACAGGGTCTATTACATAGTCCAAATAACAAGGTTCTGCTTTGCCTAACTTGCACATAGGTGGGTTATTAGTCACTCTAGCTTCATACAGGGAATCTAAAATGGCTTCAACTTTAGAGAAAGATGGTTTTCTTAATCTTATGAAAATGTTGGCTTCTGTCTGCCTGTATATGCTTTAAGAATGTTCTCAGCCTCTTGAATGTTGTACTAGCTCCATGAAAACAAAAAGGTTAAACTCTGTAATGGAACAGTGCATCTCATGTGGAAAATTACATTTTTACTTTAGCTTTTGGAATTAGTGGAATTTGCTGGTACCTTTGTTTAGAACCAAAGTTGACAAAACTTAGCCTTAACCATTTTATTTATATTAATTTGCCCACTCAGGACATAAATTATGAATCAGCTGTTGATATGCTATTTACTTTTGTGAATTATTGCAAAACCTAATAGTCTCATCAGACATAAGAAGCAATACAATGAGTGACCCTACTCACTTTGTGATACTTCTATGATCCAAAACTCACTCACTTTTCTATACATCTTTTGTAACTGTTTGCCACTTGGACTCTGGTATTTGGTACAGTTTATTTACTTTCTCAGCAGGCATGGCCTCTCTGTTGTGTTGGATTAAACTGGTACTTCCTGGCAATTCTGAAATATGTCCTTTTTTCTTAAGTACACATTTCTTTGCTTCATATTTCTTAGACATTTATACTATCTCATCTATTTTGACTTCAGGACATGCTGCTGGGGCCTTAACTTCCTCTGCAAATATACTTACTACAGAAATGTCAATTTCTCTATATGGCTTCAGAATATTTATGTGGTATAACTGTTCTGTTTTCCTTTTCACCTGTTTGTCTCACATGTAATTTGCTTCAGTTATTTTTATCCAGTGTTGAGGCACTTGCTAATTTGGAAAAAAATTGCTTTCTAGAGTGGGTACTAATACAAGTACTTTATCGCCTGGTTTGAATTCTCCAAGATGAGCATTTATATGTTCTCTATTCTGTCTCCTGTGCTATCTCAGCATATTCTTCCTCTTGGTGTTATAGCTCTTAACCTGTCCCATACACCTTTAAAAATGCTCTATCACATTTTTTAAGTTGGGTGTTTTGCTTTCCCTATGTTTCTTTTGTTATACCTAGCAAGAGATACAAAGGTTCCATACTAGGAGAATCCAGGCGATAAAAACATAGTCCTATATGGATCACCTTAAAGCCTTATCTGTATACTCAAGTCTCCTACAGGTTACTGAGAAGTGATCTATGCCTGGCATACAAGGAATCCTTGGATCCAGCTCTGCTGGACCTTTTGCACATCCACAAAATGAAGGGCATTGGAACCACTACATCCAAGATTTTAATTTTGTTTGTGACATAAATAAGAAACATTGGTGACAAATATGTGTCTCAGAGGATCCCCATGCTCTGGAACAGGTTCTTCATCCACGTGAAGCAGAGTCCATCCTTAATCAAAATAAGTATAACTTTGACCAATGGATAGGAAATAAGAAATTCAGCCCAAGTCTGGCTCCCGTGTCTCTGATAGACAGAGACAGACAGTAATTATGCCCAAACTAGCATACTCCCTCACATAACCTCTAGAAACTTTCTAACATATCCCATCCTAATAAATGCCCATGATACATAGGTACACAATTGGGATGGGTTGCATGACTAGACTTTTAAAGGCCCTGGTGGTCATAAGCCTAGTATATACCTGTGAACCTATGCCTGTCATATGGCATTTCCTATGGGATCAATACAGTTGAGCTTTGGAGTACTTCAGTTTGTTAAAAGGATAAGGAGACAGTTTGTCCCAGTTTCTCCTATGCAGTTCTATAACTTTTCATAACACAGTCTTTAAGGTGGTCAACAAGCCCAACTGTTTTAAGGTATGATACAGATGTTCTTAGCTGTTTCATTAAAAAAATGTCAAAGCTCATGTATTTCTATGCACATGAATGAGATACCTTGGTCAGTATGAATTTCTTGGGGAATTACTAGCCTGAAAAACATTACATTGTGACACTAAGTTTTCTGAACAGGTAGTTGTTTAGTCAAATAGCTGTTGCTAAATTAAATTGCAACTCCAAGTCAGAGCTGTATACAACAAGGGATAATAATAAACCTTCACCTAAATACATTTATTTTCTATGGATTTTGCATTAACGGTTCATAGTGGCAGTGAATTGCATAATCAATGATTATCATGATATCCTGATGGCCCTTACTCAGTTTTACAAGTGGGACTTTAGTGTCTATTTGTTATTCTTTAAAATGGAATTTCAACAATAGGTAAGAGCAACAAGGTGTTTTTATCCTGGGTTGAGTGAGATCCTTGGACATTCTGAGCAGACTGCACAAAAAATTCTTTGTCCTTCAAGTGACCAGTCTAGCAAACTTCTGAGAGACTTGGTTGGCTATAATCACATGCATTAGAAGCTGAAGTTAAGTACAAACTTGCAGTTTTAAAAGTACTGTATTTCATTTTTTCTGTTACCTAATTGCATGTTTCACTGAATAGTGTGTGATGTGTGTCTCTCTGCTATAAGAAGGGGTGGTGGTCTTCTCACTTCTTTGTTATCTGATATTTAACTGTTAGCCTAGAGGGCTTCCTCTGTACTTTAAGTGCTAGCCAGAAAGTTTGAGAATTCATTTTATTCTCAACTTCTGAGGGACTTGGTTGGCTATAATCACTTGCATTAGAAGCTGAAGTTAAGTACAAACTTGCAGTTTTAGAAGTACTGTATTTCATTTTTTCTGTTACCTAATTCTATATTTCACTGAATAGTGTATGCTGTGTGTCTCTCTGCAGTTAGTTCCCCACCCACCTTCCCTGTTCTTGTTTTGGTGTTAGTGTTGGTGGCTCTGGAATTGCCCGCCCCTCCTGTAAGTCTGTATTTGAACACTCCTCCTGAATCCATCTCATTTTCTCTCTTAACTGAGTAGAGTGAGATGATATTCTGAGTCTAGTGTTCTCTCTACTTAATACAGAGAGAAGATTTGAGAAGGCCAACCCACTTAGGTTCTTCCTTCCTCTCTCCTTGCACTTTACTAACAAAAAAAAATTGCACTTTATTGATCTGCTTTTACTGTATTTGTGTTTCCTCCTACTTTATTTTGTTTTTGCCTCTTCTTAAAAGTAATCAATTTTATTTATTCTGCTGCATTTATTACTGTTTGGTAGCAGCCTGATTAAATTGTAACTGCTGTTCTAAGTATTTTGGTTTAAGCACGTGGGCTTCATACCAGTTGTTTTACATTAAGAAAGTTTGTGGTCTGCAATGTTCTGCCAGGACAGGTAGCTTACATCCTTCTAATCTGGGAATTGCTGATTGAAGGCTCAGTGTTTGCTATTCTAAAAGTGTATTAGTTCTGGTTTAAGAACTTGGGCTTCAGGCCAGTTATTCTACATTAAAAGGTTTGTGGCCTGCACTCTTGTGGGAGGAGAGGCTGGATTCTGCCCTTCTGAGCTGGGAATTTCTGGTCACATGCTTATTGTGCCTGCTTATTTGAACTGTTTCTTTCTGAGATTGGTGTGCCTTGCTGCTGTAGCATAGACCAGATTCACTCTTGCTGAATCTAGCTTTGTTTGTATAACTTGAACACTGATCCAGGCCATCTTTTTTTGGAGAAGGTTCCCTTGCACCCTTGTAGTGGGAATGTGCAGTTAGAACTTGTCTGATTGAAGACTGCTAGAACAGGGCTCAGTTTTGAGCTTTTTTCTGGTTAATTGGGTAACTTGTTTAAATCAGTTTGTTCATTTTCTATTGTTTTATATATATAAAAAAATTGCACTTTATTCATCTGCTTTTACTGTATTTGTGTTTCTTCCTACTTTATTACTAGGGGCATTGACTACAACTACTTGTTTCCTGCCTTTCTAAGCTAGTGTAGTCCAGTTTTCAGGTTATTTCTGAATTCAGGGCTGTGTTACAAATCTTTGTGTTTGCCCATACCTTACTTGGATAGAAGGAAGTTTCTCTGTTCACCTGTGAAAGAGGGGAGCTTTGAGCAGCCTATCTGCCACTGGAGGAGTGGTTTCAACCCAGAAATTAGTAGTTTATTGGCCATTTTGGGTAATTTCTCTCTTTCATTTCCCTGCTATAAAAACCGCATTTGCCCAGTTTTGCACGCTGGTCAGCGCTGGTCAGCTAGGGTATAACTATTCCCGGCTCAACAAAGTCTCCTCTTTAATTTTTCCCTTGGAACTAGACAAACTTTCAACTTAAGCACTCAAGCCATTCATTTCTCAGCCCAGCACTTGCTCAAAACTCATAGCAAGCACTTATAAACCCTAGCACTAGACCCCCCCCCTATACTGTATAGAAGGACAAAACTCTCTATTTGACCATACCAGCCATTCAGTAAAACAGTTCACTGTACCTATCCAGGCATGTCCAAAGGGCAGTTTCAGGTGTACTCTCCAGTTCAACTGGTGAATCTGGGCATTTTGAGGCAATGTTACAAATGCCTCATGTACACAGACAACCCTCTCCTCCTACCACCAAACACTAATACATGCGAGAGATGCAATTATACAGCCAAACTGGAGGCTAAGCTCTCTCAACCCAAGACTGGATCAGACAGTCAAGAGGAGAAGGGAAATACTTGCATCACACCATCAGTCTCACATAGACCCATTAAAACAGCACCGGCAAAAAACACACATAAATACACGAAAACATACTTAGAGGCTCTAAATAAAAATCTGCAAAAA
Organism: Protopterus annectens; assembly: GCF_019279795.1. Lineage (NCBI taxonomy): Eukaryota > Metazoa > Chordata > Ceratodontiformes > Protopteridae > Protopterus > Protopterus annectens. Next base: position 1,257,241,770 of record NC_056739.1, read on the forward strand.
GCAGCAGAGACCTCCAAAGGAGACATCGAAGCAACCTCCACCTCCAACACAAACCATGAAACACATGCTTCATAAAACCAGTGTGCCACGCAATTACAGCCCTTAAGGCAAAATAGCATACCCAACATACTAGTAATAGGTGACTCTATAGTCAGGCACATTGATGTCCCACTCACTAGGCTGAATAAGGAGAAGGTTACTGTTAGCTACATGTCAGGTGCCAGGATCCGCCACATAACACAAGCACTCAGGTCACTCCAGAACAAGTACAAATACAACTCTGTCATTGTCCATGTTGGTGTGAATGACCTGAGCCATACCTGCCTGGACTACAGACATGGAAGAGCTCTCTGATCACATAGCCCAGGGTGGTATGATCCTGACCCTGAGTAGCATCCTGCCCTCACCAAGAATGATATCATTGTATAAAGAAGAAAAATGATCAATTTCAACAATTGGCTAAGTTTCTGGTGTCATTTAAAAAGGATCCAGTGTTTGTCCACCTGGGATGACATGCTCAACAAGCCATGCTGCTTTGCTAGAGATGGCTTGCACCTGACACCCTTAGGCTTTTGAATACTGGCCAAGGCTCTTGCCACCTCCATAGTGCCTTTTTTAGGCAAGGCTCAAAAGACAAACCCACACCCGTAAATAGCACAAGTAACAAAAAACTGACTGCTCAATGCCAGAAGTCTAAACCTCAAAATGCATGCACGCAAGGCACTCCTCAGTATAGAGAAAATTGATATATGTGCAGTAACAGAAACCTGATTTAAGGTGCCAGAGAGCACCCCAGCACTACCAGGCTACAACTCATACCATACATTTTGGCCACAGAACCTGGACAGAAATACAAAAGGCAGGGGCATATCCATATTCATCAAAGATACCCACACCTCCAGGTTAGTGGCACAGCACAATGCTTCAGAGACCATCCACATGCAATTAACAATGGGAAAAATTGCAATTCACAGATCACTCACCATGTCCCAGGACCCCCATTCTGCATTTCTGGAAACAGTGAGAAACATAAACGTCCTACCAAACACCTAATATTGGGTGATTTTAATTACCCAAACATTAACTGGGAGAACTACTCAAGTACTAACTCCCTTGCCCAACATTTCCTAGAATTTATAAACTCAAACACCCTGGATCAACTGGTCAGCACTTCCACCAGAGGTGACAACATATTGGACCTGGTCATCACCAACATGGGCAACCAGTGTTCCATGCCAGAGGTCAACCCCTCACTGGTTAGATCTGACGATAAACAAATCACTTTGGATATCCACATTCCACCCCCACCCCCAGACAAGGAAACCACTGTGAAAAACTTTTCAAAAGCAAACTTCACGTTACTTAAGACAGAGGTGGAAAGTTTCAAAGCCCCCATGCTAAAGGATAATGCTGTCCAAGCTGCAAAATCCTTTACTAATGCATTTTACGGACACCTACACGAATGCATAGATCATGCTATCCCAAGCAAAACCAAGACTAACTCCTCCAAGAAAAGGAAACCAGTCTGGTGGACCCCTACCATAAACAAGCTATACAATAGAAGGAAGAAACTTGTACAGAAAAGAGTAAAATCCCAAGAAGGGAAGACATCCCTGATCAGTATCAGCAAGAAACTACGAGCCCTCATAAAATCATCCAAGACAAGCTTCGAAAGAAAAATTGCCAAGGACTCCAAAGATAACCACAAGGCATTCTTTAGCTATGTCAAGAATCTAAGTGGCAATTCTCAGATCTGCTCAGAGTTAGTGCAGAATGGCACAAAATACACTGAACTGACTGATATTGCCAACATCCTGGCAGATTGGATCAGTGCAAACTTTACCCCCTCTCACCAGCAAAAGGGCCCATAACCATACCAGAAGAATGTAGAGCCCCTGAAATCACAGACACTCAGGTTAAAACAGCCCTCTCCAAAACCAATAACACAGCATCAATGGGACCAGATGGTGTCCCAGGCTGCATCCTACATGAGCTTAAAGATGTTTTAACCCCTCACCTAAACACACTGTTCAAATGCAGCCTCTCCACAGGCTACATACCCATAGAGTGGTGCACAGCAACGGTTATTCCACTCCACAAAGGTGAAGCCACAACAGACCCTGGGAACTATCGCCCTATAAGCCTGACTAGCTTGGTCTGCAAGACTATAGAGCTCATCATCATGGACATCATTAACAGAGACATTGGGAACCTCCAAACACTGGCCCCTACCCAGTTTGGCTTTGTTAATGGCAGATCATGCCTCCTAAACCTGGTGGACTTTCTTGAGACAGTTACCAAGACTATAGATGAGGGAAAGGTGGTTCACACAGCCTACCTAGACCTCGCAAAGGCCTTCAACATCATTCCCCATTCTGGTATTATAGACAAACTCGCCAGCCTGAACATAAACCCCTATGTCACAAGATGGGTTGCCAACTGGCTCACTGACAGAACCCACATGGTGAGAGTTGCAGGAGCTAGGTCTGACTCTAAACTGGTTACAAGTGGCGTCTCCCAGGGCTCAGTCCTAGGACCCCTCCTGTTTGGCATATACTTCTCAGAGGTACAGGCAAGCACAGGAGAGGGCTATGGCTGACCAGGTTCGCAGATGACTGCAAACTAGGGGCTATAATTGACTCTCCGGTTGACACAGACATCCTCCAAAAGGGTCTCACTGAGACGGATACCTGGTGTTAAAATCATGGCCTCAAGCTAAATGCCAAAAATTACATAGTCATCCCCTTTGGAAAAAGCAAAGTACCCACAAACTACCACATAGGTGGTAGTCCCCTAAATACGGAAAACATAATAAGGGATCTGGGGACCCAAGTAGATAGCAATCTCTCCTTTGATAATCACATTGCCAAAGTGGTCAGAAAATCCTTCTATGTGGCCCACCTAATCACAAAAGGGTTTGCATCCAGATCAAAAGAGGTCATCGTGCCCCTCTACTCATCACTCATCAGACCCATCATAGAGTACAACACTCCATTTGGGATGTACCTTACAAGACACCTGCAACAGCTGGAAAGACCTCAGAAGTACCTCACCAAGAGGATCACTGGCTTCAAACAGATGCCCTATGCAGCTCGACTGAAGAAGCTCCAGCTTTACTCAGTTGCATACCGCCTATTCAGAGGTGATCTCTGCCTGACATACAAGGCCATGTCCAACCCAGAATTGATGGACATGCTCCACCTAAAGAAAACCTTATACCCTCGAGCCACACGCTCTAGGGATCTAAACCTTACCACAACAATAAATAGGACGTGCTGGAGCGATAGATTCCTGTCCCATGCTTTGGAACAAGATTCCAGTCTACATTAGGCAGAGTTCCTCGCTAACACTCTTCAAGAGAAACCTTGACAAGTGGATGGGAAACAGAAAGTTTACCCCAGGGATCCTTTCTGCTGGACAGAGGCACAGGGAACTAATCTAAGGGTGTGGTGAAAGCCAACACATTCTGGCTAGGCTTATGGCTTATGCCTTCTGACAGATAACCTAGTACCTATCTATGAACCTATGAACCTATGAACATTCTAGGTTTTGTCTTACCCATTAATAAATGACCACTCAAAAATATGATCATGAGCTAATTTCAGCAAAGTTTTGAAGAGACCTTGGAACTATTAACTAGTCCAGTAAATGTTTTTTTACCTTTGGCCGCCCTACAGAGCAGGACATCACCTAGTACAAGATATGAACACTTTTCTTCTCTTATCTACTCGTACTGTAGTTTCTTTAGCTCTACTTAGTGTATTATCTTTCCACTGAGCCTTCGGCTTATCTGGAGGTCAGCCAAGTCAGCATTATTTTCATCAGTATTCTGACACAAAGTGGAGGCTGTGACATCCATCCTCTTGGCCAATGATCAAGGATTCTCAAACCTCACCACTGACACCAGTGGGGAACATTCACTTTGAGAGAAAAATAGACACACAATATTTTCTGATGAACCTCTGCATCTAGCACAATTTCCCTTAAGAGCATGCATGGAATGCACACTCCAGTCCTGGGGCTTGACTTCCTCTCCAGGACCCACGTAAGACTCTACACTGACCACCTCAGAGTTGAGTCCTCAGCTGGGTGTTCCAAGCCAAGTCCTCCACCAACCTCTGTGTGAAATCAGTGCTGTGTGTCCCTGTTCTAAGTAGCTGACACACACACACACACACACACACACACACACACACACACACACACACACACACACACACACACACACACACACACACACACTCTTTAAGATTTGATTTTCACACACACACACACACACACACACACACACACACACACACACACACAAATACACACACACGCACACACACCTGTGAAAGGCTGGCACAGATTTACCTGCTGTGCCAACTCCACCCAGACTATAAGGTAGATACTGCCACCAGAACACCCCAAAGCCAGCTACTCTTAAGGTTCTTACCAGGGTACCCAGTTATACTTAGTAAGGTTAATATTTATACAAATAGTAGTTTATGTTTATCCAAGTGGCAATAATTTCAGGAATGTGAAGCCACAGTGCCACTAAATAAATGCAAGTGCTTTCAAAGGTTAAATATTTTCTAAAAGACCAGCCACAATGAAAGGTTTAGATATATTTAATAAAAAATATGCCAATACTGAACATATGTTCACAATAAATACTAGAGTTTCAATCACAGGAAATACAAAAAAAACACTGATGGAAAGACTCAGACAGATACAGGAAAAAAACAATATTTAGCTAATCTCACTATATTTTTGAACTGACTGAAGAATTACTATTCCCTGGTTGCTTACTAAAGCAAGGCAGGATGAAGTGGATGAGTGTCCTGTGTCAGTTCCAATAACAGAGTGCTGAATGCCTCTAGCATATCTCTCACTAGTATCTAAATAACATTTTAGTGCTAACTACAGGATGATGTCACATCTGGTCACCTGACTCTGTGGTTCCAACACTACCCTCTCACTAGATAGTGAGCCAGGATTTGGCACAGATGTGTCACAACAGACACATAGAACTTTGCTAATGCTTAATACAGCATCTGGAAGCTATAAACTCCAGTACTTGCACCCTTCCTGAAGAAAACCTTTTCACAGACATTTTGGCTCTGGTTGCATTCAGACCTGTGAGATAGAATCTTTATGGCCTAAACAAAGTCATTTAATTTCAGGATATTTTTCTTAACATTACCTGGGCTGAGGTTAACCCCTTACCTTCCAGTATCCTCTGTTAAAATATAAACATTTCAGCAGTTACAACAACACAGCCTGACATACATGTATATTTATTTTATGTCTAGCAGGACCCACTGTAGAAACATTTTTAACACAAGCAGCTTTACAAATACATTTTTAATACAAGCATCTGTACAAATCAGTTTGATGCTAAAATGACATATAATTCTTTACAAAACTCCAGCTAGCATTGCTGGCATATGTTAGACATGCACTGCCCTACCCTCTCTGTGGCACAGCTGGCACTATCTCACATCATCACAGAGGCTATGGCCTGCTCCCCGATATATACAAGTACATATATTCTCTTTCATTTCATTCAATCACTATAAAAAGTAATGAATGAAAATAAATTTCTTCTGTTGGTGTACCAGCAAATGTTTTTCTCTTATTATGTAATTATTTTGCTTTTTTTTAGTGAGTCCAACTTCTGTTTCTGATTTGTTTGCTGCCTTGTTGTAACAGGGAGAACCTTAAGACTGCTCAGGTTCTGTTTTTATTTAGTATGAGATTTCTGTCTCTTCCTCAGTTTCTGTACCTACTTTCCTTAGTGTTTAACTATCGACTCTTGCCTATCACTTCCCTTTTTGTCAATTTGAGCTATATCTTTCTTTCTCTTACTATTTTTCTGCATCTACTTCCTTGAGAGTTTTATAAATTCTGAGTCTTTCCCTGTCAGTATCTATACTGGCATATTTTATCAATTAACAACTGAACTCTTTTGACAAGAGTCTGTATCACATTTACCTAACAATGACACCCAGAGGCATATTTTATTTCCTTTTGTGTCTTCTCGTCTTGTACCTTTTTCTTTACAATGTCTATGTATTTCTGGCACTATATTTGTTAAACTTCCACTCATATCTTCAATAGCTGTTTGTGTTGGGGAAAGTTTTGGCCAATTATCACCTCATATCTTTGAATTTATTACTGCTCAATATTTGAGTTGTTTGGCTTCTGCTACATACATACAATCAACTGCATTATCAGCTGAGTTAAGTACAAACATGCAGTGTTAAAGATTGTACTGCATTTTATTTTTCTGTGTATTTAATTGTTTCATTGAATATTGTGGTCTGTCTCTCTCTGTAGTAATTTATTTTTCTATTTAATTGCTTCATAAAATACTGTAGTCTCTCTGTCTCTGCAGTTAGTGGGGGCTATTGTGTTTCACTTCATTGACATTCAGTGTTAAACTCTAAGGCTAGAGGGTTTCTCTGTATTTATAAGTGTTAGTCACATATATTTGAATGTATTACTGCTCAATATCTGAGTTGTTTGGCTTCTGCTAGATGCCTACAATCAACTGCATTACTAGCTGAGTTAGGTACAAACTTGCAGTGTTAAAGATTGTACTGCATTTTATTTTTCTGTGTATTAAATTGTTTCATTGAATATTGTGGTCTGTCTCTCTCTGTAGTTATTTATTTTTCTTTTTAATTGTTTCATAGAATACTGTAGCGTCTCTCTGTCTCTGCAGTTAGTGGGGGCTATTGTGTTTAACTTCATTGATATTCAGTGTTAAACTCGTAGCCTAAAGGGTTTCTCTGTATTTATAAGTATTAGTCACATATCTTTAAATTTATTATGCTCAATATCTGAGATGTTTGGCTTCTGCTACATATCTACAATCAACTGCACTACCAGCCGAGTTAAGTACAAACTTGCAGTGTTAAAGATTGTACTGCATTTTATTTTTCTGTGTATTTAATTGTTTCATTGAATACTGTGGTCTGTGTCTTTTTGTAGTTATTTATTTTTCTATTTAGTTGTTTCATAGAATACTGTGGTCTATCTCTGTTTCTGCAGTTAGTGGGAGCTATTGTGTTTCACTTCATTGATATTCAGTGTTAAACTCTTAGCTTAGAGGCTTTCTCTGTATTTATAATTGTTAGTCACATATATTTGAATTTATTACTGCTCAATATCTGAGTTGATTTTCTTCTGCTACATGCCTACAATCATCTGCATTACAATCTGAATTAAGTGCAAACTTGCAGTGTTAAAGATTGTACTGCATTTTATTTTTCTGTGTTTAATTCTTTCATCGAATATTGTGGTCTGTGTCTCTCTATAGTTATTTATTTTCCTGTTTAATTGTTTCGTAGAAAACTATGGTGTTACTTGTCACTGCAGTTAGAAGGGCTATTGTGTTTAACTTCATTGATATTCAGTGTTAAACTCTTAGCCTTGAGGGTTTCTCTGTATTTATAAGTGTTAGCCACATATCTTTAAATTTATTACTGCTCAATATGAGTTGTTTGGCTTCTGCTACATATCTACAATCAACTGCACTACTAGCTGAGTTAAGTACAAACTTGCAGTGTTAAAGATTGTACTGCATTTAATTTTTCTGTGTATTTAATTGTTTCATTGAATATTGTGATGTGTGTCTCTGTAGTTATTTTTTTTATTTAATTGTTTCATAGAATACTGTGTTCTCTCTCTCTCTGTCTTCGCAGTTAGTGGGGCCTATTGCATTTCACTTCATTGATATTCAGTGTTAAACTCTTAGCCTAGAGGGTTTCTGTGTATTTATAAATGTTAGTCACATATATCTGAATTTATTACTGCTCAATATCTGAGTTGTTTTGCTTCTGCTACATACCTACAATCATTACTATCTGAGTTAAGTACAAACTTGCAGTGTTAAAGATTGTACTGCATTTTATTTTTCTTTGTATTTAATTGTTTCATTGAATATTGTGGTCTGTATCTCTCTGTAGTTATTTATTTTTCAGTATAATTGTTTCATAGAATACTGTGGTATCTCTCAGTCTCTGCAGTTAGTGGGGGCTATTGTGTTTCACTTAATTGACATTCAGTGTTAAACTCTTAGCCTAGAGGGTTTCTATTTATTTATAAGTATTAGTCACATATCTTTGAATTTATTACTGCTGAATACCTGAGTTGTTTGACTTCTGCTACATACCTACAATCAATTGCATTACTAGCTGAGAAAAGTACAAACTTGCAGTATTAAAGTTTGTACTGCATTTTATTTTTCTGTGTATTTAATTGTTTCATTGAATATTGTGGTCTGTGTCTCTCTGTAGTTATTTATTTTTCTATTTAATTGTTTCATAGAATACTCTGGTCTTTATCTGCCTCTGCAGGTAGTAGGGGCTATTGTTTTTAAATTCATTGATATTCATTGTTAAACTCTTCGTCTAGAGGGTTTCTCTGTATTTATAAGTATCAGTCACATATCTTTCATTTTTTTACTGCTCAATATCTGAGTTGTTTGGCTTCTGCTACATATCTACAATCAACTGCACTACTAGCTGAGTTAAGTACAAACTTTATTTTATTTTACATTTGTTGACTGGGCTAGTCTAGCTGGATACTTGTTCATTTTCAGTAGAAGCCCGGGGAGAAAAGATCCACAAACGGAACCGTAAACATTGTAAAAATAAGTAGTAGAAACAATGCTAGTAAAACAGTCAACAAAAATATATCAGGTGGAAAAATTACTAAATAAAGGTATTGCTAAAATGAGAGAGAAAACATATGTAACACTAATATACATAAGACAGAATTTAAGTAAATTACATAAGGGACTAACATTGATTATTTTAGAATTTATTTTTGTCACTGTAGAACAGCAGAAATAGTAGGAGTTATACTCAAAAGAACAGGTGTGAGACAGGAGGCAATAAAAGTTTCAGTCAGGGTTAGTACAAGGGCAGAGCCATTGGGAATTAAGGAAGGTTTTTAGATGCTCTTGCACTGTTAAAGATTGTACTGCATTTTACTTTCCTTTGTATTTAATTGTTTCATTGAATATTGTGGTCTGTGTCTCTTTGTAGTTATTTATTTTTCTATTTAATTGTTCTGCAGAATGCTGTGGTGTCTTCCTGTGTCTGTAGTTAGAGGAGCTATTGTGTTTCACTTCATTGATATTCAGTGTTAAACTCTTAGCCTAGAGGGTTTGTCTGTATTTATAAGTGTTAGTCACATATCTTTAAATTTATTACTACTCAATATCTGAGATGTTTGGCTTCTGCTACATATCTGCAATCAACTGCTCTACTAGCTGAGTTAAGTCCAAACTTGCAGTGTTAAAGATTGTACTGCATTTTATTTTTCTGTGTATTTAATTGTTTCATTGAATATTGTGGTGTGTGTCTCTCTGTAGTTCTTTTTTTTTATTTAATTGTTTCATAAAATATTGTGGTCTATTTCTGCCTCTGCAGTTAGTGGGGCCTATTGTGTTTCACTTCATTGATATTCAGTGTTAAACTCTTAGCTTAGAGGATTTCTCTGTATTTATAAGTGTTAGTCACATATATTTGATTTTTTTACTGCTTATATCTCAGTTGTTTGGCTTCTGCTGCATATTTACAATCATCTGCATTACTAGCTGAGTTAAGTACAAACTTGCAGTATCAAAGATTGTACTGCATTGTTTTTTATTTCATTGTTTCATTGAATATTGTTTTATGTGTCTCTTTGTAGTTATTTATTTATTTTTTTAATTGTTTCATAGAATACAGTGGTCTCTCTCTGTCCTTGCAGTAAGTGGGGATATTGTGTTTCACTTCATTGATATTCAGTATTAAACTCTTAGCCTAGAGGGTTTCTCTGTATTTAAAAGTGTTAGTCACATATCTTTAAATGTATTACTACTCATTATCTGAGTTGTTTGGCTTCTGCTACATATCTACAATCAAATGCACTACTAGCTGAGATAAGTACAAACTTGCAGTGTTAAAGATTGTACTGCATTTTACTGTATTTAATTGTTTCATAGAATGCTGTGGTCTCATTCTCTCTGTCTCTGCAATTAGTGGGGGCTATTGTGTTTCACTTCAGTGATATTTATTGCTAAACTCTTAGCCTAGAGGGTTTCCCTTTATTTATAAGTGTTACTCACATATCTTTGAATTTATTACTGCTCAATATCTGAGTTGTTTGGCTTCTGCTACATACCTACAATCATCTGCATTACTAGCTGAGTTAAGTACAAACTTGCATTGTTAAAGATTGTACTGTATTTTGTTTTTCTGTGATTTAAATGTTTCATTAAATATTGTGGTCTGTGTCTCACTGTAGTTATTTATTTTTCTATTTAATTGTTTCATAGAATGTTGTATTCTCTCTCCAACTCTGCAGTTAGTGGGGGCTATTGTGTTTCACTTCCTTGATAATCAGTGTTAAACTCTTAGCCTAGAGGGTTTCTCTGTATTTACAAGTGTTATTCACATATCTTTGAATTTGTTACTGCTCAATATCTGAGTTGCTTGGCTTCTGTTACATACCTACAATTAACTGCATTACTATCTGAGTTAAGTACAAACTTGCAGTGTTAAAGATTGTGCTGCATTTTATTGGTCTGTGTATTTAATTGTTTCATTGAATATTGTGGTCTGCTTCTCTCTTTAGTTATTTATTTTTATATTTAATTGTGTCATAGAATACTGTGGTCTCTCTCTATCTGTGCAGTTACTGGGGACTATTGCATTTCACTTCATTGATATTCAGTGTTAAACTCTTAGCCTATAGGATTTCTCTGTATTCATAAGTGTTAGTGACATATCTTTGAATTTATTACTGCTCAATATATGTGTTGAATGGCTTCTGCTACATACCTACAATCAACTGCATTACTAGCTGAGTTAAGTACAAATGTACAGTGTTAAAGATTGTACAGATATTGAGCAGTAATAAATTCAAAGATATGTGACTAACACTTGTAAATACAGAGAAATCCTCTAGGCAAAGAGTTTACCACTGAATATCAATGAAGTGAAGCACAATATCCCCCACTAACTGCAGAGACAGAGAGAAACCACAGTATTTTATGAAACAATTAAGGAGAAAAATAAATAACTAGAGAGAGACACAGGGCAAAATATTCAATGAAACAATTAAATACACAGAAAATAAACTGCATTACAATCTTTAACACTGCAAGTTTGTGCTTAAATCAGCTAGTAATGCAGTTGATTGTAGGCATGTAGCAGAAAATAAAAAAATCAGGTATTGAACAGTAACAAATTCAAAGATATGTCACTAACACTTATAAATACAGAGAAACCCTCTAGGCAAAGAGTTTAACAATGAATATCAATGAAGTGAAACACAATAGCCCACGTAACTGCAGAGACAGAGAGACCACAGTATTATATGAAACAATTAAATAGAAAAAAAATAACTAAAGAGAGAGACACAGACCACAATATTTAATGAAACAATTAAATACACAGACAAATAAAATGCAGTACAATCTTTCACACTGCAAGTTTGTACTTTCTCATCTAGTAATGCAGTTGATTGTAGATATGTCGCAGAAGCCAAACAACTCAGATATTGAGAAGTAAGAAATTCAAAGATGTGACTAACACTTATAAATACAGAGATACCCTCTAGGCTAACAGTTTGACACTGAATATCAATGAAGTGAAACACAATAGCCCCCACTAACTGCTGAGACAGAGAGAGAGAGACAACAGTAATCTTTGAAACAATTAAATAGAAAAAAATCACTACAGAAAGACACGGACCACAAAAAGCAATTAAATAGAAAAAAAAACTAGAGAGAGACGCAGACCACAATATTCAATGAAACAATTAAATACACTGAAAAATAAAATGCAGCACAATCTTTAACACTGCAAGTTTGTAGTTTGCTAGTAATCTAGTTAATTGTATGTATGTAGCAGAAGTCAAATAACTCGGATATTGAGCAGTAATAAATTCAAAGATATGTGGCTAACACTTATAAATACAGAAAAACCCTCTGGGTTAAGGGTTTAACACTGAATATTAATGAAGTGGAGAAGAATAGTCCGCACTAACTGCGGAAACAGGGAGAGACCACGGTATTCTATGAAACAATTAAAAAGAAAAATAAATAACTACAGGTAGACACAGACCACAATATTCAATGAAACAATTAAATACACACAAAAGATAAAATGCAGAACAATCTTTAACACTGCAAGTTTGTACCTAACTCAGATAGTAATGCAGTTGATAGCAGGTATGTAGCAGAAGCCAATCAACTCAGATATTGAGCAGTAATAAATTCAAATATATGTGACAAACACTTATAAATACAGAGAAGCCCTCTAGGCTAAGAGTTTAACACTGAATGTCAATGAAGAGAAACACAATAGATCCCACTAACTGCAGAGACAGAGAGTAACCACAGTAATCTATAAAACAATTAAATTGAAAGATAAACAACTACAGGGAGACACAGACCACAACATTCAATGAAACAATTAAATACACAGAAAAATAAATGGCAGTGCAATCTTTAACACCGCAAGTTTGTACTTAACTCAGCTTGTAATGCATTTGATTGTAGGTATGTATTAGAAGCCAAACAACTCAGATAATGAGCAGTAATAAATTCAAAGATATGTGACTAAAACCCGCTAGGTGAAGAGTTTAACAATGAATATAAATAAATTGAAACACAATAGCCCCCACTAACTGCAGAGACAGAGAGAGACCATAGTATTCTATGAAGCAATTAAAAAGAAAAATAAATAACTACATAGAGACACAGACCACAGTATTCAATGAAACAATTAAATACACGGAAAAATAAAATGCAGTACCATCATTAAAACTGCAAGTATGTACTTTTGTGGTCTGTGCCTCTCTTTAGTTATTTATTTTCCTATTTAATTGTTTCATAGAATAATGTGGTCTCTCTCTGTCTCTGCAGTTAGTGGGGGCTATTGTGTTTCACTTCATTGATATTCAGTGTTAAACTCTAAGCCTAGAGGGTTTCTCTGTATTTATAAGTGTTAGTGACATATCTTTGAATTTATTACTGCTCAATATATGAGTTGTTTGGCTTCTGCTACATATCTACAATCAACTGCATTACTAGATGAGAAAGTACAAACTTGCAGTGTTAAAGATTTTACTGCATTTTATTTGTCTGTGTATTTAATTGTTTCATTGAATATTGTGGTCTGTGTCTCTCTTTAGTTATTTATTTTCCTATTTAATTGTTTCATATAATACTGTGGTCTCTCTCTGTCTCTGCAGTTAGTGTGGGCTATTGTGTTTCACTTCATTGATATTCAGTGTTAAACTCTTAGCCTAGAGGGTTTCTCTGTATTTATAAGTGTTAGTGACATATCTTTGAATTTATTACTGTTCAATACCTGATTTTTTTTGGCTTCTGCTACTTACCTACAATCAACTGCATTACTAGCTGATTTAAGTACAAACTTGCACTGTTAAAGATTGTACTGCAGTTTATTTTCTGTGTATTTAATTGTTTCATTGAATATTGTGCCCTGTGGCTCTCTGTAGCTATTTATTTTTCTCCTTAATTGTTTCATAAAATACTGTGGTTTCTCTCTGTCTCTGCAGTGAGTGGGGGTATTGTGCTTCACTTCATTGATATTCAGTGTTAAACTCTTTGCCTAGAGGGTTTCTCTGTATTTATAAGTATTAGTCACATATCTTTGAATTTATTACTGCTCAATATCTGACTTGTTTGGCTTTTGCTACATACCTACAATCAACTGCATTACTAGATGAGAAAGTACAAACTTACAGTGCTAAAGATTGTACTGCATTTTATTTTTCTGTGTATTTAATTATTTCATTGAATATTTTGATCTGTGTCTCACTCTAGTTATTTATTTTTCTATTTAATTGTTTCATAGAATACTGTGGTCCCACCCTCTCTCCGCAGTTACTGTGGGCTATTCTTCTCCACTTCATTGATATTCAGTGTTAAACCCATAGCCTAGAGGGTTTCTCTGTATTTATAAGTGTTAGTCACATATCTTTGAATATATTATTGCTCAATATCCGAGTTGTTTGGCTTCTGCTACATACCTACAAACAACTGGACTACTAGCTAAGTACAAACTTGCAGTGTTAAAAATTGTACTACATTTTATTTTTCTGTGTATTTAATTGTTTCATTGAATACTGTGGTATGTGTCTGTCTGTAGTTATTTTTTTTTTCTATTTAATTGTTTTTTGTGGTCCGTGTCTCCCTCTGTATTGATTTTTTTCTATTTAATTTTTTCAAAGATTACTGTTGTCTCTCTCTGTCTCAGCAATTAGTGGGGGCTATTGTGTTTCACTTCATTGATGTTCAGTATTAATCTCTTAGCCTAGAGGGATTCTCTGTATTTTTAAGTGTTAGTCACATATCTTTGAATTTCTTACTGGTCAATATTTGAGTTGTTTGGCTTCTGCTACATACCTACAATCAACTGCATTACCAGCTGAGAAAAGTACAAACTTGCAGTGTTAAAGATTGTACTGCATTTTATTTGTCTGTGTATTTAATTGTTTCATTGTGTATTGTAGTCTCTGTCTATCTGTAGTTATTTATTTTTCTATTTAATTGTTTCATAGAATACTGTGATCTCTCACTGTCTCTGCAGTTAGTGGGGATATTGTGTTTCACTTCATTGATATTCAATGTTAAACTCTTAGCCTATAGGGTTTCTCTGTATTTATAAGTATTAGTTACACATCTTTGAATTTATTACTTCTCAATATCTGAGTTATTTGGCTTCTACTACATATCTACAATCAACTGCATTACTAGCTGAGAAAAGTACAAACTTGCAGTGTTAAAGACTGTACTGCTTTTTATTTTTCTGTGAATTTAATTGTTTCATTGAATATTATGGTCTGTGTCTCTCTATAGTTATTTCTATTTCTATTTAATTGTTTCATAGAATACTGTGGTATCTCTCTGTCTCAGCAGTTAGTGGGGGCTATTGTATTTGAATTCATTGATATTCATTGTTAAACTCTTAGCCTAGAAGGTTTCTCTGTATTTATAAGTGTTAGTCACATATCTTTGACTTTATTACTGCTCAATATCTGAGTTGTTTGGCTTCTGCTACATACCTACAATCAACTGCATTACAAGCTGAGTTAAGTACAAACTTGCAGTGTTAAAGATTGTACTCCATTTTATTTTTCTGTGTATTTAATTGTTTAATTGAATATTGTAGTCTGTGTCTCTCTGTAGTTATTTATTTTTCTATTTATTTTTTTCATAGACTACTATTGTCACTCTGTCTCTGCAGTTAGTGGAAGCTATTGTGTTTCACTTCATTGACATTCATTGTTAAACTCTTAGCCTGAAGGGTTTCTCTATATTTATAAGTGTTAGTCACACATCTTTGAATATATTACTGCTCAATATCTGAGTTGATTGGCTTCTGCTATATACCTACTATCAACTGCATTGCTAGCTGAGTTAAGTACAAACTTGCAGTGTTAAAGATTGTAATGCATTTTATTTTTCTGTGTATTTAACTGTTTCATTGAATATTGTCATCTGTGTCTTTCTGTCGTTATTTATTTTTCTGTTTAATTGTTCCATAGAATACTGTGGTCTCTCTCTTTCTCCGCAGTTAGTGGGGGCTATTCTTTTCCACTTCATTGATATTCAGTGTTAAACCTTTAGCCTAGATGGTTTCTCTGTATTTATAAGTGTTAGTCACATATCTTTGAATTTATTGCTGCTCAATATTTGAGTTGTTTGGCTTCTGATAGATACCTACAATCAACTGCATTACTAGCTAAGTACAAACTTGCAGTGTTAAAAATAGTATTGCATTTTATTTTTCTGTGTATTTAATTGTTTCATTGAATATTGTGGGCTGTCTCTCTCTCTCTCTCTCTGTCATTTTTTTTTATTTAATTGTTTTGAAGAATACTGTTTTCTCTCTCTGTCTCAGCAGTCAGTGGGGGCTATTGTGTTTCACTTTGTTGATATTCAACTTTAAATTCTTATCCTAGAGGGTTTCTCTGTATTTATAAGTGTTAGTCACGTATCTTTAAATTTATTACTGCTCAATATCTGAGTTGTTTTGCTTCTGCTACATACCTACAATCAACTGCACTACTAGCTGAGTTAAGTACAAATTTGCACTGTTAAAGATTGTACAGCATTTTATTTTTTTGTGTATTTATTTGTTTCATTGAATATTGTGGTCTGTGTCTCTGCGTAGTTATTTATTTTTTCTATTTAATTGTTTCATAGAATACTGTGGTCTCTCTCTGTCTTTGCTGTTAGTGGGGGCTATTGTGTTTCAATTCATTGATATTCAAAGTTAAACTCTTAGCCTAGAGGGTTTCTCTGTATTTATAAGTGTTAATCACATATCTTTGGATTTATTACTGCTCAATATCTGAGTTGTTTGGCTTCTGCTACATATCTACAATCAACTGCACTACTAGCTGAGTTAAGTACAAATTTGCACTGTTAAAGATTGTACTGCATTTTATTTTTTGTGTATTTATTTGT
Source organism: Protopterus annectens (assembly GCF_019279795.1). NCBI lineage: Eukaryota > Metazoa > Chordata > Ceratodontiformes > Protopteridae > Protopterus > Protopterus annectens. The sequence continues at coordinate 1,257,258,259 of NC_056739.1, forward strand.
TTCATTGAATATTGTGGTCTGTCTCTCTGTGTAGTTATTTATTTTTTTATTCAATTGTTTCATAGACTACTGTGGTCTCTCTCTGTCTCTGCAGTTAGTGGGAGCTATTGTTTTTCACTTCATTGATATTCAGTGTTAAACTCTTAGCTTAGAGGGTTTCTCTGTATTTATAAGTGTTAGTCACATATCTTTGAATTTATTACTGGTCAATATCTGAGTTGATTGGTTTCTGCTACATACCTACAAACATCTGCATTACTATTTGTGTTAAGTACAAACTTGCAGTGTTAAAGAATGTACTGCATTTTATATTTCTGTGTTTAATTGTTTCTTTGAATATTTTGGTCTATGTCTCTCTGTAGTTATTTATTTTTCTATTTAATTGTTTTGCAGAATACTGTGGCATCTCCCTGTCTCTGTAGTTAGAGGGGCTATTGTGTTTCACTTCACTGATATTCAGTGTTAAACTTTTAGCCTAAAGGGTTTCTCTGTATTTATAAGTGTTAGTCAGATATCTTTAAGATTATTACTACTCAATATCTGAGTTGCTTGGATGCTGCTACATATCTACAATCAACTGCACTCCTTGCTGTGTTAAGTACAAACTTGCAGTGTTAAAGATTGTACTGTATTTTATTTTTCTGTGTATTTAATTGTTTCATTGAATATTGTGGTGTGTGTCTCTCTGTAGTTATTTATGTCTTTATTTATTTGTTTCATAGAATACTGTGGTCTCTCTCTGTGTCTGCAGTTAGTGGGGCCTATTGTGTTTCACTTCATTGATATTCAGTCTTAAACTCTTAGCCTAGAGGGTTTCTTTGTATTTATAAGTGTTAGTCATATATCTCTTAATTTATTACTGCTCAATATCTGAATTGTTTGGCTTCGGCTACATACCTACAATCAACTGCACTACCAGCTGAGTTAAGTACAAACTTGCAGCATTAAAATATTATACTGCATTTTATTTTTCTGTGTATTTAATTGTTTCATTGAATATTGTGGTCTGTATTTTTCTGTAGTTATTTATTTTTCTATTTAATTGTTTCATAGAATACAGTGGTCTCTTTCTGTCTCTGCAGTAAGTGGGGGTAGTGTGTTTCACTTCATTGATATTCAGTGTTAAACTGTTAGCTTAGAGGGTTTCTCTGTATTTATAAGTGTTGTCACATATCTTTGAATTTTTTACTACTCAATTTTTCAGTTTTTTTTGCTTCAGCTGCATTCCTACAATCATCTGCATTACTAGCTGAGTTAAGTACAAACTTGCATTATTAAAGATTGTACTGCATTTTATTGTATTTCATTGTTGCATTGAATATTGTGGTTTGTGTCTCTCTCTGTAGTTATTTATTTTTCTTTTTAATTGTTTCATAGAATACTGTTGTCTATCTCTCTCTCTCTGTGTCTCTGCAGTTAGTGGGGGCTATTTTGTTTCACTTCACTGATATGCATTGTTAAACTCTTAGCCTAGAGGGTTTCCCTTTATTTATAAGTGTTAGTCACATATCTTTGAATTTATTACATCTGAATATCTGAGTTGTTTGGCCTCTGCTACATACCTACAATCATCTACATTACTAGCTGAGTTAAGTGCAAACTTGCAGTGTTAACGATTGTACTGTAATTTATTTTTCTGTGTATTTAATTGTTTCATTAATTATTGTGGTCTGTGTCTCTCTGTAATTATTTATTTTTCTATTTATTTTTTTCATAGAATGCAGTGGTCTCTCTCTGTCTCTGCAGTTAGTGGGGGCTATTGTGTTTCACTTCATCGATAATCAGTGTTAAACTCTTAGCCTAGAGGGTTTCTCTGTATTTACAAGTGTTAGTCACATATCTTTGAATTTATTACTGCTCAATATCTGAGTTGTTTGGCTTCTGCTACATATCTACAATCAACTGCACTACTAGCTGAGTTAAGTACAAATTTGCAATGTTAAAGATTGTACTGCATTTTATTTTTTGTGTATTTATTTGTTTCATTGAATATTGTGGTCTGTGTCTCTGTGTAGTTATTTATTTTTTCTGTTTAATTGTTTCATAGAATACTGTGGTCTCTCTCTGTCTTTGCTGTTAGTGGGGGCTATTGTGTTTCAATTCATTGATATTCAAAGTTAAACTCTTAGCCTAGAGGGTTTCTCTGTATTTATAAGTGTTAATCACATATCTTTGGATTTATTACTGCTCAATATCTGAGTTGTTTGGCTTCTGCTACATATCTACAATCAACTGCACTACTAGCTGAGTTAAGTACAAATTTGCACTGTTAAAGATTGTACTACATTTTATTTTTTGTGTATTTATTTGTTTCATTGAATATTGTGGTCTGTCTCTCTGTGTAGTTATTTATTTTTTTTATTCAATTGTTTCATAGACTACTGTGGTCTCTCTCTGTCTCTGCAGTTAGTGGGAGCTATTGTTTTTCACTTCATTGATATTCAGTGTTAAACTCTTAGCTTAGAGGGTTTCTCTGTATTTATAAGTGTTAGTCACATATCTTTGGATTTATTACTGGTCAGTATCTGAGTTGATTGGCTTCTGCTACATACCTACAAACATCTGCATTACTATTTGTGTTAAGTACAAACTTGCAGTGTTAAAGAATGTACTGCATTTTATATTTCTGTGTTTAATTGTTTCTTTGAATATTTTTGGTCTATGTCTCTCTGTAGTTATTTATTTTTCTATTTAATTGTTTTGCAGAATACTGTGGCATCTCCCTGTCTCTGTAGTTAGAGGGGCTATTGTGTTTCACTTCACTGATATTCAGTGTTAAACTTTTAGCCTAAAGGGTTTCTCTGTATTTATAAGTGTTAGTCAGATATCGTTAAGATTATTACTACTCAATATCTGAGTTGATTGGCTGCTGCTACATATCTACAATCAACTGCACTCCTTGCTGAGTTAAGTACAAACTTGCAGTGTTAAAGATTGTACTGTATTTTATTTTTCTGTGTATTTAATTGTTTCATTGAATATTGTGGTGTGTGTCTCTCTGTAGTTATTTATGTCTTTATTTATTTGTTTCATAGAATACTGTGGTCTCTCTCTGTGTCTGCAGTTAGTGGGGCCTATTGCGTTTCACTTCATTGATATTCAGTCTTAAACTCTTAGCCTAGAGGGTTTCTTTGTATTTATAAGTGTTAGTCATATATCTCTTAATTTATTACTGCTCAATGTCTGAATTGTTTGGCTTTGGCTACATACCTACAATCAACTGCACTACTAGCTGAGTTAAGTACAAACTTGCAGCATTAAAATATTATACTGCATTTTATTTTTCTGTGTATTTAATTGTTTCATTGAATATTGTGGTCTGTATCTCTCTGTAGTTATTTATTTTTCTATTTAATTGTTTCATAGAATACAGTGGTCTCTTTCTGTCTCTGCAGTAAGTGGGGGTAGTGTGTTTCACTTCATTGATATTCAGTGTTAAACTGTTAGCTTAGAGAGTTTCTCTGTATTTATAAGTGTTGTCACATATCTTTGAATTTTTTACTACTCAATTTTTCAGTTTTTTTTGGCTTCAGCTACATTCCTACAATCATCTGCATTACTAGCTGAGTTAAGTACAAACTTGCATTATTAAAGATTGTACTGTATTTTGTTGTATTTAATTGTTTCATTGAATATTGTGGTTTGTGTCTCTCTGTAGTTATTTATTTTTCTTTTTATTTGTTTCATAGAATACTGTTGTCTCTCTATCTCTCTCTCTCTCTGTCTCTGCAGTTAGTGGGGGCTATTTTGTTTCACTTCACTGATATTCATTGTTAAACTCTTAGCCTAGAGGGTTTCCCTTTATTTATAAGTGTTAGTCACATATCTTTGAATTTATTACATCTGAATATCTGAGTTGTTTGGCCTCTGCTACATACCTACAATCATCTACATTACTAGCTGAGTTAAGTGCAAACTTGCAGTGTTAAAGATTGTACTGTAATTTATTTTTCTGTGTATTTAATTGTTTCATTAATTATTGTGGTCTGTGTCTCTCTGTAATTATTTATTTTTCTATTTATTTTTTTCATAGAATGCAGTGGTCTCTCTCTGTCTCTGAAGTTAGTGGGGGCTATTGTGTTTCACTTCATTGATAATCAGTGTTAAACTGTTAGCCTAGAGGGTTTCTCTGTATTTACAAGTGTTAGTCACATATCTTTGAATTTATTACTGCTCAATATCTGAGTTGTTTAGCTTCTGCTACATACCTACAATCAACTGCATTACTAGCTGAGTTAAGTACAAACTTGCAGTGTTAAAGATTGTCTTGCAATTTATTTTTCTGTGTATTTAATTGTTTCATTGAATATCGTGGTCTGTGTCTCTCTTTATTTATTTTTCTATTTAATTGTTTCATAGAATACTGTGGTCTCTCTCTGTCTCTGCAGTTAGTGGGGGCTATTATGTTTCACTTCATTGATAATCAGTGTTAAACTCTTAGCCTAGAGGGGTTCTCTGTATTTACAAGTGTTAGACACATATCTTTTAATTTATTACTGCTCAATATCTGAGTTGTTTGGCTTCTGCTACATACCTACAATCAACTGCATTACTAGCTGAGTTAAGTACAAAATTGCAGTGTTAAAGATTGTACTGCAATTTATTTTTCTGTGTATTTAATTGTTTCATTGAATATTGTGGTCTGTGTCTCTATTTATTTATTTTTCTTTTTAATTGTTTCATAGAATACTGTGGTCTCTCTCTGTCTCTGCAGTCACTGGGGGCTTTTGTGTTTCACTTCATTGATATTCAGTTTTAAACTCTTAGCCTAGAGGGTTTCTCTGTAATTATAAGTGCTAGTGACATACCTTTGAATTTATTACTGCTGAATATCTGAGTTGATTGGCTTCTGCTACATGCCTACAATCAACTGCGTTACTAGCTGAGTTAAGTACAAACTTGCAGTGTTAAAGATTGTACTGCAATTTATTTTTCTTTGTAATTAATTGTTTCATTGAATATTGTGGTCTGTTCTTTAGTAGTTATTTATTTTTCTATTTAATTGTTTCATAGAATACTGTGGTCTCTTTCTGTCTCTGCAGTTAGTGGGGGCTATTGTGTTTCAATTAATTGATATTCATTGTTAAACTCTTTGCCTAGCGGGTTTCTCTGTATTTATAAGTGTTAGTCACATATCTTTGAATTTATTACTGCTCAGTATCTGAGTCGTTTGGCTATCTTCTACATACCTACAATCAAATGCTTTACAAGCTCAGTTAAGTACAAACTTGCAGTGTTAAAAATTGTACTATATTTTATTTTTCTGTGTATTTAATTGTTTCATTGAATATTATGGTCTGTGTCTGTCTGTGGTATTTTTTTCTTTTTAATTGTTTCATAGAATACTGTTGTCTCTGTCTCTGCAGTTAGTTGGGACTATTGTGTTTCACTTCATTGATATTCATTGTTAAACTCTTAGCCTAGAGGGTTTTTCTTTATTTATAGGTGTTAGTCACATATCTTTGACTTTATTACTACAATATCTAAGTTGTTTGGTTTTTGCTACATACCTACAATCAACTGCATTACTAGCTGAGAATAGTACAAACTTGCAGTATTAAAGATTGTACTGCATTTTATTTTTCTGTGTATTTAATTGTTTCATTGAATATTGTGGTCTGTCTTTCTCTGTAGTTATTTATTTTTCTATTTAATTGTTTCATAGAAATTTGTGGTCTGCCTCTGTCTCTTCCATTAGTTTCCCACCCGCTCTCCCTATTCTTTTTATGGTATTCATCTTGGTGGCTTTGGAATTGCCTGCCCCTTCTGTAAATTTGTGTTTGAACACTCTTCTTGGGTCTGTCTCATTAGCTCACTCAACCGAGTACAGTGAGATTATATTTTGACTTCAGACACTCCTACCTGTCCCATCTTTTCAACTCTATCCCTGCTCTATTCCAGTCTAGTGTCACTAGCTCATTCTACCTAATACATTGAGAACATTTGTTAAGGGCAAGTCGCTTAGGTCCCTAATTTTGAATTATCTTCAGTTTCTCCTTTCTCCCTTTCCACTTTCCAAAAATAAAATTTCTAAGCTTGTTTCCTGCTTTTCCTGTAACTAGTCTAGTCCAGATACAGATTTGCTGTATCCAGGACTGTTTGTAAGCTTCTGAGCCTCCAAAGCCTTTCTATCTTGGAGGGAATCCTTCTAGCTTATCAGTGGGAGTGGTAAGCACTAGGTAGCCTATCAACCAAAAGAGTGGTTTTTGCCCCAGAAATTGTAGTTTATTGGCTGTTTGGGCAGTTTTTCCATCTCTTTCAACTTTCTGGTTTAAAAGCCTGCATTTGCACTTGTTTCCCACCTTTCCTGTAACTAGTCTAGTCCAGATACAGATTTGCTGTATCCAGGACTGTCTGTATGCTTCTGATCCCCCCAAGCCTTTCTGTGTTGGAGGGAAGCCTTCTAGCTTATCAGTGGGAGTGGTAAGCACTAGATAGCCTATCTACCACAAGAGTGGTTTCTGGCCCAGAAATTGTAGTTTTTGGGCCGTTTGAACATTTTTTTCCATCTCTTTCAACTTTCTGGATTAAAAGCCCACATTTGCGCTTGTTTCCCACCTTTCCTGTAACTAGTCAAGTCCAGATACAGATTTGCTAAATCCAGGACTGTTTGTAAGCTTCTGAGCCCCCCACGCCTTTCTGTGTTGGAGGGAAGCATTCTAGCTTATCAGTGCAAGTGGTAAGCACTAGGTAGCCTATCAACCACAAGATCCAGGTACAGATTCTTAGTTTTAGAACTTGAATTTGCTTATTTGTTCTCAGCACTTGTTCACAACTTGTTAGCACTAAATAAGCTACAAATTACTACAGCACTCAACCTTCCCCTTTACCTAGAGGAAAATCATTTTTGTACTTACTTTCCTCACTTGCTTAGAGGAAAACAGCTCTTATGCTCATTTTCTTCACTTAGAGGAAAGTATTTTTTTATTCAGGCATGTCCAGGGGTCAGCTCCCAGTGTTTTTTCCTGTTTCATAGTTTCATAGTTTAGTACTAGGCTATCTGCCCTGGGGCATTTGTAAGCCTAGCCATAGTGATGTGGCTTTTGCCACCCCATGAAATGGTACAAAAATGTACAGAATAAATTTAGAATACTGTGCTTCTGTCTAGTAGTGACACAATGAAGGTCCCCTTATATAACAGAATTAGTTTACTGTGCCCCTGTCTAGCAGTGACACAGATGTGACCCCTGGGGTAAACTTACGATCTCCCATCCACTCATCAAGATTTCTCTTGAAGAGAGTCAGTGAGGGGCTCTGCCTAATATGAACTGGGATCTTGTTCCAAAGCATGGGAAGCCTCTGGGTTATGAATCTATCCCTCCAGCATGTCCTATTCATACTTGTGCCGAGATTTAAGTCTTTAGCTCTCGTGGTCCTGATGGATTTGGATTTTTTGAGGTGCAGCATGTCCATCAGATCCTGATTGGACATGGCCTTGTACGTCAGGCAGAGATCACCTCTGAGCAGTCGGTATGCTACTGAATAGAGCTGAAGTTTCTTTAGTCTGGCAGAATAAGACATATGTTGGAGACCCTTGATCCTCTTGGTGAGGTACTTTTGTGGTCTCTCCAGCTGTTGCAAATGCCGGGTGAGGTACATACCAAATGGGGCATTGTACTCAATCATGGGTCTGATGAGGGAGGAGTATAGGGGTACAATGACATCCTTGGATCTGGATGTGAATCCCTTTATGATGAGGTGTGCAAGGTAGAATGTTTTTCTAACCACTTTGGCAATGTGGGTGTCAAATGAGAGGTCACTGTCGACTTGGGTCCCTAGGTCTCTGATTACTTTTTCCGTACTCACTGGTTTGCTGTCTATGTGATAATTTGTGGGTACTTTGTTTTTCCCAAAGGGGATGACTATACATTTTTTGGCATTTAGTTTAAGGCCGTGACTCCGGCACCAGTTGTCTGTTTCTGTGAGGCCTTTTTGTAGGATGTATGTGTCCGCTGGTGTATCGACTATGGCGCCTAGTTTGCAGTCATCTGCGAACTTTGTCAGCCACAACCCTCCCATGTTTGCTTTAACATCTGAGAAATAAATGCTGAACAAAAGGGGTCCCAGGACAGATCCCTGTGGGACACCACTTGTGACTGGCTTTGAGTCTGACATTGCTCCAGCGATTTTAACTTTATGGGTTCTGTCCTTTTGCCAGTTTGCAACCCATCTAGTGACATAAGAGTTTACGTTTAAGCTGTTGAGCTTATCTATGATGCCTGAGTGGGGTATTGTGTCGAAGGCCTTAGCCAAGTCCAGGTAGGCTGTATGGACTGCTTTGCCCTCATCAATGGCTCTAGTGATTGTTTTGAAAAAGTCAACCAGGTTCAAAAGGCAGGATTTGCCCTTTACAAAGCCGAACTGGGTGGGGTCAAGTGTCTGTAGGTCCCCTATGTCTCTGTTTATGAGTTCCATAATGATTCTTTCTATAGCTTTGCAGACCAGGCTGGTTAAGCTTATGGGGCGGTAGTTCCCAGGGTCTGTAGAGGTACCCCCTTTGTGGAGTGGGACCACTGTTGCTGTATGCCAATGTTCAAGTACATATCCTGTAGTAAGGCTAAGGTTAAATAGCATTTTTATGTGCAGATTTAGCTCCTCTTGGAGTTCACGTAGCACGCAACCCGGGATACCGTCAGGTCCCATTGATGCTCTGTTTTTAGCTTTGTTGAGGGCGGTTCTCACTTGGACATCTGAGATGACAGGGAGATTACATTCAGCTGGGATAAGGATTTCTTCTTTTGGGGGTGAGGGAGGGGAGAAATTTGCACTGAACCTGTCAGCCAGAATGTTGGCAATATCTGTGGGTTCAGTGTATTTTTTGTTGTTGTGAACTAACTCTGAACATATCTGAGGGTTTCCACCCAGGTTTCTAACATAGCTGAAGAAGGCTTTGTGGTTATCTTTAGTGTCCTTAGCGATTTTTCTGTCAAAGTTGGCCTTGGATGTTTTTATGAGAGAATGTAGTTTTCTGCTAATGTTGATCAGAGATGTCTTCCCTTTATGGGATTTTGCTCTGACGTGCAGTAGAAAGCATTTGTGAAGGATTCGGCATTGTGGGATGTGGTATCCACTGGCCCAGTGGGCTTAAAGGCTACCATCTCAGTTTTAAGAAGCGTGAAGTCTGCTTTTGAGAAGTTTTTCACTGTGGTCTTTTGTGCTGGGGGTGGAGGTGGGATATGTATATCCAGGGTGATTAGTTTGTGGTCAGATCTCACTAGTGAGGGGTATACCTCCGGTGTGGAGCATTTTGTCCCCATGTTTGTGATGATCAGGTCTAGTATATTATCTCCCCTAGTGGGAGAGGTGACTAATTGTTCCAGTGCATTTGAATTTATGAATTCCAGGAACCTTTGGGCTAGAGTGTTAGGGCTAGAATAATGTACCCAATCTATGTTTGGGTAGTTGAAGTTTCCCAGTATGATGGTATTTTGTGATACATTCATATCCTCCAATGTCTTCAGGAAGGCTGAGTGGGGTTCCTGAGATTGGGAGGGTGGTCTGTAACATGCTACCAGTTGTATAGCAGTTTTGCCTATGGTTAGTTGCACCTGTATGGTCTCTAATGCTTCATGTGTTGCTACTAACCTGGAGGTGTGGGTGTCCTTGATGAATATGGACACTCCCCCTCCCTTTGTGGTTCGGCCCGGGTTTTGGGGCCGAAAAGCATGATACGAGGTATAGCCTGGTAGCACTGGAGTGCTCTCAGGAGCCTTGAACCAGGTTTCAGTTACTGCACAGACGTCGATGTTCTCCATACTGAGGAGTGCATCGAGTGCCTGTATCTTGAGATTTAGACTTCTGGCGTTGAGCAGCATTACCCTTAGTTTTTTTCCATTTTTGTTTTCTAAGGAGGTGGGTTTGTCTTTTGAGCCTTGCCTAAAAAAGGCAATATGGGGGTGGCAAGAGCCTTAGCCAATATCCGGAAGCCCAGTGGTGACAGGTGTAAGCCATCCCTTGCGAAGCAGCGTGGCTTGTCCAACATGTCATCCCAGGCAGATAGACATTGGATCCCCTTAGAATGACACCAGTACTTGAGCCAATTATTAAAGCTGATCATGTTGTCTTTGTATTGTGGCATCATTCTTGGTGAGGGCAAGATGCTGCTCAGGGTCAGGGTCATACCAGCCTGGGCTACATAATCAGAGAGCTCCTCTATGTCTCTTTTCATGTAGTCCAGGGAGGTACATCTCACGTCATTCATGCCAGCATGGACAATGACAGAGTCATATTTGTACTTGCTTTGGAGTGACCTGAGTGCATGTGTTATGTGGTGGATCCTAGTTCCCAACAGGCAGCTCACAGTCACCCTCTCCTTGTTCAGCCTGGTAAGCGGGACATCAGTGTGTCTGACTATAGAGTCACCTATTACTAGTGTATCAGGCATGGTGTTTGGCTTTAAGGGCTGTGATTGGTTGACACACTGATTTATTGAAGTATGTGTTGCATGTGTTTTGTTTTGAGGTGGTGGATTTTTGGATGTCTGCTTTGGGAGCCTCTGTTGTTTTGGTAAGTTTTTTATTAGAGCCTCCGAGTATGTCTTTGTGTTTTTATGTGTTTGGTTTGCAGTTGTGGTAGGTCTATGTGGGACTGGGTTTGTTGTGCGTGTGGTTACCATCTCCTCCTGTCTGGTCATGCCAGCCCTGAGTTGAGAGAGTTCAGCCTCCAGGTTGGCTATATAGTTGCATCTCTCATATGTATTTGTGTTTGTTGGGAGGAGGAGAGGGTTGTCTGTGTACATGAACTGGAGAGGATGCCAATAATCTACCACTCGACATGCTAGAACAGTATAAGGGAGTGCTGTGCCTTTAAGGGAAGTGGATATTCACAGGGGTGGTAGGTGGATGTAGTGCTTACTTAGTACGAGAGTGCTTACTTAGTAGAGAAGTTTTGAGAACAAGTGCTAGGCTTATAATATAGCGAGCTGTCTGATTATACTAAGAGTAGAGCTTCCTTAAGGGAAAATTTGAAGAGCAGACTTGGCGGAGCCAGAAGAAGTTTAACCTTGTTTAACCGGTGCTACGCTATGCGTACAATTGCGCAAAGATGCGCAAACGCGGATTTTAAACAGGGAACTACAAAAGAGGTAGAAATGGTCCAAAACAACCAATTACTACAGCTCTTGTGCTGAGGTCACTTCCTACAGGGACAGGTAGGCTGCTCAAGGCTCCCCACTCCCACTGGTGAGCAAAGAAACTTCCTTCTATCCAAGTAAGGTAATGGACAACACAGGAACTACACCACAGCCCAGAATACAGCAATGCCTGTAAACTGGTCTAAACTAGTCGAGGAGAGGCGGGAAAACAAGGATTTTTTTTGTTTTTTTGATTGAAACACACAGAAAATGCAGAAACAGTGATAAATCAGTTACACAGGCTAGCACACTTTAGTGGGCAGCCTCAACAGTTAAATTAAACAAACAAACAAACAAACTTTCGATCAAATTCGACTAAAAAGTAACTTTAAGTGCAGATTTTAAAATAATGCAGCAAACAGCTAAAAAAACAATTTAAACTTGTTCAGGGTAAGCAACATAAGCTATTCCAAGTAAAAACAGCAAAGATACTTAAATCCAGAAAGTAGCTACTTTTCTGAGTTTTCTGTAGCTAGGACCACTCTGCAGGACCACGAGGAGCTTGTCTGAGCAGTATAGCCAGGAAAACAATGCCCAGAGGTGGATTTTAAACAGGGAACTACAAAAGAGCTAGAAATGGTCCAAAACAACCAATTACTACAGCTCTTGTGCTGAGGTCACTTCCTACAGGGACAGGTAGGCTGTTCAAGGCTCCCCACTCCCACTGGTTAGCAAAGAAACTTCCTTCTATCCAAGTAAGGTAATGGACAACACAGGAACTACACCACAGCCCAGAATACAGCAATGCCTGTAAACTGGTCTAAACTAGTTGAGGAGAGGTGGGAAAACAAGGATTATTTTTTTGTTTTTTTGTTTTTTTGATAGAAACACACAGAAAATGCAGAAACAGTGATAAATCAGTTACACAGGCTAGCACACTTTAGTGGACAGCCTCAACAGTTAAATTAAACAAACAAACAAACAAAATTTCGATCAAATTCGACTAAAAAGTAACTTTAACTGCAGATTTTAAAATAATGTAGCAAACAGCTAAAAAAACAGTTTAAGCTTGTTCAGGGTAAGCTACATAAGCTATTCCAAGTAAAAAAACAGTAAAGATACTTAAATCCAGAAAGTAGTCACTTTTCTAAGTTCTCTGTAGCTAGGACCACTCTGCAGGACCACGAGGAGCTTGTCTGAGCAGTATAGCCAGAAAAAAATGCCCAGAGGCGGATTTTAAACAGGGAACTACAAAAGAGCTAGAAATGGTCCAAAACAACCAATTAGTACAGCTCTTGTGCTGAGGTCACTTCCTACAGGGACGGGTAGGCTGCTCAAGGCTCCCCACTCCCACTGGTGAGCAAAGAAACTTCCTTCTATCCAAGTAAGGTAATGGACAACACAGGAACTACACCACAGCCCAGAATACAGCAATGCCTGTAAACTGGTCTAAACTAGTCGAGGAGAGGCGGGAAAACAAGGATTTCTTTTGTTTTTTTGATAGAAACACACAGAAAATGCAGAAACAGTGATAAATCAGTTACACAGGCTAGCAGTGATAGATTTTAAACAGGGAACTACAAAAGAGCTAGAAATGGTCCAAAACAACCAATTAGTACAGCTCTTGTGCTGAGGTCACTTCCTACAGGGACGGGTAGGCTGTTCAAGGCTCCCCACTCCCACTGGTGAGCAAAGAAACTTCCTTCTATCCAAGTAAGGTAATGGACAACACAGGAACTACACCACAGCCCAGAATACAGCAATGCCTGTAAACTGGTCTAAACTAGTCGAGGAGAGGCGGGAAAACAAGGATTTTTTTTGTTTTTTTGATAGAAACACACAGAAAATGCAGAAACAGTGATAAATCAGTTACACAGGCTAGCACACTTTAGTGGGCAGCCTCAACAGTTAAATTAAACAAACAAACAAACTTTCGATCAAATTCGACTAAAAAGTAACTTTAAGTGCAGATTTTAAAATAATGCAGCAAACAGCTAAAAAACAGTTTAAGCTTGTTCAGGGTAAGCTACAGAAGCTATTCCAAGTAAAAAAACAGCAAAGATACTTAAATCCAGAAAGTTGTCACTTTTCTGAGTTCTCTGTAGCTAGGACCACTCTGCAGGACCACGAGGAGCTTGTCTGAGCAGTATAGCCAGAAAAAACGCCCAGAGGCGGATTTTAAACAGGGAACTACAAAAGAGCTAGAAATGGTCCAAAACAACCAATTACTACAGCTCTTGTGCTGAGGTCACTTCCTACAGGGACAGGTAGGCTGTTCAAGGCTCCCCACTCCCACTGGTTAGCAAAGAAACTTCCTTCTATCCAAGTAAGGTAATGGACAACACAGGAACTACACCACAGCCCAGAATACAGCAATGCCTGTAAACTGGTCTAAACTAGTCGAGGAGAGGTGGGAAAACAAGGATTATTTTTTTGTTTTTTTTTTTGATAGAAACACACAGAAAATGCAGAAACAGTGATAAATCAGTTACACAGGCTAGCACACTTTAGTGGACAGCCTCAACAGTTAAATTAAACAAACAAACAAACAAAATTTTGATCAAATTCGACTAAAAAGTAACTTTAACTGCAGATTTTAAAATAATGTAGCAACCAGCTAAAAAAACAGTTTAAGCTTGTTCAGGGTAAGCTACATAAGCTATTCCAAGTAAAAAAACAGCAAAGATACTTAAATCCAGAAAGTAGTCACTTTTCTGAGTTCTCTGTAGCTAGGACCACTCTGCAGGACCACCAGGAGCTTGTCTGAGCAGTATAGCCAGAAAAAAATGCCCAGAGGCGGATTTTAAACAGGGAACTACAAAAGAGCTAGAAATGGTCCAAAACAACCAATTAGTACAGCTCTTGTGCTGAGGTCACTTCCTACAGGGACAGGTAGGCTGCTCAAGGCTCCCCACTCCCACTGGTGAGCAAAGAAACTTCCTTCTATCCAAGTAAGGTAATGGACAACACAGGAACTACACCACAGCCCAGAATACAGCAATGCCTGTAAACTGGTCTAAACTAGTCGAGGAGAGGCGGAAAACAAGGATTTTTTGTTTTTGATAGAAACACACAGAAAATGCAGAAACAGTGATAAATCAGTTACACAGGCTAGCACACTTTAGTGGGCAGCCTCAACAGTTAAATTAAACAAACAAACAAACTTTCGATCAAATTCGACTAAAAAGTAACTTTAAGTGCAGATTTTAAAATAATGCAGCAAACAGCTAAAAAACAGTTTAAGCTTGTTCAGGGTAAGCTACAGAAGCTATTCCAAGTAAAAAAACAGCAAAGATACTTAAATCCAGAAAGTTGTCACTTTTCTGAGTTCTCTGTAGCTAGGACCACTCTGCAGGACCACGAGGAGCTTGTCTGAGCAGTATAGCCAGAAAAAACGCCCAGAGGCGGATTTTAAACAGGGAACTACAAAAGAGCTAGAAATGGTCCAAAACAACCAATTACTACAGCTCTTGTGCTGAGGTCACTTCCTACAGGGACAGGTAGGCTGCTCAAGGCTCCCCACTCCCACTGGTGAGCAAAGAAACTTCCTTCTATCCAAGTAAGGTAATGGACAACACAGGAAGTACACCACAGCCTGTCTATCTGATGACTCTGGGCATCTTGAGGCAATGTAGCAATTGCCTCATGTACACAGACAACCCTCTCCTCTTACCACCCAACACCACAACCTGTGAGAGATGCACTTATCTAGCCAAACTGGAGGTAAAGCTCTCACCAACCAAGACTGAACTTGACAGTCAAGAGGAGAAGGTAAACACTTGCACCACACCACACTCATCACATAGTCCCACTAAACCTACACCACCAAAATCCACACATAGAAACACAAAAACATTTGCAGAGGCTCTCAATAATAATCTGCTCAAGCAACAGAGACTTCCAAAGCATAAATGCAAGCAGCCTCCACCCCCAACACAACCCAAATGACACATAGCCCACAGACTCAGTGTGCCACTAAACCACAGCCCATAAGGCAAACCAACATACCCAACACGCTAGTCATAGTTACTCTGTAGTCAGGCATGCTGATGTCACACTCACCAGGTTAAACAAGGAGAAGGTTACTGTCAGCTTCCTGTCAGGTGCCAGGATCCACCACATAACCCACGCACTCAGGTCACTCCACAACAAGTACAGATATGACTCTGTCATTGTCCATGTTGGTGTGAACGACCTGAGATGTACCTCCCTGGTATACATGAAAAGAGACATGGAAGAGCTCTCCAATCTTGTAGCCCAGGCAGGTATGACCCTTGCCATCACCCAGAATGATACTGCAGTACAAGGACAAAATGATTGACTTCAACAATTAGCTAAGCTTCTGGTATCATTCTAAGGGGATCCAGTATATGTCTGCCTGGGACCACATTGTCAACAGACCATGATGCTTTGCCAGAGATGGTCTGCACCTGCCGCCCCTGGGATTCTGGACACTGGCTAAGGCTGTTGCCACCCCTATAATGCCTTTTTTAGACAAGGTTCAAATGACAAATTCACCACCATAACAGGAACAGGCAAGCAAAAACTGAGGGTAATGCTACTCAATGCTAGAAGTCTAAATCTCAAAATGCACTCACTCAAGGCACTCCTTAAAATGGAGAACATTGATTATCTGTGCAGTGACTGAGATCTGGTTCATGGCTCTAGAGTGCACCCCTGCTTTACCAGGCTATAACTCATACCACACTTTTTGGCCATTTAACCTGGACCAGAACACCAAAGGTGGAGGTGTGTCCATATTCATTAAGGATATCCACACCTCCAGGGTAGTTGTTGCACAGCATAATGCATCCGGGGTTATCCAAGTGCAACTAACTCTGGGCAAAACTGTAATCCAAAGTGTAGCTTGCTACAGATCCACCATCATTTCCCAGGATTCCCATGCCTCTTTTCTTGATATACTGGAAAATATTAGGGTTCAACCAAACACCCTAATAATGGGCAATTTCAACTACCCCCACCATTAACTGGAAAAATTACTCATGTACCAACTCCGTCACTCAACGCTTTCTGGAATTCATATACTCCAATGTCCTGGATCAACTAATCCACACCCCCATCAGGGGCAACAATATCCTAGACCTAGTCATTACCAACATTAGTGACCAGTGTTCCACACTTGAAGTCAACTCCTCGTTGGTCAGATCCGACCATAAGCTAAGCACTCTCGATATCCGCATCCCGCTCCCACCCACCATTAAGGAAACCACTGTAAAAAAATTCTCCAAAGCCAACTTCATGCTTCTTAAGACAGAAGTGGTGAACTTCATGACACCCATGCAGATAGACAATCCAGTTACAACTGCTGAATCCTACACAAATGCACTCTACAAGCACTTACACAAGTGCATAGATCGTGCTATCCCAAACAGAACCAAGATGCTATTCTCCAAAAAAAGGAAGCCAATCTGGTGGTCCCCTGCCATAAACAAACTCCACAACAGAAGGAAACAACTGTTGCAAAAGAGAGTAAAATACCATGAGTGGAGGAGCTCCCTGGTCAGCCTCAGTAAGAAGCTGAGATCCCTTATAAGATCCTCCAAATCTAGTTATGAAAACAAAATTGCCACTGATTCTAAGGGAAACCACAAACCATTCTATGGCTATGTCAGGAATCTCAATGGCAACACCCAGATCTGCTCTGAGGTACAGCAAAACGGTACAAAATTTACAGAACCAACTGATATTGCCAACATCCTGACAGATAGATTCAGTGCTAACATTCCCCCCCTATCACTCCCTAAAGGGCCCATATCTATAGAGGAGGAATGCAGAGCCCCTGTAATCACATCTATGCAGGTAAAAGCTGCACTCTCTAAAACCAAAAACACAGCATCCATGGGACCGGATAACATCCCAGGCTGCATTTTATACGAACTTTAAAATAAACTGGCTGCCCACCTAAGCACCATGTTCAGTCATAGTCACACGTCAGGCTTTGTGCCCACTGAATGGCAAACAACAACAGTTATCCCACTCCACAAAGGGGGAGCCACAACTGACCCTGGGAACTATCGCCCTATTAGCCTGACAAGCCTGGTCTGCAAGACCATGGAACGTATCATCATGGAACTCATAAAAAAAGACATTGGTAACCTCCAAACTCTGGACCCCACCCAGTTCAGGTTTGTGAAAGGCAGATAATGCCTTCTGAACCTGATTGACTTCTTTGGGGCAGTCACCAAAGTCATAGATGAGGGTAAGGTGGTTCACACGGCCTATTTTGACCTCGCCAAGGCTTCTGACACCATTCCCCATTCTTGAATTATAGCTAAACTCACTAAACTATGTATAAATACCTACGTCACAAGATGGGTTGCCATCTGGCTCACTGACAGAACCCACACTGTAAAAGTTGCAGACACCAAATCTGACTTCAAACCAGTGACAAGTGGAGTACCATAGGGTTCAGTCCTGGGACCTCTCCTGTTTGGTATCTACTTCTCTGAAGTACAGGCTAACACAGAAGGCCTCTGGCTAATGAAGTTCGCAGATGACTGCAAACTAGGAGCCATAGTCAAGTCCCCAAATGATGTGAACATCCTACAGAAGGGCCTCGCTGAGACAGATGCCTGGTGTCAGAGGCATGGCCTCAAGCTCAATGCCAAAAAGTGCATTGTCACCCCTTTTGGTAAAAACTCTAAACCCAAGCAGTCTATCTAGTAATCACATCACCATAGTAGTCAGGAAATTCTTCTATGTGGCACACCTCATCACAAAAGGGTTCTCATCCAGGAAAAAAGAGGTCATTGTTCCCCTCTACTCGGCACTCATTAGACCCATTATAGAGTACAACGCCCCTTTTGGAATGTACCTCACAAGACATCTGCAGCAGCTGGAAAGGCCGCAGAGGTACCTCACAAAGAGGATTACTGGCCTCAAACAGATGCCCTACACTGACCGTCTCATAAAACTCCAGCTTTACTCTGTAGCATATCACCTACTCTGAGGAGATCTCTGCCTAACATATAAAGCTATGTTAAACCCAGAACTGTTGGACATGCTACAACTAAAGAAATCCTAATCCCTCCAAGCTAAATGCTCTAGGGACCTACACCTTGTCACCACAATAAACAGGACATGCTGGAGGGATAGATTCCTGTCCCATAGACTTTCTATACTCTGGAACAAGCTACCCATCTATGTCAAGCAAAGTTCCTCATTACCTCTCTTCAAGAAAAATCTTAATGAGTCAATGGGAAATAGGAAATACACCTCAGGGATCACTTCTGTGGCTCTGCTTGACAGGGGCACAGGAAATTAACTTTCTTGGCTGGCGTAAGCCAGGGAACCTTATCGGCTAGGCTTACTTAGGCGCTTGGGCCGATAGCCTAGTACCTACCTAGGAACCTATACATTTTTAGGCGCTAGAGCTTCTGAGTGGACCTCTTTGCCTAAAGGGATTTCTATTTCCCCTTTGTTATAGGAAATTCCCTTTTGTCTCCAGGTACAGATATTACTTCAAATTTCTGTTTGACAGTTGATTTGTGCTTGCAGATGTATTGTGCTCAAATTTAATAATGTTCTGAGTCCAGTAACCTTTGCATTTCCTTCCCTTCTATCACAGTAGCTCATTTAACAATTTTAGTGACAACACAGTAACAGACAAGGACATTCTACCATTCTAGTAGTTAAAAGTCTACAACTGTCACGTTTTATAGGTGTGCTTTCAGGTGTAGCGTGAATCAACATTTTCTGTATGTACTGTGTTTCTGTTAGCAACTATGTAATATTTTATTTACTTTTTTCTGGAACTTTTAAACAAGTCACCTCAAGTGGTAATCAGATGGTAATTTTTTCTTTTCTTTTCTGCAAGCATAAAAACATATTTAGGTGAAGGTATATTATTATCCCTTGTTGAATACATCTCTGATTTGGAGGTTGCAGTTTCATTTAACAACAGCCATTTCACTAAACAACTATCTGTTCAGAAAACTTAGTGTGACGCTGTCATACCCCTTTTTTAAGTTTCTAGGGAGTGCTATTTCAGACTTACCAACAGATGGGATCTGAAAATTATTTACATAAGGTACAAGCCAGTATTTTAAAATATGTATTAAATCACCCATCTGTGACTTTATTGATCTGATCATACTGATGTGTGAAATGTAAAAGTGCTTTGAGTAAATCCCCAGCTCTAGCTAATATTTCCTTGTTCAGTTTCTGTTAGTTGTATGCATCATCATCAAGGTCCATGAGCACCCCCATTTTAGTGTAAGAGCAGTATCGTTTCACACTCAGCTTGGAGTCATTTACTATATACACAGATTTCTCAATTGCCGCTAAATAAGCTTCCATATCATCTTCCATTCTGAAGGTTTTCAGAGGTATATTGCATTGAGATGGATATTTAGCTTATTATAGTGGATATTTACTGCTGGAGGCTCTGTAAATGTTTTTCATTGTCTACACTTCTTTCTTGAAGAGCTTTCACAGAATTCACAAAAGCCTCAGTTATTGTTTCTATTCTGATCAGAACACAACAACTACAGTTTCAGTGGTTACACTTCATAATCTTGAATTACTGAAAGCTCGAAATTCAGTAACCCGAGACCATGAAGCTGAAAACCAGAATGCCGAAAGTGCATAAGAACGAATTTGAATATCTGGAATTCGCACTTATGCATTTCCGGTATGTCGCGTGTAGTGTTATGGTGCCTGAAATGGCAGTCAAGTGAGTGTTTGTGCGTGTGTTTTTGTACGTTGTGTGTGTAGGTAAGGGTAGGGAGGTACAAGTGTGAGTGTTGGATTTGTTGGTGTTTGTGTATGTGTGATGTGTATTTGTGTGTGAGTGAGTGGAGGATGGTGTGGTGTGAGTGTTTTTTTTTATGTTATGTGCGACCTAAGAGTTGGTATATATAAGTAGGGGGTGTGTGTGGGGGTGCAACCCCCCACATGGGGGGTGCAGGGGGGCTTGACCCCCTGCTTATATGTAGTGTAGGGCTGTGTGGTTTCTGTGCTGTGGGTGGAAATGGTGTGTATGTTAAGTGGTGCATGGTGTATGTATGTTCGTGATTGTGTGATTTGGGATTGTGGATTTGGTGTTGTGAATGGTTCGACTTCATAGTCTCGGGCTACTGAATTTCGAGCTTTCAATAATTTGAGATTATGAAGTGAAACCGTTTCAGTATACATAAGTTGAGAGGAGCCAATAACCTAGGTCAGACTAACTATTAGTGATTTCCACTTAAGCAGTATCATTGTCCTCAGAAAAGCTTGAGTTCCTTTCTTGGGTGAGGAAGAACAACTTATGTAGAGCATTTGCATTCATGTAGATTAGAAACTCACAGTTTATAACAGATCTGTGTTTATATCAGCTGAATCCACCGGTGTAGCAATGTAATGTGCTTGGTGTAACAAAATTATTCTGTGGAACCAGCTTTTAGTTTGAAGTTGAAGTTTATTTATAATGATACGCATTGCTAACATTAAGGGTAATAACAGAAAAAAATACAATCATAAATGTACTGTTAGTCTGCACCAGTAGATACTTTTCTGCAATAATGCTCTTGTAGATGCAAGCCCACTAAATGCAGTCATTCACAAATCAGCATTTATAATCTTTCGAAACTTAGCTGAAGCTGGCCTCTTTTCAGTCAGTGCAGTTTCAATGTTTGTTCCTATGGTTTCCCAAAGTCAGACAGTAAAATAAACAGTACTTAAATATAGCATTTCCTTTCCCTTCAACACACTTTATACTTTAGGCAGAGTTAATTCCATTAGATTCTCTTTTTGCAAGGTAATGGCTCCCATCCCCTTTTCAGGTTTCAAAGACTTCTAGATCACATTCATAATGTACATATAGCTCCCACTCCCCAAAGACTATTCTTCAAAAACTATCTAGACACAGAGGTCAGGAATCTGACTCCCTCATGAGGTAGTGGTCATGATGTACTTCTAGCAGCAACTACTCTTATTTATTTGTCTGTTTTTCCTGCCTACTTCAGACTTAGACACTCTCTATATCCCCCTTCTATGACACTCCTTCTTGCAATGGCAAACCCTACTGGTGTATAAATATAAAGTGTGTGCATGTATCTGTGTGTGTGTGTGTGTGTGTGTGTGTGTGTGTGTGTGTGTGTGTGTGTGTGTGTGTATATATATATATATATATATATATATATATATATATATATATATATATAAACAAGTCATAAATCTCATCCTGTAAACCATGTATGACCCTATTTAAATGTAATGGATTTAAAGCTGTATATGACATTTCATCTTCCAAGAGTTCTTTCATCTTTAATTCATAGTTGCTCTTATCTAAAATCACTACTGCTCCGCCTTTATTGGGCGATCTTATAACTATATTATTATTAGTTTGTAGTTCTTTAAGAGCTTTCTGTTCATTACTGTTTAAATTGTGAAAATCACTTTTAATTTGTTTATTATTTCCTCTATATAGTGCTAATAAATCCCTTTCGGATAATATAGTGAGACCAATCGTAGCTAGTAAAGGTTGGCTGACAGAAACAATATCAATATACATTGAGAAAAAACTTAGAAATGTTGTAGAGAAGACAGCCACAATAGTAAGGGATACACAACAATTTATAGAAAGTCTTAGTGAGTATAGGTTTCAAGAGACAGAAGAAGAACCAGTATATATGGTAACGTTAGATGTAAGTTCTCTATTTACTTCTATACCGAATGACATTGGCAAAGAATACATGAGACTTTATTTAATAGCAAGAGAGATGCCCAGAGAATTGATAATAAGATGCGCCATGTTGATGGAAATAATATTAAAAAACAATGTTTTTATATATAATGAACAATATTATATACAAAAGAGAGGAGTAGCCATGGGCACTCCCTGTGCCAACTCTTATGCCAACATAGTTATGGCATATTGGAAGTACACATACATTATTAGAGCCATGTATTTTGGCAACAACATTCAATTCTATAAATGTTTTGTAGATGACATCTATTTGATTTGGAAAGGAAGTATTGAGACACTTAAAGACTTCATTAAATACATAAATGGGACGAGAGAGTTTTTATCCTTCATAGGAAAATGGTCTAAGGACCAAATAGAGTTCCTAGACGTATTGTTATTAAGAGAAGGGCAGCATATAGAAACACAGTTATATAGAAAAGAATGTCAGAAGAACACATTACTGCACCGTACCAGTATGCATCCCCCTCATATATATAAAAACATAGTTAAGGGCCAAATGTTGAGAGCATCTAGACTTACGAGTGATGATAATAAATTTAATAGCATCATAGACATGTTACAAAATGAATTTGAAGAAAGAGGATATAAACAAGATGAGATAGTGAGTTTGAGCCAAGGAAATAATATGAGAAGGGACACCATAGGGAAGCCATTTATACATAAAAGAAATAGTCAAGACGATATTCAAGTAAGAACAAGTAACAGAGAGAAGTTTAATAGGATAGTTATGCCATACACTAACAATAATGATAAAGTTAGAGAAGTTTTTCTAAGAAATTGGAACATTCTCACAGTTGATACAAAGATAGAACAAATAGTAGGACCAAGGCCGAACTATACATATAAGAATACAAAACATTTGAAAAGACTACTGTGCTATGAAAATACAAAATCAAAGACAGATATCTCTGATAGGAAAGGTACTTTTTCATACAGGTCATGTAACCAATGCATTTACTTGTCAGGTAGAGATTATTTTATACATCCTACCACAGCATGGAGATATAATTTCAATTTTTATGCAGATTGCAAGAGTAGAGATGTGATATATATAGCTACCTGCACATGCAATAGCTTTTTCCGTAGGCAAGACCAACAGGACACTACGTAAAAGAGTACGAGAACATATTTACGCAGTCAGCAAGGAAGATGAAAGTAATGCCATATCAAGACATGTTCTAACCTTTGGTACTAAATATAGTTTTAAATTCACAGTAGCAGAGATAGTAGAGAGGAATAGTGGACTAGGAAATTATAGAAATGACACCGAACAGAGAGAAGCTAGGTGGGTTATGAAGTTACAAGCACATAAATCAATGGGCCTGAATGATAGAGTTTCCCTTAAGCTGTTTTTAGAAGCTAGGGACTTTCAACACTAGACCCAAGGCTGCTACAATAATGAATAACTTCATTTTTCATTATTTTTTCATAATTTTTTATTCTATTTTTTAGTCTATTTTTCAGTCTGTTTTATTAAATGAATGTAAATAAGCATATTAAATAGTTTAATGTGTTTGTATATTTTGTATTTCATATTATATACATTTTAGAATATAGTAGACATTCTTCAGTTATTTCTATGTATTTAAAATTGAGTAGTATATGTATACACACATATTTTATATTCTATATTCCATTTTTTACAGACAGAGTATAGAAACATTGTATTTTTCTGTATTAGTAAATAATGAGTTTTGAATTTTTATAGAAGTTGTTTTTCTATAATTCACTTTTATATATATTATATACTATTAGAGTTTTAAGCACTAGCACTTTATGAGACAATTAATTCTTAATTGAGAATAGATGTTGATTGGATATATTTTTAATGAGTTCAGTTTTAAATACTAGAGCTTGATACTTAGTCAACAGTCTGAAGAAGCATTTGCCATAAATATGAAAGCGCTTACTGTTCTAACGGTGAACCGATCGTTGTTATTTTGCATTTGATTAAACAGTTGCTTTTATTTGCCGTGGAGTGTTCTCATTTGGATTCATTAAATTAGATTACATTGAAAATGAATTAGACAAAATAAACCACAGAGAGGAGAAGGAAGTAATAATAATGACTTGAAAATAATGTCATGAACTTACAGTACAATTATTATCTGTTATTCATTAAGTTATTTAAACTGGAAGCTTGGAGATATGCACTTGTTAAACCCATATTTAAGGGAAAGGGGAACAGGACAAACTCAAAGTAATACAGAATCATACATTTATTTCATGATTATATAAAAATAATGGGAGGGTTATTTTGGATAATTTATTGTCCGAACTGGAAAGGTTGGGGCTTGAAACCATATATGAATATACACATGTTGAAAATATATCTAGAACCACTTATAACACGGTGTTCTATAACAATATGATAACTGCTATAAATGAAAAATTCTACTGTGATGTAATTATGTGGACTTAACTTCAGCAGTTGATATGGTCATACATAAAACACTGATCAGTTAGAACACCTAGGTATCGATGTATTCTTGATAAGATGGATAGCTGCATGGTTTACAAATACGGCATAGCAAGTATCTTGACTAGATTGATCATTTAAATACAGTAGAATAGCATGATGATAAATACATCAGAAACTAGGCATATGAGATTTGGGAGACATACATTGAAAGGTGAATATTTAATACAGCACACTGATTGAAACTGTAGATTCATTTAAGGATGTGGGAATACAGATAGATCCAGATTTGAACTTAATCAATCAAATGGATAATGATAGTTATTGAATTATAGGTTGTGTAAAAAGATTTATAAAGTCTAGGAAATCAGAAATGATGAAATCGTTGTTTAAGTTGCATTAGACCCAAACTTGAGTATGGAATAATAATACGGAAACCTTATAAAGGACAAGCATGAGCAAACTAGAAAGAGTACAGTGGAAATATACCAAGGGCATCCATGGATGAGAAAACTTAAATTATTATAAAAGACTAAAACATCTGAACTTGTACTGAGTTTCATATACACATTTAAGAAGAGATCTTATTCAGGTATATAGGGCATTCAGAGACAACTACCTCTTGGAATGATTGGAGTTAACAAGAAGTGCTAGAGAATCATCAGACAACCTATGTAGGCGATTCTATAGGAATGAGAAGTGTACTGATTAGTTCTCTGAGACAGTAACTGATGCATGGAGTAGACTAACAAAATACATGAAAGTAAGCTATAGTTTAAATATTTTTAAGAACAGCCTGGACACTTATAAAGGGAATAACTGTTTTGGTTTATTGGTAGGCTAGAAGGGCATTATTGCCCCTGCCTAAAATATTTGTATGTATGTATGTATGTATGTATGTATGTATGTATGCATGTTTGAGCATTCAAAGTACATCATTTCAAACATGGTGAGACCTGTAGGTCTAGCAAGGTAATATAATACACAAGTACCTGATGATAGGGATGAGTTTTCCCTAAAGAGAAAAAGAACCTTTTGTTCGAATTACAAGTAAAATGTTTACCAGTGGTCCCTTTTTCCAGTGCAGAACATATAATGAATCAATAAAAAGAGCAGTCCTATTTTGACAGAGACTGCTGGAAAATCATATTTAAGCTAGACTACATCTTTCATTCCATTTATGTTTATTTAGAAATAAAGAAGGATAAACTTTTTTCCATAAGTCTACCTGGATTAAATGTGTAAATGTACTTGACTCATAATCAATATAGTTTTCTAGTGTATTTTAAGAAATTATGTAAAACAGTAGCTGTCACATTTACAGCTGGATATTTATTCTATTTCTGCATAATCCTACTGTTCCAACATTTGCCTTTCTAGAAGGTATTCTTGATTGTTGCAGTCTGGCAGTCATATTTAAGTCTTTTTAATTTATATAAAGTTAAGAAGTGTAGTATTCTTGTGAGTTTGGTCTGCCAAAATCAAATATTTATTTCACCTCTTTACAACAAAAAGAAGAAATTCACTTTCCTAAGCCTGCTTATATAGAAAATGCTGTCTGTTACTTCTATTTTCTCTGTAAAATTATTGGAATTATTTCATGATAAATGACGTAATATATGTTTTTTTTTTCAATATGGTGTCCATATGGAAATGACACTTTACAGTATGGTTTTAAGTAATGATAAGAAAACAATCATCAGTAAGTGTTTTGTGGCACAGATGAACTTTAACATGTATAAAATGCTCTTGGTAAGCTCTTTACACATCTTATCAACTTAGGTTAAGAAGTCAGGATTAGTCACCTGTACGCTTAAGGTCACAGTTGTTGTCAGATACCTAGATCAGTTCTGCCTGATGATGAGCTTATAACTACTAACACATTGAGTTTGCTCATGTTAATATCTTTTCTTTTCAACCACTGAGCTTATGTAAGGAATTTTGCATCTTCCTGACATATGAAAGGGCATAAATATTTATTGTAATTTTGATTTCATTTGAGTGTTCAAGGAAGAGGGACCAGCTACTGCAGTTTTGAGTTTAGTAAGCTGGGGCCTTGTTCACAGGTCAAGGTAGAAGGGATTGTGAGTTTAATCAGTGGAATAATAAGGCAGTAGACATGCTGCAGATATTATGCTGAACTGTGGTAACAAAGCAAGATCCGAGCCATAGCATAAAGCTCTCATTCCTCACCTATGGCTATGAAATTCAGGCACTGACCAAAATGACCAGAAGGATGAGATCACTGATACAAGAGGCAGAAATAAGGTTCCTGCATCTTGTACTTGGCCTACTTACAATAACTGAATGAGACAGTTTGCAGTATAGAAGGAATGCACAGCACAGCCTCTTCACTATTGAGAGAAGTCAGTGGAGGTGGTTTGGGCCCCCATGTGGATGCCACCATTTGATCTCACATGGGAGGTATACAAGGAAAAAAACATTAGGCGGAGTCCCAGGGCAGACCCAGCCAGGACAGATGTCAGATGTTGCATATTTCAGGTTGCCTGAGAATATAGGAGCATCTTCAGAATCAGATGAAGGTTTTTGCTGGGGATAGGGAAGGCGGTTCTACCCTGCCCAGCTTGCTTGGGAACATCTTGCTGTGAGGTCACAACATTAACCACTACACCACTATGCCACCTTAGTAAGTAACACATGAAAATAATTTTCTTCTGTTGGGATACTGGTAGATCTCTTTTCTCATCTTTTGTAATTATTTTGATTTTTTTTTTACTATTAGAGTTCAGCTTCTGTTTCTGACTGTCTCTCTGCTTTGTTGTAGGAGAGAGAACCTTCAGAGTGCTCAGTTTCTATTTTTGTAAGCTGATCATGACAATTGTCAGAAAAGAAGTTTGCCCCACAACCCCCACAAAAAAATTATACAAGCACATAAAAACACAGCTATTACCCATATGGGAATGCTTACCTAAGCCCTACTTCACTTTCAGTTTGAAAACAATAGTGCCATCACTAGTAATGGCATACCCAACTAGACAGTGATCTAGCAGAGTAGCCCCTCAGTCTGCATATAGTGTTTCCACAAGGATCACTATGATTACATACTCTGAGACAGACAGAGACATATACACAGCATGTAAACATTCAGTGCTTTTCACAGATTAGAAGTGCTGCTGTGTAGATGAAAAACTATTGACTATCAACCCCATCTTATTGTATAGAGTGGTAGTTGTTAAAAATAAAGGTGACAGTGCAGGGTAAGCTGTTTCAGGCCATTCTGTCTTACTCTGGCATCCATTTGAAATAGTTTATACAAGGAAAATGTGCCCACTGAATGAAGTGATCGTATGGAGAAACCATTCATATATGCTGAAGTAACAGTTAACTGATGTTGCATGCATTCATGCAAACTTTACAGACTAGTTGCATCTTATTCACCATCTTTGAAACTATATTGGCATGAATTACCTCTTAGAAAAGGTGCATCATTGCCACTTTTGTAATAAATGACATGAGTTACTAATCAGTCTTCCAATATACCTCAGTATGAATTGTCCAGTTATTGACAATTAATATCTAATGCATCATTTAATGTTTAAAAATGTTCCCTTACTTGTTTAATCTATGATATGTAGGTTGCTGGGTTAACAAAAACAGATATTTGCATGCAATCTATTACTGTTTAAAGTAAAACATTTTCTACAGCAGTTCATTTTTGTTGCTTGCCGGCAAGAGTTATTAATTAGCTAGTATTTGGATCTAAATTATGCTCCTGATGTGTTTCTTCTTACAGATATGAATGCCACATTTTTGTTTTGATCTTCTTTCAGTACTATTATTTATTGATTTTTTTTTTTACTTTTTTGTATTTGTTTACCGGAAAGCCCACTGGGCCTGACAGAGACCATTTTCAGTGGAGACATAGATACAGAAAAAAAATTAAAACCACCTCTCACATAACTTGGAGATGGTACTCATTAAGCTGATAGAACCAGAGCTGTAGGAAGGGTGGGGTAGATGGTCTGCCCCATGTGCCAGCTGATAGGGGGAACTGATTAGCATGTGCTATCTTAAGGGAAAAAAACAGAACAGCTGAACAGTTTAAAAGCTGCCAGTAAGCACATAGGATTATTTAAGGACAACTTGTAATCTGATAAACTGTTATTTTCTTCCAAAAGTAGCAGTCAATTATTATGTTGCTATATAATAAACATATTTTTTATCAAATTTCCATGCTGTCATGATTAATGACAGCAAATTATTTCATAATAATACATTTACTAATGTAGCAATCTAATAATTTGATGCCACCTTAAAAAACAGAATGACAGCTTGCAGACTCAGGCTTTTTCTTTCAAAGGTAGGAATGGATTATTAGTTTGCAACATTTTTATAAAGTTTTGTGCTATTGTCATATTTATTGACAGCACTGAATGTTTTTAAAAATATGCTTATTAATATAACAGCCTAATAGTGTATTGATACCTAAAAAGTAAGCATTTGTTAGCTATGATTAAGTGATTGAAATTGCCTAGAGGCAATGAGAAGCACCAAATGGGTGTGCTGCCCATGGTGCATCTCCCCTTCTGCAGCTCTAGAGAGACCTATAACTTTTGTAATCTATTTATCATTCTAGCTTTTATATAGTGGCACGCTTTATATTTTAGGCATGTATTAAACAGGACTTCAAAATAATCTCAAAATGAGAAGTATGTATATTCTTTTTAGTCAAATGATACATTTGTCTAGACTATGACTATTTTGAAGTTTGGCGTCTTTCACTTTTCTATAATAATTTATTTGACATTGTAGAAATGAAAAACTTTGCTATCAGTGTATAATTTATTAATAGCACAGTACTAATTTCAATAATGTCTTAATATATACCTCAGAATTGTACAAAATGTCTGGGTTCGCTTTCTTAACAAGACATTAACCAACAAGGATACTACAAAATGTTGTGTTGCTCTGCTCTTCTGGTCTGACTTACACTTATCTAAAATGTTTTCCTAACTTTTACTTAATTGCCTAGTTTGGTTTCTATAGGTATCCTTTCCTGTCTTGTCTATATTATATATTTATTTTTTATGGTAATAAGCTGTTAATGCAAAGTTGCTGTCCTAATCATATTTGTCTTGTTATATAATCACTTTCCTAGTGCTCATTATTTAATTCCTATAAATGTCTTATTTTTAAGAGATACTGTTATCGTTTTCTGTTTATGTCTGTTAGTTGTTTCCATATATTTTATGCTGAATAACATGTTGCAGCATGAGTTTTCCCATATTCGGCTTGTTTTAATTCATTTAAACCTATCAGTGTAGCTTTTCTGAACCAATTGCCCCTGGCCTTCATTATACCATTGTTATTGTTGCCTTTATGTGAATATGATCATATGCAGACCGGGGGACTGTTTCTCTTGAAAGAACATCATTCAGGTTAGTAAAACCAAGGCCCAACATATTATTATTCCTTATTGGAAATTAAACTACCTATATACATTTACCTTCTATAAGAAATTTGTGAAAAGGGTAAAGATTCTAATTCTTCTGACCATTTTATACAAGACAAATCAGAGTCATGCAAGATTACAGTTTTACCATGCTAGAGGGAAGGGGGAAAACATGAGCACAATGAGTTTCCTGGGAGGGGCATTGAACCTTCTGTAGACCAACAACTGCTTGAGTTAGGTTGTTCATCTGTTCTGCTACACAATCACAGCTGGGTATATGGACTAACCTAACAAGTACTCAAACTATTTGATCTGTTTTCTTTTTCCAGAAAAAGAGCTACAACACCCACCACCATGCAGTTTGTTTTGTCTATACCTGAAAAGCATTCGTATTCATTCATTCCCTTGTTCATGCTTTCCTTCAAACATTTATTTTGTGATTACCCACTTAATCTAGTTCAAGCTGGGTTGTAGGTGCAGCCTATCCTCACACTCATTTGGTGCAAGGTAGAGACAATATTCCTTTAACAGGCAGGTGTATATTGTTGGAAGAACACGCACTTGATTGTGTGCTTGTGTCTAAGGCTAAGCTCATGTCAGTGTGCATGCATACATGCACACACGCATGTGTGCACACACACACAGACACACACATTCCTAATCATTTATCTATTAATATTATGATGAAAACATGCTCAGTCTAGGTACCTTTTGCTCTCACTTTTCACTTTTATAACCTAGCAGGCACACTTTAAATACTGCTATTTTACAGAAGATTGCCAAGTACCTATATACGTGACACAGAATAACACATTATCTAAATGGGAATCTAATAACAGTTTCACCTCACTTCTCCAGGCTTGAAGCTAAATGCCACAGTCACAACACTATACAGATTGTGTTTATCTGTGGATGACTAGTGATATATTGTTTTTATCTATTTATCCTACTAATCACCTTTTCAGTCATGAGCATGCATGTTTTTCCCTGTCTTCCTTATCTTATCTGCATATTAAAAATGCCCAGTATTTTTACATGTCCATAAGAATGTATAGTTGTGTTCTAAAAGCATATCAATTATATTTGTAAATCTGAGTTGTAGTTCCAGTAACACCTTTAACATTAGTTAAGTGGCTGTTTAATGACCAAATGCATGCAATATGCCATTTCTCTTTAAAAGTTTTTCTATCTTGTTAGCAGTAAAATGTGGATGTCACAGATCTGTTACAGAAAGGACCACAGCCATTTCATGTTGCTTACAAAGTGTATGCTAAACCCTTTTTTAATGTCTGCAGCTAGTCTCTCATGAAAAAGATTTGCCACTGGACACAAACTACTAAAAGAAACCCCTCTTTGTTACATTTCTTAGTTAATGGCATTACCTCATACTGCAAATTCAAAAAACAAAAAAAAAAAAAAAAAGTTCTGCTGCAATCCCAGATGGTGCATAAAAATTTACCTTTACATTTAGTATTTTATAGCAAAATATTAGCTACTGCTTTATTACAGACATGAAATTTGATTCACTTCTTACACGTGTTTCTGACTTCAAACAAGGGTGGGGGAGAGCTATGCAAGAAACTTGCATTGCTGGGGCCTTAGTAATATCCGTCAGTAAACGTGTAATTAAATAGGGAGCTGTATTTATCTTGTGCATTGCCCGCAGGGGACTGCCAGCACCAAGCAAGACCTCTATTGATGAGGCAAGATTCCAAACATGCCTTTATGAAAAAACTGTGGTAATTGTAACATTTATTTTCCACACTCTTCTCCCAGTCAATCAATCTTTTCCTTTACTTGTCAAGAAAACAAACTAAGCATTTTCAGGCATTGCTTATGTGAAGTAAAGAAGGAAGCATTCTGTGCAAAACATACATTTCCTTTTGTGCGTGTTTGATTCTGTCAGTTCAAGTGAAATCTGAGTGACAGAAAACAAACCACCTATGTTCTGTTCATTTATCAGAAAGAATTTAACAAGTTAAATTAAGTGCACAAGATACAGAGTGGAAAACAACAGAAACAGATATATGACACAAGTTCCTGTAATAAAAATATCAACAATGTATATCTATCATTTGTAATTGGTAATGACAATAACTATTCGCTAACTATATTAAACCTTAAAGTGAGATAGTAAAATACGATTTCAATTAGCCTGGATCTGTGGCTAGTTTAGTGCACAGAAAATCAATGAAGTCACTTGCTGTCTTGGCTAATTTCCCTTCAGTCTGTAAAAATAGCAGTTCAGTGCTCCCTTTAAAAGGGGCAGCAGGAGTAGGAAAAATATTCTGTCAAAGAAATGAAACAAAACAAACAAATGCACATATTATTGATTTAAAATTGTTGCTGCAGTGTCTATCACATCCAGAAACTTTTAAAAATATACTAACATGTTGCTGGCCAATTGTCTTCTCCTTTTTTTACTGAGATATAAAGGAATTTTAAGCCTCACTCTTGTCTTCTGAGCAGATTATCTATATTCGGGAATACAAGGAAATTAACTGGATTACAACATTTAAATAATATTACTGCATTTTCAGTTAAATGGCAGGTTCTAACAGACTTTCTAACTTGACGGAGCCATTCTTCCTGATGAAGCTGCAAAACATTCTTAAGGTTGTTACATGATGCCTGAAAATTTAAAGTGCTCATATTCTACATGCAGATCAATACATATATGTAACAAACTACACCAGTGAACGTATATACTGCATATACAGGACATATGTTTATTACATTTGGAGTGCATGCATTTACTGGTGTACATATTTCATAAGCAGTATACTGATGAATGAAAATAAAAGGAAAAGCAGATATTTTCTTTTGGGCATACAGTAAAACTGGCTGAAGATTATTGATTTATGCTTATTTTTCTGATGTGCTACATAAAGCCTATTTATTAGGCTAGAAATGGTCTTTCTGTACATTTTTAGTTTGTGTGTGGCATATTATGGTAAGAATACAACATGTAAAATTGTACCAGAATTTGTTTGTATAAAATGCTCCTCGTTTAAATTCATTAACAAAACAAACTGAACTTGTCTTTAGTTAACATAATTGGTAGAACACCATAAAAGTAAACTAAATAAGACATAAGGTGTGCATGTGTTAAAATAAAAATGAAAAGAACCATAATTATGGTTAACAGACTCACACACTCTTGGAAAGTGAGTCAAGGGTATCCTTGAAATGTGTAGCAGGTGCTTTTCTGTGGGATGAGTTCATCTTCTCCCTTCAGAATAGCTTCTGTTATTCACTAGAAAAGGTCAGAAACATTAAAGTCTGTGGTCCCCATTGAAAACCTCAGCAGCTGAGCAGTTGACAATGAGCCATGGCTAAAATAATGTCAGTAGTTGTCATGGCAGTAACATAAATAGCACGTAAAGTCTTAAAGATCAGGAAAACAACCTTCCATAAAATGCTACTTTGTGTGTGTGTGTGTGTGTGTGTGTGTGTGTGTGTGTGTGTGTGTGTGTGTGTGTGTGTGTGTGTGTGTGTCAGTGTCAGGGTACAGTTTCCATATCTGACACACTGAGGCCAATGGGTCTATATCATGTTGTCAAACTCTTAAAAGTTCGAACGCCATATGGTCAACACCATATTATCGAACTTTTAAAAGTTTGAATATTTCAACGCAGATCTCCATACAGTGCTGAATGGGAAGATTTCCCTTTTCTGCACTGTAGTGCCAGCTCAGAGTTGGTATATTTAAAGAGCGGGGGGGGGGGTGCAGGGGGGCTTGCCCCTCTGCTTAAACAATTCAGGTAGATATATTTCTTTGGTTTATTTTTTTATTACATTTTTGAACTTTTAAAATTCGATCATATGGTGTCGACCATATGACGTTCGAATTTTTAAAAGTTCAATTATGTAATATAGACACAAGGTCAACAGGCCAGGAAGGCAGCAGCAGTCACAGTCAGTGGAGTGAAGGCAGAGGGTTTGGAGAAGTTTGGCAAAGCCATGGAGAATGACTTTTGGATAGTCTCAAATAGGTTTTTGCAAATCATTTAGTGACTCAGAAGAGGGATCAGGCAGGAAGCTGCTCAGACTTTTCTCAGCAAAGTAATGAAAAATGGTGACTTCACTTGGGACATTGTAGGGGGAGGGAAGAAATACTTTGAAAAATGTATGAACTCATTAACTATGCCTTCCCCTAAGGAGACATTGCTACAAAGAAATGGATGCAGTGGTATACTTAATCCATTCCATTGTCCTAAGGCTATCGGTGTATATGCGATTTGCTCTACAAAATGCACTGGCATTTATTGGGATGCTGTGGTTAATGCAACTTTTCAGTATTGCATAGACCATGAAGATACTAACTCTGTATCAGCAAATTGTGGTGGCAACCCATTTTCAAAAAAGAGATGCAAGACATATGCTGCAGTGTGGGAGATATTTTTCCTCAGCTTCAATGGGAAAGCCTAAGCCAGGATGCTGGAATGGAAACCATATAAATGCTGAGCCGTCAATTTACTTAGAGAAATATGCACTTTGTTTGGGCTATGAAGCAGAGGATCACATTTGTACCCTTGCAATGATAGTTATCGGGTCATGGGAGTTCAGTAGTGCAGTCTACACGTATCTTGTAAACATGGAGAAAGCATGAAATCATGTACCCTGAAATGTGCAAATGTTATATTTAAATGCTGTACTATTTGGATTAATTTAGTATTAAAACATCTCATTAAGTTGAATATGGTAGCTGTAGTAAATGGACAACCAAATGACTTCATGGCTTTCTCTTTCCACTTTTGACAATTTTGAGCTCTTAGATCAGCAGTAAAGCACAGCCTCACTTATCTGATGTCAGAGAGGGTGACATGAGATCAGCTTAGCTAATCTCATCATTCAGATAAGCACTTTGCTGAATGGCCAATTGAATGGAATTAATATATAGTCATACATGCGCAAAACATCTGAAGCAAGACAAATTGGTTAATTGAAAATACAGATGAGTGATGGAATGCAGTGTTGTAAAACCACTTCCTTAGTTATTAGAGTGTTTAATAAGCAGCACATTGCTTACAGTGGTCCCCCAACTCTGACATAGTACTTGATTCTGCAGTTTGAGATCTGTGATGGAAGGTTTACTTAACCAGTATTTCCTCTTTGTAGGAAAGGAGGTATTCTGCCTTCTTACTAGTGACAGTCTTGAACCAGAATCAGTACCAACAACCTGTATATAAAATTTCTAATAACCAGGTACTCACTCTGATATGGAGCCATTGATTCTTCAAAGCAAGGTTTAATTTATTAATTTCTAATGACACCTTAACTCCACTGCACCACCTTACTCATATATGCTAACCGTAACAGAAACCCTAACCATTTCCCTGCATCTAACCCAACACATTACATTACTAAAACCCTTTCAGTAACAGTACCTCGATAAAGGTGACACCTGATTTCAGTTTTATACCTGGGGATTGCTAATACGTGTTTTTTTTCATGGAAAAGATATACTCGATGTTTGTGATTTACTCTTATCAGGCACAATAGCATAAGTGGATAGTTAGGTATACTACAGAAACACAGGGTCTTTAAAATGAGCTGATACCCATCAAGATTAAGGTGCTTGCAAAATATCCCAACTAACATCCAACCCAAAGGATAAAAATGTCACAGAGACAAATCATTCAGTAATAACTGCAGGAAATCCTCAGCCAAGTTAGTTTTCATTGTGCATTACCTTAAACCTCCTGTAATGGAGGTCAATGGGATATATGCAAATGACATCGAGTATTTTAGCTACATGGCTTTTGAATGTCCATAATTTTTTAACTCTTTTTAAGTCTTTACGGTTGCATTTAGGCCAATAAATTGTGGGCTTGGCTTCATTGCTTAGAGCCTTAATCCTTCCCACCAACTAAAAGACCTCCCATAGCTCTTTTTTTTTTTTGCAAATCAGTGAGTTCTCATATTTTGGAAAATGCATACGTGTGCCTTCTTGTAGATCGGTTAATGTTTTAAGTGAATTAGAGTTCTGTGGCATTTAAGGCTCTGAGCTGTTAATGAATTGCTTCATGTAGTCATACATTCGAGTTTTGAATCCTCTGATCTCCATAGAGCCATAGGTATTTAGTAGGCTTTTGATTTGTGAGGATCTTAGAAGACTAGCGATACATTCTAATGATGTTTTCAGCTGTTACATTTTAAACACAAATAATGCAAAAACAAGCTGAGCATCTAGGTGTTGACTGTATGCAAGAGTGAATTTGCAATTACCCAACCATTTCCCCCAGATTACGTTTAAATAATATAAGAAAAGAACTTCACTTTAGATCCATCCAAATAAATATTATTTTCTGTAATACATAGGTATCCTTGCAATGTGTTCTATATATATTGCAAACACTTTCTGGTCATTATCTATGCATTTCTTCATTAATTTTATTACAAGCAAACATCTGAATGTGCACAGTTATAAATGAGACAGTAATTGATAGACACAAATATGTGTGTATGTGCATGTGTATGTCTGTTTGTGTTGATTAAAGTGTAGTTTTGTGTTTAATTTTGCATTTTAGTGGACTAGGTTGTATTTTAAGTGCAGCACAATCTCTATAGGGTGTCCATGTACTGGCTGACATGAGCATTACGTTTTTTGATGTTTCAAGGGTCGTTATTTTAATAGTTTGATGTTTTTATAGTTATCCTGTTCTAGTCTCAATGTTTTGACAGTCGACCTTTTGGTAATGCAATAATATGAGGTAGATGCAAACTAGTTGTACAGGAACATTTGCTCTTGACACAACTTCTTATGTTCTTTAACTACCCTATGATAAGGGTGATATTTTGCTGTAGCTTAATAAACACTGGTTTAAGCAAGCAGTACCAGCTTGAATCCTGTTTTCTTATTTTTAATAAGAATGTAAAGTGGTTTTTCACACGGATCTTACATATGAAGTTGTGACAACAGTCTATTTAGTAATTTGTAGGCCATTATCAAGAGCAATCGCTCTTGTACAACCAGTATTCACTTTTTTGGTATGGTCTCACTTAAAGAAAGTATGCACTTTCCTTAAAGCTGGAAAACAACATTTTCTGGGTACTAGGTTAAATTGTTTGTATAATATATATATATATATATATATATATATATATATATATATATATATATATATATATATATATATATGCATATACATATACAGGAGTGTACTTCAAAAAAAATCAGAAAATTGAATCTCAATTTGTCAAGACCACTTCAACGAAACCACTATAGATTGAAAACTGACATCATCAACTCCTGTTTAATTGAAGCAGTCAATCACTGATGTAAAATACCACCTCTATAAAAATAAGCCCGTAATACTTTACTAATGTACAGCGTACCACTTAGCAAAAATGGCAGACATTTCAGAGTACAAACCTGGAAGCACTAGAGTTGTTTATACAACGTTAGTATCGCAAAGAGGGAAAGAAATTCTAGTATTGAGCAATTACATTTAGAGTCTGGAGAAGACAGCTAAAATAAGAAATACTGGGCATGTAAGTTTAAACCAAAAGATACATGTAATGGTAGAGCTGTCAGTTGTTTTGTGGTAAAAGGATAAGAATTAATGAAGTCCACTAGTCATAATCACTCTGCCGAGCCAGTAGAAGTGGAAAGGTATAAGATTTGTAGTGATACTGAAGCAAAGAGCTTCTGTTTCAAGAGGAAAACCATGTCTGATAGTAGATGATGCTCTTGCATCCACCTCACTAGAATATGCAGAAAGCCTGCCAAGTAGAAAGGCACATTTACAACAAATCAGTAAAGTTAGAAAAGCTTGCATGTTCACAAAAGTTAAAGAGGTAGTTTGTGTCTTTCGGCTTTTCCCAGTTAGGGTTCGCCACAGCGGAACTCCGGTCCGCTAATGATTGGCAGTTGATTTTTACATACCGGCTTGCCAGGCCTGATGCACAACCTTCAACGAAGGTATGCCCATTCATGCATGTCTCCACACAGAAGACGCTCTATCTGAGAATCAAACTGGAAAGCGTCTTACTGTGAGGCGACAACGCTACCGCAGATATCTTAAATGTGCGGGTTGAGAATTCTCTGTTAAAAATAGGACACTTTCTTGGAAAAAAGTTCAGTGATCCCAGCAATGGAAATGCGGTATTGGTCCTTAGCATGATAGAAAATGTGTACAATCTAAGCCGTGCTACAGTATGGTTGATGGAGAGTATGCATATTAACAAAGACAAGCAACTTAGGCAACTATACAGTATACATGGACTTGTGAATTATGGAGGGTACATTTCTTTACTGTTGTTGTTCTGTTTTATGACTAAGAAATCTCTAAAATGTTATAATTACATGTGGCACTACTTATTTGAGCTGCTGAATGATAATAAATGTGATTGTAATGTAAAGTTTATACTATGTGGCTTTGAAATCGTGGGTATCAAAAGTGCACAACTGAATGTACCTAAAGGATGTGTTGCACAAAATATGTTATATTATTCAAACATGACATTTCAAATGTCTGTTAAGAAGCTTGCTGCTCTAGTATTTCTCTCAGAAAGCAATTTGTTAGTTATG
Organism: Protopterus annectens; assembly: GCF_019279795.1. NCBI lineage: Eukaryota > Metazoa > Chordata > Ceratodontiformes > Protopteridae > Protopterus > Protopterus annectens. The sequence continues at coordinate 1,257,296,409 of NC_056739.1, forward strand.
TAAAATGCATTGGATAGTTTCCCAGCTGAAGGCAAAGAACTATTTAAATATTTTTCAGAGTGGTATGTGTTGGGGAAACTGAGGAAGTTTAGTACTAGATCGACATCTACTGCATGTTTTCCTCCATTATTTCCCATTCAGTTTTGGAATGTCTCTGCACTTAATAATTTATTCTTACTGAGAACACAAAATACAGTAGAGGCATGACATTGGGGGTTAAAATGTTTGATTGGAAAGCAGTGTTTAGATTTTTCTAATGTGATGCCTGAAGTTGTTCAGGAACAAAAAAGGGTAGATGAAATTAGGTTATGGATGAATGCCTGCTGTCCACCTTCACCAAAGAAGAGGAAGTTGATGCAAAGACATAAACAATTTGAAGATATTTTGCAGCATAGAAGTGATTTCACTTGTCTACAATTTATTTCAGCTATAGCAATAGGGGTGAAAATGTAAATCTCTTTACATATTTTTGAAGGACTCTTGCTTTAATTTCACAATGGATTATGGGAAGTTCCTGTATTCTTTAGTTAGGGTTTCTTTTTGGTTGATTTAAGGTTCCATTACATATTCTGATAAGTTAAGTGATTTAATTTAGTATGAATTCATTCATCAGTGTTGGATTTATAACTTCCGAGAGGAATGTCGATTAAATGGGAGTTGATGGTGTCATTTTTTGATGTATAGTGGTTTTGTTGAAGTGGTCTCGATGAAATGAGATTCGATTTTCTGGTGTTATGATTTTTTGAAATAGATCCATAATATAATATACAATACAGAAAACAGTGGGATAGTTAGTGTACTGTACTAATGTGGGATCATGAATATCTATATCTATATATATATATATATATATATATATATATATATATATATATATATATATATATATATATATATATATATATATATATATATATATGAGTCGACTTCTGTTCAACGAAAACACATTTATTTGAAGAACAGAAGTACAAACCCATTTCTGCGAAAGTGCGCTTAACAGAAAGTGCACTTTCATGAAAATCAGTTAACCAAATCATGGTATAGTGGGGATAAGGAGATATATCCTTTTCCCCACTGAAGTGAAATCTTGGATTTAGTATATATAAGTAGCAGGTGTGGGGGGTGCAGGAGGGCTTGCCCCCCCCCCCGAAAAAATGTGTTTTAATTTGCCAGACACACTTCCAGTATTTATAAATATAAACTCCGAGATCACACTAAAGTGTGAAGAAGGATATATTTCCTTATGCCCACTGTACCATGATTCTGTGGTGCAGTGTTTTCTTTTCTTTTATTGCCAGTTTGATGAACCATTGTTCACTAGAGTGTGATTCACAAAAGTGCACTTTTGGTTAAGTGTTGGCATTTAATAAAATATTTTAGTCTCTAAGACAATGTTCTAGGCTTTTAAGCTGTATAGCATGTTGCAACTGACTGAGATAGCTAGTAATACAGAAAATAGTGGGATAGTTAGTGTACTGTACTAATGTGAGATCATGAATATTGGCATGCATGGCATTTACAAAGATACTGAACAAAATTGTTCCAAGTATTGAGCCTTGTGAAATACCTATATTACTGGTTAGGAAGGTTAAAACTGCTTGTGACCCTGTTATTGCTTGTTGTTGATTGGATTAATAATAGTTGGGCCATTCTTATGTGTTGTGTGCCACTCCATAATAGCCAGCCTTTGTAACGGGAGAGTGTGAGATGGTATCAAAGGCCTAAGTGTATAGTAGTAGTGGAAGGACATTTCTTTTCACTATGATTAACAGAGTAATCATATAGAGGTAAGCTCTTGACTGGTAATAAATATATCATGGAACAAATAGTGTTGCTGTAGTAAAGCTACTGTTCTGTACATTGGATATATTTATAATTAGTGTAACTAATGTACACGTGCATGTGAGTTTGTCTGTGTGTGTATGTGTGTGTGTGTGTGTGTGTGTGTGTGTGTGTGTGTGTGTGTGTGTGTGTGTGTGTGTGTGTGTGTGTACACACACACACACACACACACACACACACACACACACACACACACAAACACACGTTACTGCCAAGTTGCTGAACATCAGCTTGTTAAACCAAGAAAATCAATGGCACAGCTGATCAAAAATCAGCTGATTTAATGTGCTGACAGTTGTTTTGTGCAAGATCAAGATACAGTGAGGATCAGGGAATTTGCCCTTTCCCCACTGTAGTGTGATCATGGAGATGGCATATATAACTAGTAGGGGATGTCGGGTGCAAAAAACAAGGCTTATTCATTTGTTTCTTTTTTTTTAATGGGCTGTTGATCAACAAATAATGATTAATCAATTGAAGTACTATGGATGTCATTTTCGATGACTAGTCGGGCATCCGTATATATATATATATATATATATATATATATATATATATATATATATATGTGTGTGTGTGTGTGTGTGTGTGTGTGTGTGTGTGTGTATGTGTGCTATTTATTTATGCTTTGTTGCCAGGATTAGGGAAAATTTGGCCAATGCACTAGGGAACTACTCTTTTTTGGATTAGACATAAAATCAAAGTCCCATATGCCTGAGTTGGAGAAAACTCAGATGGACCTAAAAGATCACATATCACTTGATGAATAAAAAGAAGGGTTCCTTATTTAAAGCATATTCCAAGAAACATACCCATATTTTCATATTTATATAAAATTTCAAAAAAACAAAAGAATAAAATTGATATCAGTGAATGAATCACATCCATTTGGTTCCCAGGCTTTCCTCCACAGCTACAGACTAATATTTTTCAAGATGTCTGACAAAATCCAGTTTTTGTTAAATAGAAGTTCATTTGTTCTTGTACTCTAAAGATATAAAAAAAGCCTCTATATCAGCTTTATCAACATAATCACTGCTTTGTTTCTCTATGATAACAATATAAACTCATATTCATATGTACTCCCTGAAACTTGTCTATGCTTTCCAAAATTCTTTCTTTACATATTATCTGCTCCATTTTTTATTATTACATAATGAATTAAAGCATGTCTTGATGTCTCCTCCTTTTTACAAAAAGAGCATAGCCTTTCTGTTTGCACCTTATATAGTGTACTTCCTTTACAGGCAGTCCCCACAAAAAATCTTTATATAAATTTATATCTTTGCACCATGTTTTCTTTTTTAATAATGTTTACAGCTTTTGAATCTAATCCTACCCATAGACTGCTATAATAAAAGTTTCTCATATTTTGTAATATTCTCTCCCATTCTTTCATATGTTCCCATTTAACTTATCGTGGAAGCTTTCCATGTCCCATTTTACAAAGCATCTCATCTTTTATTTATGTTAACAATCTCTGCAATTAGCCCTTTCTTTTTTGTCTTGCTTAAACTTGCTTAATTTTTAAAATCCAATGCAAACATAATGAAGCAGAATAAACCACAGAAATGCTTCAGACATACACCACTTTAGCAGGATTCAGTCTCATTCCACATAACATATAAACTATTATCTGTATAAATTATTTTTCTTTTTCTCTTAGCATTATCCACACATTAACTAAATAACCTAACCCCCCTTAATGACTGTATTAATACAATACACCATCTGTAAATGATAAGCTAAGATTCTGTATAACAGATATTTCTTTCTTCTCATCAATCAGTTCTTGGCATTGCTTTACCCCTGCTTCTGATTTCCCAAACCGAATACCTAGTAACAGTATTTCTTGTCTGGAAATATGCACCCCAGGAAAAAACAAACAAACAAAAAAAATTGTCTTTATTCAATTCCAAACCTGCTTTTTTCAATACGTTACTAGAACAATACGATTCTACTTCATCTATAACTTATTCTTATTAATTATGATTACAATATCATCAGCATATAAGAAAAAAAACAGGAATTTCATTTTGTTAATGTATAACTGATATACTGTCCCAGATAACATATATTGCATTTCTCTTGCTGTAGCATTTATAATTAAGGCAATTGAAATACTACTCATTAGACAACCTTGCCTTACTCTGCTCTTTACAGCTAGATACTCACTGAACCATCCATTTATCAAAATCCATACTTTACTAGTATTATATGCAATCCTAAGAACCCTTAGAACATTCCTTTTCACTCCTTATAATTGCAATATAAGCCATAAATATCCATACTCTTCTCTATCAAAAGTTTTACATAGATCCTTTATCATCAATATAGCATCCTCAGTTTTATTAATATTATCCACAACACCCCTCACTAAAACTAATAACTCTCTAGAATTGTTATCCTTTATACAATAAATTCCTGACATAATCACTTATTTCATGACATTTTCAAATCTCACTTGTATAACTTTTGTAAAAAGCTTGTAATGTGCATTGTTTACTTTAATTGGCCACCAATTTGTAATATCTGTCTTATCCCCCTTTTCACACATATGCTTTATTACTTCTTTACATAACTTCTCCACTATAAAGCCTTTATCCAACCACTCATTAGGTACTTTAGTAAAAATGTTCTTTTGCCATTTACTTAAACCTTTATATACATCATATCCCATCCCATCATTACCCAATACTGAATTAACATTTACTTTTCTAAGTACATTATCTAACTCATCAAAAATAATTTCCTTTCACAAACCAGTAATAGTTTCTTCCCAAAACTTTTTCTTATATGTTCCTTCACGGTGCAGAACCTCGGGTCACTACATCCTACCCTGGTACTGCAGGAGCTCTGCCATTAGGGCCAACTCCCAAACATTTTCACTGAAAATGTTGACTTTGTATGATAGCCTGTGGCTACTATAGCCAATCCCGATACTGCAGGAGCTCTGCCATAAAGGCCAACTCCCAAGTGTTTTCACTGAGAATTTTGTATTTGTATAATGTAAGCAAATTTAACTTGAAGAACCATGCTGTTCATTAACTTCAACTAGTCAAATACCTATCTGTGCCTGAAACTGGCTTTATTATACTGCCCTCCAAAGAGCATTCCATGGACTCTAAGGACCACTTACTAAGTTTGCCACTGTCCTTTCTCTTGACCAGTAGATTACACTGTATATGCCAGTTACTTAGTCTTCCTGGCTAACAGGTTTCTGCATTTAGGAAATGAAAGAAAACCTGTTCTCATTTGCACTTCTCTGCTAATTGTTTTATTTTGGCTATAAACTGATTATTCTCTGTTATAATTTGACCTGAGGATGAAAGCCAGCTACACTCAGCTTTGCTTTTCCTTCACACCCACCCCTTTTTTTCTTTACTATTATACTTCCTACATACAGGTTTCACTTGTGACTCTTATTCCCTAACCCTATCATACTACCTTACTACTATCATACAAACACTACTGTTTCTTTTTACCTTTCTCCCTCCCATACTGCTTTGCACTATATTCATTCATAGTCACATCCCTCCCTAATAGCACATATCTATTTTACACTGTATCTTCTACTTTTCCCAAATAAACCCTCACTTCTTCCTATTTTAACTACATTCTTGTACTCTAGCCTTTTAAACCCCCTCTATCCTTACATTCCAGGTTTGATACTAGGACAACGCAACTCTCTTCCATTATAGAAAATGCTTCTTTCCTACTTACTCTCTGTAAGCTTTCTGGCTACACCACCACTAAATAGCCTTCTACCCTGCAACTTCTTTTTCCATCTTGAGCCCTTCTTCCCTGCTGTCTGCCATCTGTCATCTATAACATACAGATCACTTTACTTCATCATGCTACTCCTCAACGTATCCTCTGTTCTTTTGCTGCTACTGACCTATCTCTCATCCTACCATGAATCTATAATAGCAATCAAAATATCATATCTCCAACTCTGCCCCAGTCATACTTTCTCCCTGCATTCTCCACACCTCACACCAAAGCTATTTAATGATGTCCCTCAGCTTTACTCCAAATATAGACTGATTAACTCCATTTCAACTCAAACCAAAACAAATAAATAAGTAAGTGGGAAAATGCTCTTCAAACAACTAAGTATCAAAATTTCCCCAATATATTAAAATCCTTCTAGAAGACATCCACCCTAACCCTGGCCCCAACTATCACACTAAATATCAAGGCAATTCTCTTTCACACACAGATCTAACCATAAAACGGTCAACCCCCAACCCCTGTAATCTAACCTTCGCAGCTATGAATGTTAGAAGCATAAGAAATAAAATTGTTGAACTACATGCTTGGATTACCTGACAAAAGCCTGGTATTCTCTCTCTGTAACTGAAATGTAGTTTAATCCCAGCATAAACAACTCTAAGATTAGACCTCCCAGCTACTACACTATCCATAATGACTGTATAAAGAGGAAAGATGGTGGTATTGCTTAAATATTTCCCAACGACTACCACATTTGCCTGTATAACAAACCAGTACCAAAATTCAGTTCAGCAGAGTTTCTTATTACATTCTTGAAATTAAGCAATTATAAATTAATGTTTATTACTCTTCTTTACATCTCTCCTGATTAGAGTACAGCTATACTGGAAGATATCCTACATTGCATATCCATAACAATTCCACAAGAAAAGATACTACTAGGTGATGTGAATGTCAATTGGCTGGACATAACCTCGAACTCCCCTACATCTACTGTGAATTTATTTGGTTTTGGACACATTATAGCAAGACTTCAAATTCACTATTAGACTGGATCCTAGTATCAGACCCTAGTAAATACACCACGTCTGGTATAATGTCTAAATGTCTCGGTGATCATCTCCTGATCTATATAGCCAGGCATCAGGAAAACAAGAAGGATGCTTCATGCTCACCAAATGATTATAAAAATCAGTGCATACCAAGATTATATATTCCCAATTCCGAAGGAGGGATGGGTCTCCTTAAAATTGATTACATGTATAGATCTGCAGTCGTGGGATTGCACACATATCTGCTGGTCTCACAAGACCCAAACTTAGTGAAAGTTTTGTAACATGAGGAGAATAAATCTAAGATGACTTCCCTGCTTAGTCTAGCAGAAGCATATCAGTATCAAGCAGGAATGGAAATCAAACCAGAAGTACATAAAAATCAGGCAGCAACTGAATGTGCCAAGAAAGAATATAACGTGAAGGACAAGATTAGAAGGCAGAGAATGTGGAAAATACATAAATATAGTTGCAATTATAGAAAACTTCTGCAAGAACCTCATGTTGATCAGGACGAACACAGAAATGTTTAAGGAAAGACAAACTCAAACCAAGATATGAAAGGTTAATATTGGTGGCCCAAGATAGTGGGGTATGTACACATTGGGTTATAAAGTTCATTGAACATGTGGGAGAAATAGACACATTTAGGTCTGGAAACAATTGCACACCTCATTGCTGTTTGTGGCATATTAATAGCAGAAGGACTGTATACTGAAAGACATAATAATGTGGCAAGACTGTTGGACAGGGGATTGTGCAAACATTTTAATACTGAAGTGGCTGAAAAACACTGGAAACATGAGCCACAAAGCATCATAAAAAATGATGAAGTCTACAATCAAATATAAGTGCGTGTCTGTGTGTGTGTGTGTGTGTGTGTGTGTGTGTGTGTGTGTGTGTGTGTGTGTGTGTGTGTGTGTGTGTGTGTGTGTGTGTTTGTGTGTGTGTGTGTGTGTGTCTGCAGTGTATATGACTGGCATTATTATCATCCTCAACCCCCCCTTGTCCCATTTTCTACATGCAGTTGGGGTACTGTGTTAACTGTCATTATCTCTCTCTAGTCAGTGCCTCTCTCCTTGTTTCTTTAACACTCATGCCTGATTATCGCAGGTCTTATCTCACTCAGTCCATCCACCTGTTTACTGGATGCCCTCGTTAATTCTTGCCTTCTTTCTGTCTGTCCTTTTGACTAGATTGTCTTCCTTTTTCTGTACATGTGCCCAAACCACCATAATCTGTTCTCTTTGATCTTCTCTGCAATTGGAGCTACTTTGGCTTCTGCTCTGATGTCCTCATTTCTTCATCTGTCCCACAGTGTGCATCCACCAGCCATCTCAGACTCTTCATCTCTATCACCTCACGCTTCCTCAACTGCTCTGCCTTTAATACCCAGGTATCTGTGACATAAAGTAGTATTGGTTACACTGCTGTTTTGTACATCTTAATTTTTAGCTTCTTTGGAATTCTTCTGTCATATACTATCCCTGATATTCTGTGCCAGTTGGCTGTATCTCCTCTGATTGTAGCTTTGACCTCCGCATTCAGACTTCCCCTCTCCTCAATCATCGCTCCCAGATACTTGAAGCTGTTAACCTTTTCCACTATCTTCCCTTCTATTTCACTTCTCAGCTTTTTCTGATTTCTTCCATCCATTGCCATTACAAAAGTATTATCAGTACTCAGTTTTATCTTATGTGCCTTTAATTTTGCATTCCTTTTCCCAAGTTTTTTATCTGAGCACTATTGCACCACTTTTTTGGTTTTGGTGTTTCTGTTTATAGTTGCAATTATAGAAAACTTCTGCAAGAACCTCATGTTGATCAGGATGAACACAGTAATGTTTAAGGAAAGACAAATTCAAACCAAGAAATGAAAGGTTAATATTGGTGGCCCAAGATAGTGGGGTATATACACATTGAGTTATAAAGTTCATTGAACATGTGGGAGAAACAGACAAATTTAGGTTTGGAAACAATTGCACACCTCATTGCTGTTTGTGGCATATTAATAGCAGAAGGACTGTATACTGAAAGACATAATAATGTGGCAAGACTGTTGGACCGGGGATTGTGCAAATATTATAATACTGAAGTGGCTGAAAAACACTGGAAACATGAGCCACAAAGCATCATAGAAAATGATGAAGTCTACATCACATGGGGTTATCCACCACCAACAGTTCAAAAGATAGATGCTAGAAAACTTGATATAGTTGTCCATGAAAAGAAGACAAAAGTAGCATTGATCATTGAAATAGCCCCACCCAGTGACTAAAGTGTCTTGTGTACAGAGAGGCACAAAGTCATAAAATACCAGGATTTGCAGACAGAAATTAGGTCAATGTGGAAGAAGGATACCCAGACAGTTCCAATAGTAGTAGGAACAATGGATCTCATAAAAAAGAATGTACAATTGTATTTAGATATGTTACCAATACATGTAAATCCATATGAATTGCAGAAGCAGTCATTACTGGGCACATTGCAAGTGTTGTGAAGAGCACTTTTGGCTGAGATCAAAGATTGAAACAATACTACTTTCATGAACTTTAATCATACTTTGACTTAGGAATAGGATCCATTCCAGTCATTGTATTAGAAACCCAAAAGATTTGGAGAAATTAAAAGAGCACCACACATATTTAGCATTTGCTCACCAACTGATTTATAAAAATCAGTGCATACCAAGATTATGTATTCCCCATTCTAACGGAGGGATGGGCCTCCTTGAAAGTGATTACATGTATAAATCTGCAAATGTGTGACTGCATGCATATCTTCTGACCTCACAAGGCCCAAATGAAGTGAAAGTTTTAAAACATGAAGAGAATAAATCTAAGATGACTTCTCTGTTTAGTCTAGCAGAAGCATATCTGCGTCAAGCAGGAATGGAAATCAAACCAGAAGTAAATAAAAATTAGGAAGCAACTGAATATGTCAAAAAAACAAAAGAAAGAACATAAGGTGAAGGACCTGATGAGAAGGCAAGAAATGTGGAAAATGCATAAATATAATTGCAAGTACAGAAAACTGGAAGAACCTCATGTTAATCAGGATCAACACAGGAATGTTTAAGGAAAGGTGAATTCAAACCAAGAGATGAAAGGTTCATATTGGTGGCCCAAGATAGTGGGTTACATACACGTTGGGTTACAAAGTCCATTGAACATGTGGGAGAAACAGACAAATGTAGGTTTTGTGAAACAGAATTGGAAACAGTCGCACACCTCATTGCTGGTTGTGACATATTAATGGCAGAAGGACTGTATACTGAAAGGCATAATAATGTGGCAAGACTATTGCACTGGGGATTATGCAAACATTATGGTATTGAAATGGCTGAAAAACACTGGAAACAGGAGCCACAAAGCCTCATAGAAAATGGTGAAGTCTACATCACATGGGCAATCACCCATTACCAACAGTTCAAAAGATAGATGCTAGAAAACTGGATATATTATCCATGAAATGAAGTCAAAAGTAGCATGAACATTGAAATTGCGACACCCAATGACTTCAGTATCTTGTGTACAGAGACACAAAGTCATAAAATATCAGGATTTGCAGGCAGAAATGAGAGCAATGTGGAAGAAAGATACCCAGACAGTTCCAACAGTAGTAGGAGTAATGGGTCTTATAAAAAGAATCTATAATCATATTTAGATATGTTACCAATACATGTAACCCCATACGAATTGCAGAAGGAGTCATTACTGGGCACATTGTGGGTACTGAGAAGAGCACTTCTGGATGACATCAAAGACTGAAACAATATTAATTTCTTGAACTTTAATTGTACTTTAAATTAGGAATGGGGTCCATTCCCATCATGGTATTAGAAACCCAAAAGATTTTGAGAAATTAAAACCAGGCATATCACGTATCCACAACACAACCTTTCTAAGTTTAGCCCAGTAATGTTCATTACTAGTCTATCATCTATTAACTGGAACTTCCAAAAAATCCTTCCCTTAGTTGATTCTGTACCTGACTTGGTTCACTGTTAGTCTCCTTGTGATCTAATACTAGAACCATGTTTTTTATCAGTCACATCTGTGAACCACTAATAGCAGGTTTGTTCCATTCATGACTGGATACTGACAGCACAGAAATTAGCAGCCATTTTTACTCTCAGGTGTTCCAGTAGCCCACATTAGGATGGAATTCACTCATTAGTTGTTTGATCTGGTGAGCTGGACTGTAGGTATATGTGCATATGTTTACAAAGAATTGTGCTAGCTCACAATCAAATATAAGTGCTTGTGTGTGTGTGTGTGTGTGTGTGTGTGTGTGTGTGTGTGTGTGTGTGTGTGTGTGTGTGTGTGTGTGTGTGGGTGGGTGTGTGTGTGTGTGTGTGTGTGTGTGTGTGTGTGTGTGTGTGTGCCTGCAGTGTATATGACTAGCATTATTATCCTCATCAAACCCCCTTGTCCCATTTTCTACATGGAGTTGGGGTATTGTGTTAACTGTCATTATCTCTCTCTAGTCAGTGCCTCTCTCCTTGTTTCTTCAACACTCATGCCTGATTGTCGCAGGTCTTATCTTACTCAGTCCATCCACCTGTTTACTGGATGCCCTCGTTAATTCTTGCCTTCTTCCTGTCTGTCCTTTTCACTAGATTGTCTTCCTTTTTCTGTACATGTGCCCAAACCACAATAATCTGTTCTCTTAGACCTTCTCAGCAATTGGAGCTACTTTGGCTTCTGCTCTGATGTCCTCATTTCTTCATCTGTCCCACAGTGTGCATCCTACCACCCATCTCAGACTCTTCATCTCTATCACCTCACGCTTCCTCAACTGCTCTGCCTTTAATACCCAGGTATCTGTGACATAAAGTAATATTGGTTACACTGCTGTTTTGTACATCTTAATTTTTAGCTTCTTTGGAAGTCTTCTGTCATATTCTATCCCTGATATTCTGTGCCAGTTGGCTGTATCTCCTCTGATTGCAGCTTTGACCTCCGCATTCAGACTTCCCCTCTCCTCAATCACCGCTCCCAGATACTTGAAGCTGTTAAACTTTTCCACTATCTTCCCTTCTATTTTACTTCTCATCGTTTTCTGATTTCTTCCATCTGTTGCCATTACAAAAGTATTATCATTACTCAGTTTTATCCTATGTGCCTTCAATTTTGCATTCCATTTCCCAAGTTTTTTATCTGAGCACTATTGCACCACTTTTTTGGTTTTGGTGTTTCTGTTTATAGTTGCAATTATAGAAAACTTCTGCAAGAACCTCATGTTGATCAGGACAAACACAGTAATGTTTAAGGAAAGACAAATTCAAACCAAGAGATGAAAGGTTAATATTGGTGGCCCAAGATAGTGGGGTATGTACACATTGGGTTACAAAGTTCATTGAACATGTGGGAGAAACAGAAAAATTTAGGTTTGGAAACAGTTGCACACCTCATTGCTGTTTGTGGCATATTAATAGCAGAAGGACTGTATACTGAAAGACATAATAATGTGGCAAGACTGTTGGACCGGGGATTGTGCAAACATTATAATACTGAAGTGGCTGAAAAACACTGGAAACATGAGCCACAAAGCATCATAGAAAATTATGAAGTCTACATCACATGGGGTTATCCACTGCCAACAGTTCAAAAGATAGATGCTAGAAAACTGGATATAGTTGTCCATGAAAAGAAGACAAAAGCAGCATTGATCATTGAAATAGCCCCACCCAGTGACTAGAGTGTCTTGTGTACAGAGAGACACAAAGTCATAAAATACCAGGATTTGCAGACAGAAATGAGGTCAATGTGGAAGAAGGATACCCAGATTGTTCCCATAGTAGTAGGAACAATGGGTCTCATAAAAAAGAATGTACAATTGTATTTAGATATGTTACCAATACATGTAAATCCATATGAATTGCAGAAGCAGTCATTACTGGGCACATTGCAAGTGTTGTGAAGAGCACTTCTGGCTGAGATCAAAGATTGAAACAATACTAATTTCATGAACTTTAATCATACTTTGACTTAGAAATAGGATCCATTCCAATCATTGTATTAGAAACCCAAAAGATTTGGAGAAATTAAAAGAGCACCACACATATTTAGCATTTGCTCACCAACTGATTTATAAAAATCAGTGCATACCAAGATTATATATTCCCCATTCTGATGGAGGGTTGGGCCTCCTTGAAAGTGATTACATGTATAGATCTGCAATCGTGTGACTGCATGCATATCTTCTGACCTCACAAGGCCCAAATGAAGTGAAAGTTTTAAAACATGAAGAGAATAAATCTAAGATGACTTCTCTGTTTAGTCTAGCAGAAGCATATCTGCGTCAAGCAGGAATGGAAATCAAACCAGAAGTAGATAAAAATTAGGAAGCAACTGAATATGTCAAAAAAAAACAAAAGAAAGAACATAAGGTGAAGGACCTGATGAGAAGGCAAGAAATGTGGAAAATGCATAAATATAATTGCAAGTACAGAAAACTGGATGAACTTCATGTTAATCAGGATCAACACAAGAATGTTTAAGGAAAGGTGAATTCAAACCAAGAGATGAAAGGTTCATATTGGTGGCCCAAGATAGTGGGTTACATACACGTTGGGTTACAAAGTCCATTGATCATGTGGGAGAAACAGACAAATGTAGGTTTTGTGAAACAGAGTTGGAAACAGTCGCACACCTCGTTGCTGGTTGTGACATATTAATGGCAGAAGGACTGTATACTGAAAGGCATAATAATGTGGCAAAATTGTTGCACTGGGGATTGTGCAAACATTATGGTATTGAAATGGCTGAAAAACACTGGAAACAGGAGCCACAAAGCCTCATAGAAAATGATGAAGTCTACATCACATGGGTAATCACCCATTACCAACTGTTCAAAAGATAGATGCTAGAAAACTGGATATATTATCCATGAAATGAAGTCAAAAGTAGCATGAACATTGAAATTGCGACACCCAATGACTTCAGTATCTTGTGTACAGAGACACAAAGTCATAAAATATCAGGATTTGCAGGCAGAAATGAGAGCAATGTGGAAGAAAGATACCCAGACAGTTCCAACAGTAGTAGGAGCAATGGGTCTTATAAAAAGAATCTATAATCATATTTAGATATGTTACCAATACATGTAACCCCATACGAATTGCAGAAGGAGTCATTACTGGGCACATTGTGGGTACTGAGAAGAGCACTTCTGGATGACATCAAAGACTGAAACAATATTAATTTCTTGAACTTTAATTGTACTTTGAATTAAGAATGGGGTTCATTCCCATCATGGTATTAGAAACCCAAAAGATTTTGAGAAATTAAAACCAGGCATCTCACGTATCCACAACACAACCTTTCTAAGTTTAGCCCAGTAATGTTCATTACTAGTCTATCATCTATTAACTGGAACTTCCAAAAAATCCTTCCCTTAGTTGATTCTGTACCTGACCGGGTTCACTGTTAGTGTCCTTGTGATCTAATACTAGAACCATGTTTTTTTACCAGTCACATCTGTGAACCACTAATAGCAGGTTTGTTCCATTCATGACTGGATACTGACAGCACAGAAATTAGCAGCCATTTTTACTCTCAGGTGTTCCAGTAGCCCACATTAGGATGGAATTCACTCATTAGTTGTTTGATCTGGTGAGCTGGACTGTAGGTATATGTGCATATGGTTACAAAGAATTGTGCTAGCTCACAATCAAATATAAGTGCTTCTGTGTGTATGTGTGTGTGTGTGTGTGTGTGTGTGTGTGTGTGTGTGTGTGTGTGTGTGTGTGTGTGTGTGTGTGTGTGTGTTTGTGTGTGTGTGTGTGTGTGTGTGTGAGTGTGTGTGTCTGCAGTGTATATGACTGGCATTATTATCATCATCAACCCCCCCCTTGTCCCATTTTCTACATGCAGTTGGGGTACTGTGTTAACTGTCATTATCTCTCTCTAGTCAGTGCCTCTCTCCTTGTTTCTTTAACACTCATGCCTGATTGTCGCAGGTCTTATCTCACTCAGTCCATCCACCTGTTTACTGGATGCCCTCGTTAATTCTTGCCTTCTTTCTGTCTGTCCTTTTGACTAGATTGTCTTCCTTTTTCTGTACATGTGCCCAAACCACCATAATCTGTTCTCTTTGATCTTCTCTGCAATTGGAGCTACTTTGGCTTCTGCTCTGATGTCCTCATTTCTTCATCTGTCCCACAGTGTGCATCCACCACCCATCTCAGACTCTTCATCTCTATCACCTCACGCTTCCTCAACTGCTCTGCCTTTAATACCCAGGTATCTGTGACATAAAGTAGTATTGGTTACACTGCTGTTTTGCACATCTTACTTTTTAGCTTCTTTGGAATTCTTCTGTCATATACTATCCCTGATATTCTGTGCCAGTTGGCTGTATCTCCTCTGATTGTAGCTTTGACCTCCACATTCAGACTTCCCCTCTCCTCAATCACCACTCCCAGATACTTGAAGCTGTTAACCTGTTCCACTACCTTCCCTTCTATTTCACTTCTCAGCTTTTTCTGATTTCTTCCATCCATTGCCATTACAAAAGTATTATCAGTACTCAGTTTCATCCTATGTGCCTTCAATTTTGCATTTCATTTCCCTATCCCTTGCTGAAATTCTTGTTCAATGTCTGCTTGTAATGCCACATCATCTGCATACAGCAACTATGTTGATCTGTCCCCTCTGACCTGTTTGCTAATGTAATTCAACACCAGCATGAACAGCAGTGGGCTTAGAGCTGAACCCTGATGCATAACCACTCCCAATGAGAATACTGTAAACATTGTTTGTACTTGAGTCACTGGGTCCTTGTGCATAGCCTGCACTAACTCTACCAATGTTTCTGGGACTTCAAAACATAACAGCACTGCCCAAATCATCTTTTCTTGGACCTTGTCATATGCTTTCTCCACATCTAGGAATGCACATTTGGAGTCTTTCTTCACCTCTAGCTTTTTCTGAATTATTTGTCTCAATGTAAACATTGTGCTGGCTTTACTGCATTCTGATCTGAATCCAAACTGCTCATCCTCCATTTTACTTTCTATTTCTCTGTGTATTTATTTGTAAGTCATCCTCTCCAGAATTTTCATGAATTGTGACAAGAGTTTGGTACCTCTGTGCTGCCCATATTTGAGGATGTTACCCATGTTCTTGTACACTGGCACTAGTATGCTGATTCTCTAGTTACCTGGAATACACCATTCCATCCATACTGCGATGGAGTCCCTCTGGAGACATTTCTTCTCTATCTCACTAACATCTTCATCATATTTGCTGTGACCTCATCTTTCTGTCTTTGCCTTGCAATTTGATAGAATTTCTTTGTGCCACCTACTGAGTCACTTTCCAGAAGCTGTTAGATGCTTCCGAAGGCTTGTCCTTTGCTATTGTAACTCCTCTCTTAGGCTCTTTGTTAGCCACACAATACTCATTCTTGACCTGCTCCATGTTTTCTATCTCCTACTTTTTCCTGCACTCCGTCTTTCTTTTGATGACTGCCTAGACTTCTGTAGTCTACCACTAGCTTTGCTTATATATCTTATTTCTATACCTGCTTTCACCACATATTTGTACTATAGTCCTCACACATGCTGTTTTGAGGTGCTGCCATTCTTCAACTGCACCTATTTCCTCTTCATCTTGAGGTGCTTTTTGAGTAATTGCTTGAAGTGTTGTGCTTTCTCTCCACTCAACATCTATGTCTTTAGCCTGGTCTCTGTTGACCTTAGAGCCTGCTACGAACACTGCTTGCAGTTGATTGTGGTAACCAGTGATTTATGCTGTGAGCTGACTGTCTCATCATGCATAACTTTGCAATTGCTGATTCCTTACTAGGAGGAAGTCTACCTGAGTTGCATCTTGACCACTCTTGTATGTGATCTTGTGACTGTCTCTCTTGCTGAACCATGTGTTGGTCACCATCAAGCTATTTGCCAAACAGAAGTCTACAGTGGCCTCTACTTCTTTATTTTTGTTGCTCCACTCATGTGGATCCAGGCAATCCTCATATCCTGTTCTGTGTCCTGATATATTTATTCAGTTTCCCCATTATCAACACCAATTCCTGTTGTCCTGCTTTATCTAGTAGGTCCTGCAACTGCTGTCTGAATGCATAATTTTCCTCACTATCACAACCCTGCTGTGGGGCATAAGCTGAGATTATGAGTAATGACCTTTCCCTACACTGGTGAATGATTGCCTTGAGTCTGTAATTCCTATGATGTCTCTCACTGTTTTCTGAAGCCTCTCCCTAACCATATTTCCAACATCATTTCTAGTATGTCGTTCTCTATTGTAGTAGACCATGGATCCCAAATCAAGTGGCTTTGCTGTACTGCCCTTCCATCTTGTCTCTTGGATAAGGGTGTCCAGCCTCCTTCTTACCATCATGTCATCCACTTCCAAGCTGTGCCCTGTCAGTGAACCTACATTGTGCAGAGCAATTCTTAGTTCATGTTTGGCAGGTTGATTGGTTTTATGCCCAGCTTTCACTCAACCTGGTCAATTAAACACCAGCCAGCCAGTAGCTTATTGACCGAGGGCTGATGTGCTTTATGGCAGGCACACATTGACCAATAGAGATACAAACACCCCTCTCATCATTGTCATGATGCAATCCATTTCTGGGAAATTAAAGTTGCATAGTAGCCATAATTTCCAAATGCTGCTATGAAAATTAATTCTGCTAGAGTCATTATATCTCATATTGTACTAGAGGCTTCCATGTAATGATAACATTGTTAACCGGTACCATTGCTTATTCTTAAAATAACCAATGTACTTCCGCTATGTTATAAGTTTTCTTTTTGGATTATGATCTAGACAACTTCTCTTCATCATCTGTGCATCTCCTAATGACAGCATAATTTGGGAATGATACTTTCCTATCGCAGTTTGCAGTATTTAAATACAAAGAACTAGATTACTATTTTATTTACTCAGCAGACATAAAATTAAGAGGATCTCCGGCCCAGGGCAGCCTGATGCTTGGCCAGTTTACAAAAGCCTAATGATCTTCTATTTGCCATAGGTCACACTTATGCTCTCCACACAGAACGTAGGGCATAAAAGGGATGTACAGACACAGCTACCCAAAACTTCTTTACTGGCAGTTCGAATGCCATTATTTCTTGTTAGTCTGAAAGCTTTATTGCTGTACTGAATATCTAGCCACCAGATAAGTGCCCCATTGTTTTTTTTTTCTTTCTTTTCTTGGTCTTGTATTTTATTTTGCTACCTAGAGTTCATGTCATCCAAGAAGGAAAATGTCAGTGTGGGAGGCAGATTCCCCATAAGGATCATCATAAACAACATCACTTTTGTTTGCTTGCTTCCCATTCCCATGGCCATGCATCTTGTATTATCTGTAAGCCATTTGTGCCTAAAACACTCAGAAACTGTTTGCCTTCCCTGTTCATTTATCTTGAAAACCAATGGCTTAAACAGATAGCTCAGAATACAATGGCAAAATCCTTTAACCCCAAGATACTCACGATTGGTAAAGAAGAAGGCCAAGAAGTCTTAGCCAGATTCTTTAGTTGTCCAGCCTCCAGCAAACATCCCTGTTGAAGTGGGTAATAGTTCTGTATGTTGCTTGGCATCTACATTAGATTCTTCTGCTGTGACCCTGTTGTAGGCTGGCAGGGAGCCATCTTTTCATGTGTCCTCTGAGCCTTTACAGGCATCTGCTCCTGACGTTGAGGGGAAAATGCAGTTGATTATCTCAGAGGTTCCTAGAGGGGGAGGTTCCAGGTTCTCTTATTGAATCTCGCCATGGTCCAGAACCTCTGGTGTTTGTTAGTGCTGATGTCCCTTCCAAGAAAATACAAAACATGAAGCATGTTCAGTCCATCCTAACTATCCTCAAAGTGAATGCCCAGAGTTTACTCAGGCCCTTTTTTCTACCCTGATGGCCCTAAAGCCTCTTCAACGGGTTTTGGTACCTGCTCCTCCTTGGACCTCTACCTCTTCTAAATGACTTAGGGAACCAGATTCCTTGGATGAAGGTTCAGTGTCCAGTGAGGAGTCTTTGTCCTGTTCTTCACAGATGCCTCCACCTTTGGCTTATGCTTCTGATGAAGAGGAGTCTGTTAGCCCTGAATCTTCTTTTGAGGAATTGCCCTTTTGGGACCCATTTGCTAGGACAAAGGAATACTTTGAGAGATTTTTCTCAAGTGTCTGATATGCAGGGAAAATATTATGAGTTGCTTCAGGTGGATACTCCTAAACCATCAAGAGGTCCTCCTGTGGCGGCTGCCATGTTAGATACTTTCATTGCTGCTTCCATCTCTCCTGATTCTCAGCCTCTTGCTCATAAGAAACCTGATAGGTTCTATAAGGTTCCTGAGGATTGTCTGTTTTTATTTAAATGTCCTTCTGCTGATCCTGCTATGATGTCAGTCTCTTCTGACAAGCCTTCTAAGCTTTTGCACTCTTCCAAACTGTTTCTTCTGATAAAGATAGTAGGACAATGGAGAGGATTGGTAAGAAAGTTTACACTGCTTCTACTCTGGTCTTTAGGCCTGTTAATTACCAGACCCAAATGACCAGTTATGCTCTGGCCTTGATTGTTCAGGCTTGTGAAGCTATTTCTGACCTCTGTGATTCTGAAGGCAAATCCTCTACCTTATCATTTTTAGGTTCTGCTTATCAAGCTATGATGCTGCTGATACAGCTTCCAGGACTGCGGCTTTTGAGTCTGTCATGAGGCATTATTCTTGGATTTGTCTCCAATATTTGCCTGAGGACATTACTGCCAAGTTGTTGGGTCCTCCATTGGATACTAAACATATTTTTGAAACCATTGTATATGGGTTTGTTGAGGGCTCTTCTCAGTCATCTACCTCCCATTTTGTTTCTTGAGCTTGTTTACTCTACCTTCTGTTTAAAATACTGCAACAGTGATATAGAAGGACATAGTACAGTTATGTAAAATCTTACCATAACAATAGATGTCCCTCTCTTCACTGTTGCAATATTCGCTTCCTCGCTCCAACCCCCTCTTGATTGTTCTGGTTTTTGTTTTAGATTCGCTTCTGGCTGAGGGTTTGCCATCTTTCTTCTTCATTTTTCCTTCTGGATGTGCATAGACTGCTTTGTCCTATGGAGACTGTTCTTTTCTGGAGCATTTCAGTTCTGGGTAGCTGTGTCCATATGCCCCTTTTATGCTCTACATTCTGTACGTGGAGCATAAGTATGATGTAGGGAACATACAAGATCATTAGGTTTGTGTATACTGGCTGAGCATCAGGCTGCCCTGGGTGGGAGATCCCCTTCTGTTTAGAACTCCACAACAGTGAAGAGAAGGACATCTACTGTTATGTTAAGATTTTACACAACCATACTTTCTTCTCTTTCCTGCATCTCTCCACATCCAGAATGGTAGTAACTAGAGAATAATTAAAGAAGGGTTAGGTAGTAACTGGAGGATTAAAAATGAAGGTTCACACCTAGATTCAGATAGCTGGTAGAGAATTGCCGAAGAATGGTTATAGGCCATTTCTTTGCTGGCATATGTCAGTGTTCTACTTTGTTAATTTTCTATACAGAACTAACCACAAATAATTTAATTGCAGTACATAAGGAATCATCTCCTTCATGTACAAAACCTGCACTTCCATTTTGATATAGTCTTGAATGTTATTGTTTTTTGGTTAGATATCACATACCTTTCTTGTGGATGACAGATGTCTCCTTTAAGGAGCACAACCCTGCTGGTGTATGGAAATAAACATTCAGAACATAAATGTTCTCTTCTGCACAATGCAGTATATACATTAATTAAGTTCTTTCTGTCACACCTACTGTTTTGTTGTTACATCAGTAATGTTTCAGTTTTACTCAATTCAGTAGCTTATTAAAATAATGTTATTTTTGGAAAAATGAAAATTTTCCTCACTCAGACACATTTTTAATAATACTCATGTAAACCAGGATGTTACTGGGAAATAAATTACCAAAATTAAGTCCTCAGAAATGAATGCCTGCAAACAGCAGGGAACAGATTTCATCACTTGCCATTAGTCCTGTATTTTTCTGTGAAATTCTTTAGTATGAAAATTTCTGAGTTTAACAACTGTATGCCATTTCAGATGTGCAGACAGGCCAACACTTCATTATTTCCATCCCCCTGAGTTCTACAATACAGCTTCTGTCAATGGAAAAACAGTGGTTAATACAATCTGAGATGAAAACATACTTGGGTAGAAATATGATTCAGTCATTGCTAACTAAAAGAGATTAATAACTGTAAATTACTTGACTCTGTTATGCAGACAGCAATGTGATATGGTATCTGTCTTGATTTATCTCAGCTTACGAACCACAGTTCTTTTGTGTTACACACTCTTCTATTGAGTGAAAGCAGATGGTGTGCAGAAAAACATATTTGTAGTACCTGTATATTATGCTTTGCTTAAAAAGAGAATATACTTATCAGTCACATAATATTTAACATTAAAGAGCACATACATTTAGATACAGCAATCAAAGGTCTCTTTGAGAACAGTAAATTGCATTACTTAAAATACATTGTTTGAAAATGAGAAACAAATATACAAACCAAAATGTATAGCTTGAGTAATTCTGTTCTATGCACTGTCTTCAAAACCTTAACTCCTGAAAAAAAGAAAACTAGGTGCTGTTTGAGTATATGAAACTATATTTCTGGATTTATCATTTC
Source organism: Protopterus annectens (assembly GCF_019279795.1). NCBI lineage: Eukaryota > Metazoa > Chordata > Ceratodontiformes > Protopteridae > Protopterus > Protopterus annectens. The sequence continues at coordinate 1,257,317,698 of NC_056739.1, forward strand.
AGCACTAAGCATGGGTCCCTACCAAGTGACTATTGCAAGACAGGTGAATGGAACTAGACAATGAAATAGCACATAACAACACTGCATTTCTTTTGCATTGCTAGGCAATAAGCTGGTTTCCAGATGTTTGCTATTTTCATATGTATGGGTTGTGTTGTTTCCCTTTACTCACTCCCTGTTATGGTGAACAGATGCCCTGTGATGACAGCATTGTTATCCTTTTACTAGGCTTTGCTTTGGATGTGAATCTTGTCCCTGGTTTAGGGGAAGATGACAAATGAAGGAAATAATGTCCCAAATGCAAATAAATAAAAAAGTCACCATCTAAGGTTATTGCAACATTGTCTTTTTATTTTAGTCTTTACTTCTACCATCATCTAATGTACTCAGCTTCAACAGACATTTGACTTTTACTAGCTCTGTCTTGTACTTGCAAAGAGTGGTACAATTTGCCAGAGGGTATTTAGGTCATTGGTAGAGTGGATCTTTTCCAAGGGGCATAACATCTTATAGCAGAGACTGATGCAGTTTTGCCTGCAGAATGTTATACATTGGTTTACAACACAGAAGCACTGCCATATGAGGGCTTCTAATACTTTTTCATCAGCATTCTGTAAAAAAAACTAAGCATTATCTGCAAACGCATCAAAGGACATATGGGTATACAGTGAAAAAGTATAAAAGGGTGGGCAGTATAAGCTGGCAGCAAATAGCTTACTGGTATTTTGAAGCCCAGACTGGTATTTTGAGGCCCAGTATCAAAGACATAGGTTCTAATTGCCTGTATAAGGTACTGGTTTGCTCAGTGCCTTCCACCATGGAGGGTACTGTGATGTTTAAAATGTTGTTTTGAATTTATTTTATTTTTATTGTATACATCTGGTATATTTTAATGTAAAATTATTCTCCAAATAAACATTGGATAGTTGGTATAAGTTCATAGGTTCATAGGTTCATACTAGGCTATCTGCCCTAGGGCATTCATAAGCCTAGCCAGAGTGTGTTTGGCTTTCGCCACCCATTTTAAATTAATTCTGCTATGCCCTTTTTCGAGGTTAGTATACTGTGCCTCTGTCTAACAGTGACACAGAAGTGATACCCGGGGTAAACCTACGATCTCCCATCCACTCATCAAGATTCCTCTTGAAGAGAGTCAATGAGGGACTCTGCCTAACCTGGACTGGGATTTTATTCCAGAGTGAAGGGAGCCTCTGGGTTATGAATCTGTCCCTCCAGCATGTCCTATTTATTTCAGTGCTGAGGTTCAAGTCTCTCGAGCGCGTAGTTTGATGGGATTTGGATTTTCTGAGGTGCAGCATGTCCATTAATTCCGGGTTGGACATGGCTTTATACGTCAGGCACAGATCGCCTCTGAGCAGGCGGTATGCCACTGAGTAGAGCTGGAGTTTCTTTAACCGGGCAGCATATGGCATCTATTTGAGCCCTTTGATCCTCTTGGTGAGGTACTTTTGGGGTCTTTCCAGTTGCTGCAGGTGTCTGGTATAAGTGATATAACTTTCATTACAGGAAGTATTTTAGACCCCAAAAATAAATTAATAGGTGTGTACTATAATGATTAAAATTTTGTCAGACATTTTAAAGGGTAACATAATTTCCCTATAATATAATATTATTCCAAAATGAAGCATATTGGAAGAGCTATGGCTTCTGCTGCTGCTGTGATATTCACATACACACAAACGCATGTAAAAATTGTGTGTAGATAATAACAAGTAAGATGCTTTGTGGCAGCGTATTAAGTTGTCATGAAGAACTTGTTTAGAAAAAATAAACAGCCACCATTTATTTATGCTATCACATTCTCTGCCATTCAAGCCCACAGGTTTGCAGTTTAGCAAGCATAAAATTAAAGAAAAGTAAATAAAGAAAAAAGTGCTGGGTATCTGCACGAGTTTTAGTGTATGTATGCACATGTAGGTTTATAGTAAATATTTATAGATGAACACTATCAGCAGATCCTGTTTGGGCGCCCTGCAGACTACTACAGCACCAGAAACGAGAAAGAGAGACTTTTTGTGCTAACTGCAAATACGTTTGGCTTAAATTGCTTGATTTTTGCTAATTTTAATCGTTTTTGTTAACTGCACTTCTCAGAAAGCTTTAAAAGTAGATTACCTACTTATTCTACTGTATTTCTGCCTCTTAAATCATTTTCAGTTGTGCATTTGTCTTGCTTTATTTTAAAAAGTTTAAATTGCTAATTTTGTAAGGTTTTAAATTGCATTTACTGTTTAGGGCTACACACTCAAGTGTGTTAGCCTTTTCTGTGCTTATTTACTGTATTATTGCATTGTTTAGCCTGTTTTAACCAAAAAAAACCACTATCTTGTTTGCTCATTTCCCACCTTTCCTAACTAGTATAGTCCAGATGCCAGGCTTTGATGGTTTCAGGACTTCAGTTTCTGTATTCAGAGCTATCCAGACCTTGCTGTGGTAGAGGGAAGTCCTACTGCTTACTAGTGGGAGTGGTGAGCATTGTACTGCCTGTCTAATTCTAGAGGAGTGGTTTCCAGCTCTGAAATTGTAATTTTATTGGCCATTTGGGGCTGATTTCTATGCCTTTCAACTGTCTGGCTTAAAAACGTGTTTGCAGTTTTTGCGCATTGTGCAGCACCACAGGGCTAAGGTTAAACTATTCCCAGTGCCAGAAAGTTTGCTCTTCAAATTTTCTCTTAGAACTAGCTGGTCTCTCAGTAGTAGCACTAAAATCTGAATCCCTGTGACTAGCATTTGCTCTAAAACCTATTGGAAAGCACTAGGAAGCCTTAAACTGATACAAGCACTCAACTCTCCTTGTAAATAGTGAGAAATTAATCGTAGCCACTAAACAGCCTATAATTGCAAAGTACCTTGCCAAGGTAAGAGAAAACAGTTATTGTACTTTATAAAAGAAACACCAAACTAGGCATGTCCAAGGGTCAGCTCCCAGTGATTTCTCCTGTCCACCTGGTGAATCTGGGCATACTGGGGCAATGCAGCAATTACCTCATGTACACAAACAGCCCCTCACCTCCTACCACCCAACACTACAACCTGCGAGAGATGCACTTACATAGCCAAACTGGAAGCAAAGCTCTCTCCAGCCAAGATTGTGCTAGACAGTCAAGAGGAAAAGGTTAACACCTGCACTACACCTCAAGCAACTTGCAATAGCCCTTCAAAATCCACACCAGCAACACCCACACATAATAACACTAAACCCACATATGCAGAGGCCCTTAACATTAACCTGCCCAAGCAACAAGGACCTTTGAAGCTGAAATGCAAACAAACAGCAATCACAACCAAAGTGACACATAGCTCAAAACACCAGTGTGCCACCCAACAGCCCCTAAGGCAAGACAATGTATCCAACACTTTAGTCATAGGTGACTCCATAGTCAAGCACACTGATGTCCCACTCACCAGACTGAACAAGGAGAAAATTACTGTCAGCTGCCTGTCGGGTGCCATATAACGCATGCACTCAAGTCAATCCACAACAAGTACAAATATGACTCTGTCATTGTCCATGTTGGAGTGAATGACTTGAGATGCATCTCCCTGGACTACATGAAAAGAGATCTGGAAGAGATCAGATCTCAGATCATGTGGCCCAGGCAGGTATGATGCTAGCCCTGAGTAGCATCCTGCCTTTGCCCAGAATGATGCCACAGTATAAGGACAAAATGATTGACTTCAACAATTGGCTAAGCTTCTGGTGTCATTCAAAGGGGATCCAGTATCTGTCTGCCTGGGACGACATGATCGACAAACCACGATGCTTTGCCAGAGATGGTCTGCAGCTGTCACCCATGGGATTCAGATTACTGGCTAAGGCTCTTGCCACCTCTATAGTCCCTTTTTTAGGCAAGGTTCAAATGACAAAACCACCACCGTAACAGATAAAAGCATGCAAAATCTGAAGGTAATGCTAGTCAATGCTAGAAGTCTACACCTCACAATGCACTCTCTTGAGGCACTCCTAAAAATGGAGAACATCGATATCTGTGCAGTAACTGAGACCTGGTTTAAGGCTCCAGAGAGAACCCTTGCAATACCAGGCTACAACTCTTATCACATGTTTCGGCCACCAAACCAGGACCGGAACACTAAAGGTGGTGGAGTGTCCATATTCACCAAGGATATTCACACCTCCAGCCTAGTTGTCCAACACAATGCATCTGAAATACTACAGGTGCAACTAACACTAGCTAAGACTGCAATCCAAATTGTAGCTTGCTACAGATCCCCCACCATGCCCCAAGATTCTCGCTACACCTTTCTAAACATACTGGAAAATATTAAGATACAACCAAACACCCTAATACTGGGTGATTTCCACTACTCTGCCATTAATTGGAAAAACTGTTCGGTTACTAACACCTTTGCCCAATGATTCTTGGAATTCATAAATTCCAACACCCTGGATCAACTAATCCATAGTCCCATCAGGGGCTCAAATATCCATGACCTGGTCATTACCAACATGGGAGATTGATGCTCCACACCAGTGGTCATGCCCTCGCTGGTCAGGTCTGACCATAAACTAATCACACTTGACGTCCACATCTCACCCCCACCCCCCAGTTGGGGAAACCTCCATAAAAAACTTCTCCAAAGCCAACTTCATGCTACTCAGGTCAGAAGTGACAAACTTCATGACACCCATGCAGACAGGAACTGAAAGTTTGACTGCTGAATCCTACACTAAGGCACTGTATGAGCACATCCACTCGTGCATAAATCATGCCATTCCAAATAGAACCAAGACACTCTCCTCCAAAAAAAGGAAGTCAATGTGGTGGTCCCTGCCATAAACAAACTATACAACAGAAGGAAGAAACTGTTGCAGAAAAGAGGAAAATACCAGGATACAAAAAACTCCCTTACCAGCCTCAGTAAGAAGCTGAGATCCCTCATAAAATCCCCCAAAGCTAGTTATGAAAATAAAATTGTCAAAGATTCTAAGGACATCCACAAGGCATTCTATAGTTATGTCTAGAATCTAAATGGCAATGCTCAGATCTCCTCTGAGCTACAACAGAATGGTATTAAATATACTGATCCCAAGGATATTGCCAATATCTTGGCAGATCGATTCAGTGCCAACATCACCCCCTCTCACCCCCTAAAGGGCCCATCTCAGTAGCAAAAGACTGCCAAATTCCAGTAATCACTGCCACACAGGTAAAAAATACACTCTCTAAAGCTAAGAATACAGCATTCATGAGACCAGATGACATTCCGGGCTGTGTACTACATGAACTACAAAATGAACTGGCACCTCACCTAAGTGTCATGCTTAATCATAGCCTCACCTCAGGCTTCATGCACAGTGAGTGGTACACAGCTACAGTTATCCCACTCCACAAGGGGGGATCCACCTTGGATCCCGGAAACTATCGACCCATCAGTCTGATGAGCCTGATCTGCAAAGCCATGGAACACATTATCATGGAACTTATAAACAAAGACATTGGCAATCTTCAAACACTGGACCCCACCCAGTTTGGTTTTGTGAAGGGCTGTTCATGTCTCCTCAACCTGACTGACTTCTTTGAATCTGTCTCCAGAGTGGTAGACGAGGGTAAGGCGGTCCACACAGCCTATATGGACCTTGACAAGGCCTTCAACACAATTCCCCACTCTGGAATCATAGATAAACTTACTAAGCTGGGCATAAATCCCTACGTCACTCGATGGGTTGCCAACTGGCTTACTGACAGAACCCACATTGTAAAAGTAGCCTAACTCCAAATCCAGCTTCAGACAAGTAACAAATGGAGTACCTCAGGGTTCTGTCCTGGGTCCGCTTTTCTTTGGCATCTACTACTCTGAAGTACAGGCCAACACTAAGGGACTCTGGCTAACAAAGTTTGCAGATGACTGCAAACTGGGACCCATTATCAAATCCCCAAATGATGTGTATATTCTACAAAAGGGCCTTACAGAGACAGATGCTTGGTGTCACAGCCATGGGCTCAAGCTCAATGCCAAGAAATGTACAGTTATCCCCTTTGGGAAAAAAATATGTACCCATGAATTACCACATAAGTGGCAGTACACTAAACACCTAAAGTGTGATAAGGGACTTAGGGACATAGGTGGACAGTGGTCTCACCTTTGATAACCACATTGCCACAACATTCAGGAAATCCTTCTATGTGGCACATCTCATCACTAAGGGCTTTTCATCCAGAAAAAAGGAGGTCATTGTCCCACTGTACTCATCCCTTATTAGACCCATTATAGAGTACAATACCCCATTTAGTTTTACGTCACAAGACATCTGCAACAGTTGGAAAGGCTGCAGAAATACCTCACTAAAAAGTCACAGGCCTAAAATATGCTGACCATCTAAAAAAACTCCAGCTATACTTTGTTGCATATCATCGACTCAGAGGTGATCTCTGCTTAACATACAAGGCCATGTCAAACCCAGAGCTCTTGGACATGCTGCACTTAAAGAAATCCCAATCCCTCAGAGCCACATGCTCCATGGATCTAAACCTGGTCATCACAAGGAACAAAACATGCTGGAGGGATAGGTTCCTGTCCCAGAGACTCACCATACTCTGGAATAGACTGCCCGTACATGTCAAGCAGAGCACCTCTTTGGCCTTCTTCAAAAGGAACCTTGACGATGGGATGGGAGATAGAAAATTCACCCTGGGAATCATGTCAGTCACCATGCTAGACAGGGGACCAGGGAAGTAAATATTCTGGGAAGAAATAGCCAGGGAATTGTTATGGCTAGGCTTGTATAAGCCCTAGGGCTGTTAGCCTAGAATGAACTTATGAACCTATGAACTAAGCAATAGCCTGCAGACTGCTACATATATTAGCAAACAACCAGAGAGTTACCAAAGATGAGAATAACCTTGTGCCTGTGAGGTAAACAACTTAATCATTAAGCCAATCACCAACCCCTGAGAAAGAGAGTGTATAAACAAGAAAGAGACATAGACACACACATATACACAAACACACACAGACATACCTTTTAATTTCCTTCAGCTGCAACAGGCAGTCTATCAGCGTGCATTACATAAACAGTAAGAAGTATGAAACTGTAATTTCTAGCCTAACTGGCTGAGTGTAATCCTCAGCAATTCAGACATTCTACAAGGGATATGACCAAGCTATGCAAAAAAGCAAGGATATCCTTCAAAGTCAGGGACAGTTAGAAGACATAGGGGGCAATGCTTTGCATCGTATAAGTTTCTTTCATTCATTTGATCACAATGAGATATCTGAGGTATATTTAGTAAATAGAGTGACTGTAACTATTGTGCATGTGTTTGTATGTTTGTGAGTGATGGTGTGTATGTATGTATGGTCAAAAATACTCACATAACATATTTTGGGTGTAAAATATTTCTCTAGCAATTACATCTGCTACAGCAAGTTTAAAGCACTGGGCGAAATAACTATTTTCCTTCAAAAATATTTCAAAAGTATATAGATATAAAAAGTAATAAAAAAAAAACAAAAAACAAATACAAAACAACTTAACAGACAGCCCATTCTCTAAGTGCAATAATTACCTTCAGGGTGGGTGCTATCAGGAAAATAATGTCAGTTATGGAGTGGTAAGGCCCTTCACCTGTGATATTGGCCCTCCCAACATCCCTGGGCAGGCATTAATTTCCTGATAATGCCCATCCTGTTGTGCATTACTGATTACTTAATGTATGGTGGCAGGATCATAATCAGCTTAAAACAGAGCTCTGTATAGTAAAAGCCTACAAAATACTGTAAATTTTTCACAGAAATAGTCTGTAACTTCCAGAAAGTTGACAAGGAAAAGAAAAAGTGAAATAAAAGGTAGAACATTGTTGGAATATATATAGAGACAAATAATAGAAGGCTGTAGAAAATAAAGATGGTTTAATAGGAGGTTCAAAGGAAATAGTAAATAAGTAAAGTGCTGAAAAGGAGATTAAAAAAATGTAATAGAACAAATGGTACAGAAACGGACTCAATTTGAGGATAGTGCAGAAAGAGACAACTTGAGTTTTACAGCAGTACCACAATCCATTGGTGCAAAGATTGTAAAGCCTTAATGGGAATAGGTCTCAGCACACGGACTGGAATTCCCATTGATTGTGTTAAAACAGAGAGAGCATACAGAGTACAAATTCCCAATGTGAGACATAGAAAGCAGCCTAGACCTATACGGACTGAGCTTTAGATGTATCAGTTAAAGGAGATAATTATTTCTGTTTTATGGAGCATGACAGCAAGGATTTATACGGAGTGACTTTTCACTGAAAACACAAATTGACAGAAATGCATTTCTCCCCACCTTAAGACTACAGAGAAATGAAACTTTGTTTTAAGTTAAAGTATTCAGCTTTACTTCAGATTTTCTATCCACTTGGATTAAAAATTTACACAGAAACCTGACAGGCACAAGACAAACTGGCAAAGGGAAAACTATAGTAGGAGGCAGTCAAAGGTAGTAAGGGCACAATCAACCAGTAAACGTACAGAAAAGCCGATAATAGAAACTTCAAAGAAGAATTTTCCTGCAAAGCCCTTTCCTGTTTCCAAAAGTAAAACAAAGTAGACAAAACAGTCTTGAAACAAAATTGGAAAACTCTATAAAACCCAAATACACTGGGAGCATTGAATGAAGACCCTGTTTAAAAAAAGATAAAGGTTTAAATAGCAAAGAATGTGATTTGCATTCTGAATGACACCTAAAACGTTTGAAACTAGTAAGTGCTCAAAAGAAAAGAAGCAATTGCTTAATATAAACATAATGATATAGGTATTATATTTAAAAATTTTATATAAAGATGGAGGTTTATACTTAACTGAATGAGGTACATCTATACTGCATGTCATCTTAACAAAGTACCTATTTTCAAACCGCCTTTATTGTAGCTTCTATTTTTAATAAAGGTATTTTGACAGTGTAGTAACATGTCAACGTTTTACTCACAGTACAAATAACCACAGGTTTTAATAAGATCATGTCTGCATCTACTTCTTTCTCATCTCTTGTTTGATCATATTTTATACAACATACTATACTGTCTCTTATTAAATCACACAACTCAACAAATTCTTTGACTGATTCCAGCCCAGAAGTTAGTAGTTTATAGGCCATTTCGGGGTAATTTCTATCTCTTTCATTTACCTGCTGTAAAAACCACATTCGCATGGTTTTGCATGTCTGGGCAGTGCCGGTTAGCTAGGGCTAAATTATTCCTGGCTCCACCAAGTCTCCTCTTCAGTTTTTCCCTTGAAAGTAGTCTCTCAACCTAAGCACTTAAAAAGCATCCTACATTCCAGCACTTGCTCAGACCTAATAGCAAGCACCAATATACCCCAATACTTGATTTCCCAGCAGGGCAAGGCTCATTATTCACCCCTCACCAACCAAGCGACTAAGCAGCTCATCCTACTATTCAGGCATGACCAAAGGGCAATTTCAGGTATACTCTCCAGTCCAGCTGGTGAACCTGGGTATCCTGAGGCAATGCTACAACTGCCTCATGTACACAGACAACCCTCTCCTCCTACCACAAAGCATTAACATATGTGAGAGATGCAATTATAATAGCTAAATTGGAGGCTAAGCTCTCTCCACCCAAGACTGGAACAGGCAGTCATGGGGAGAAGGTTAACACTTGCACCACACCTCCAGCCTCACATAGACATACTAAACCAGCACTAGCAAAAAAATACACATAAATACACAAAATCATACTCGGAGGCTCTAAATAAAAACCTGCAAAAGCATCAGAGACCTCCAAAGTAGACACCCCAAAAAACCTGCACCTCCTGTCACAAACCAGACAACACATAAAACACAAAATCAGTGTGCTGTACAGTCACAGCCCTTAAGGCGAAATAACATACCTAACACACTAGTAATAGGTGACTCTATAGACAGGCACACTGACATCCCACTCACTAGGCTGGACAAGGAGAAGGTTACTGCTAGCTGCCTGTCGGGAGCCAGAATCTGCCACATAACACAAGCACTCAAGTCACTCCAGAACCAGTACAAATATGACTCTGTCATTGTTCATGTTGGTGTGAATGACCTGAGACGTACCTCCCTGGACTACATGAAAAGGGACATAGAAGAGCTCTCTGATCATATAGCCCAGGTGGGTATGACCCTGACCCTGAGTAGCATCCTGCCCTCACCAAGCATGATACCGCAGTATAAAGAAAAAAATGATCAATTTCAACAATTGGCTAAGTTTCTGGTATCATTCAAAGGGGATCCAGTGTCTGTCAGCCTGAAACGACATGCTCGACAAGCCTCGTTGCTTCGCAAGAGACAGCTTGCACCTGTCACCGCTAGGCTTTTCAATACTGGCCAAGGGTCTTGCTGCCTCCATAGTGCCTTTTTTTAGGCAAGGCTCAAAAGTCAAACCCACCTCCATAAACAGCACACAAAAGGAGGGGGTGTATCCATATTCATCAAGGGTACCTACACCTCCAGGTTAGTGCTGCAGCATTATACCACTGAGATCATTAATGTGCAACTAACATCGGGCAAATCTGCAATGCAAATTGTGGCCTGCTACAGATCACCCTCCATGACCCAGGACCACCACTCTGCCTTTCTGGAGACAATGGAAAACATGAAGGTCCTACCGAACACCCTGATATTGGGTGATTTCAATTACCCTACCGTTAACTGAGAAAACTACTCAAGTACAAACTCCCAGGTCCAGCGCTTCCTATAATTTATCAATTCAAATGCCTTGGATCAGCTGATAAACTCCCCTACCAGAGGTGAAAACATATTGGACCTGGTCATCACCAACATGGGCGACAGGTGTTCCGCACCGGAGGTCAACCCGCCACTGGTTAGATCAGACCATAAACTAATCACTCTGGATGTCCACACCACATCACCACCCCCAACCAAGGAAACCACATTGAAAAACTTTTCTATAGCAAATTTCACCTTACTTAAGACAGAGGTGGTAAGTTTCACAGCCCCCACGCCAAAGGATAACAGTCTCCAAGATGCAGGAACCTTTACAAATGCACTCTATGAGCACCTACAAGGATGCATGGATTGTGCCATCCCTAGCAAAACCAAGACTCACTCCCCTAAGAGAAGGAAACCAGTCTGATGGACTCCTGCCATAAACAGGCTATACAATAGAAGGAGGAAACTAGTTCAGAAAAAAAGCAAATCCCAAGAAGGAAAGACATCCCTGATCAGTATCAGTAAGAAACTAAGGTCCCTCATAAAATCATCCAAGGCTAACTTCGAAAGAAAAATAGCCAAGGATTCAAAAGATAACCACAAAGCCTTCTTTAGCTATGTCAAGAATCTAAGTGGCAACTCACAGATATGCTTTGAGCTAGTGCAAAATAGCACAGAATATACTGAACCTACTGATATTGCCAAAATCCTGGCAGATAGATTCAGTGCAAACTTCACCCCCCTCTCACCCCCAAAGGGGCCCACAACAATACCAGAAAAGTGTAGTGTCCCGGAAACACAGACACATAGGTGAAAACAGCCCTTTCAAAAGCCAAATGCACAGCATCAATGGAGCCAGATGGTGTCTCAGGCTGTGTCTTGCATGAACTACAGAACGAACTAGCCCCCACCTAAACACACTGTTCAACCTCAGCCTCTCCACAGGCTACGTGCCCATAGAATGGCACACAGCAATGGTTATTCCACTCCACAAAGGAGGGGCCACAACTGACCCTAGTAACTATCGCCCCATAAGCCTGATTAGCCTGGTCTGCAAGGCTATGGAGCGCATCATCATGGAACTCATTAACAAAGACATTGGGAACCTCCAAACACTTGACCCGACCCAGTTTGGCTTTGTTAAGGGCAGATCATGCCTACAAAATCTGGTTGACTTTTTCAAGACAGTCATCAAGACCATAGATGAGGGGAAGGTGGTTCACACAGCCTACCTTGATCTCGCCAAGGCTTTTGACACCATTCCCCATTTGGGAATTATAGAAAAACTCACCAGCCTGAACATAAACCCCTACGTCACGAGATGGGTTGCCAACTGGCTTACAGACAGAACTCACACGGTAAGAATAACGGGCTCCAGGTCCGACTCTAAACCAGTCACAAGTGGTGTCCCACAAGGCTTGGTCCTGGGACCCCTACTGTTTGGCATATACTTCTCAGAAGTACAGGCAAACACAGGAGGACTATGGCTAACCAAGTTTGCTGATGACTGCAAACTGGGAGCCATAATTGACTCTCCAGCTGACACGGGCATTCTCCAAAAGGGCATTACTGAGAAGGACACCTGATGTCAAAGTCATGGTCTCAAGCTAAATGTCAAAAAATGCATTGTCATCCCATTTGGGAAAAGCAAAACACCCATGAATTACCACATAGGTGGCAGCCCCCTTAATACAGAAGAGGTAATAAGAGATCTGGGGACCCAGGTAAATAGTAATCTCTCCTTTGACAGTCATATTGCCAAGTAGTTAGGAAATCCTTCTATGTAGCCCATCTAATTACTAAAGGGTTTACATCTAGAAATAAAGAGGTTGTAGTGCCCCTCTACTCATCACTCATCAGACCCATCATAGAGTACAATGCCCCATTTGGGATGTACCTCACAAGACACTTCCAACAGCTGGAAAGACCACAAAAGTACCTCACCAAGAGGATTACTGGCCTCAACCATATTTCCTATGCAGCCCGACTGGAAAAACTTTGGCTGTACTCAGTGGCATATCACTTACTCAGAGGTGATCTCTGCCTGACTTACAAAGCCATGTCCAACTCAGAATTGATGGACATGCTCCACCTAAAGAAATACAAGTCACTGCGTGCCACTCGCTGTTGTGAGCTAAATCTCACCACAACAATAAATAGAACATGCTGGAGGGATAGATTCCTGTCACAGAGACTCCCCATGCTTTGGAACAAAATTCCTAACTACATTAGGAAGAGCCCCTCACTAACACTCTTCAAGAGAAACCTTGACGAGTGGATGGGTAACAAAAAATACACCCCTGGGATCACTTCATTAGCTCTTATTGATAGAGGCTCAGTTAATTAATCAATGGGGCAGCGAAAGCTGACATACTCTGGCTAGGTCTATAAATGCCCTCGGGCAGATGGCCTAGTACCTACCTATGAACCTATGAACCTATGAATATCATAAGCATCTGTAGTTGCTGAAAGACCTTCCCCCAGATTTACGAAGCCCTGAAGAGTGTGCAGGATTAGTTTAAGAGCTATTTTCGGCAATATGGCTGATGTGCGATTCAGGAACGAGCTCCCGGGACGTGCACGTGACCTCCTAGACTAATCCTGCATGGACCGAGCTCCCGCATGCAAATTACCCTCATTTGCAGGTGAAAACCATGCAAATGGGGGTAATTTGCGATCCAGTAAGCTGGCAGCTGGCAGTTCAGGATGAGTGCAGTCTGCAGAAATGTACTCGGTTAGTAACCGAGTACAGTTCTGCAAACTACAAAACGGAGCTATGACAGCTCCAAATAAAGGCTGCATATGATTGAGGAAGCATGCCAATGGCCAAGTAGAAGGCCATTGGCATTGCAAACTGTTTAAAAAAAATCAATAAAACATTTTTTTTTTTCCACCGATCTTGGCTGTTTAAGCATAGGGCAGCAGCGAGCAAATGGGATCGGGGGGAAACTAATAAAATAAACCTAAAATAAGCATTCTAACTAAAAGCAGTATTCTGCCATGTAAGTCAATGGCAGGCATAAGACAACCTGGCCAGTGAGTAATGATTGCTAAGGGGGGAGGCTCAGTGTGGGACATGTAACTATGCATTAGCAGGCAATCCTATGCAAATGAGGGGAAGGATAGTGAATCCCAGATTTCTCCAGGGTGTGAGGCAGGTCCCAAGAGTATAAGAGTATTAAATAGCTGGGTGCAAGACTAGGATATAGGTGACATCAAGGGGGGTGTCAAGCATACTGTAAGTGGATTAGAGCCCTGTGACTCGGGATTGCTCCTAGCTTAGCACAGCTAAACTACGGGTGTGTCTAAACCTGCCTAGCACTCTTTACAAAGTGTAAGCGGGTGTGCGCGCCGTGCACTGGGTTTTACAAGAAGAAAAAGGAAGTTAAACCAGGAAATAGCAGTTCTGTTCACATTTGAGGACTCCATTTGTGCAGCATGCACACGGGCCTAAACAGGGAGGCAATGGGAAGGAAAAACAGCAGTAGGAAGGTAATCAAGGAGAACTAGCTTAGCTGACAGGTGAAATGTATCAGAATCAGCCAATTACACAGGCAGCAGACCAGCCCAGCCCAGCACTCCACTATAAACTGTGCAAACACCTTTCCCCCTTGTTTTTCCCAAAAACTCTGCACCACTGGTGTATACAGACGGGAAAATTTTACAAAATGAAAGCAAGAGAAAAAATGTTAGGGGCTGCTTTTGTTATCATAAACCAGCATGTGCAAGAGGCTGAGGGTGGTGAGGATGTGAATGCTGCTGAGCAACCCACAGTGAGAAGACTGAGAAGAGTGTACAGATCCAGGGTAAATTACCAAGGGCTACATGAGCTGGAGATAGTGGAGCGCTATACGGTGGACAGGGACCTCCTACAGCAAATTGTTGAGCTGTGCCGGCCACACCTCTCACACAGGACTAACAGAAGGGAACCCATCCCAGTGGATACCAAGGTATGTGTAGGCCTAAGAATACTAGCTACAGGTACCTTCCAAAGGCCAACTGGAGATATGATGGGGATTTCACAGGCATCAGCATCGAGGGTACTCCACCAGTTCCTGGATGCAATGTCAGCATGTCGGTGAGCACGTATATTTCCCTATTACCCGTGAGGCATTGGCCAGCAGTATGCGTCTCTTCCACCAAATAACAAAATACCCTGAGGTAGTAGGTACAACAGACTGCACGCACATATGCTTCAAAGCACCACCTGGTGAGTGGGTAGAGTCTACATCAACCGCAAGGGCTTCCCCTCCATCAACTGTCAGGTCGTGTGAAATGCCTAGGGCATAGTAATGAATGTGTGTGCTGGCTGCCTTGGAAGCTACCACGATTCCCACATCTGGCATCTGATGCAGCTGTACCAGATATTCACCAATGGGAACATCCCACACAGTCACCTAGTGGGGGATGCTAGATACGCACTGGAGCCATGGCTGATGACACCCATTAGAAATGCACACATACCCAAACAAGAACTCCATAATGAGGCACACGCACAAACACGAATCATAATAGAGCATGTGTTTGGGATGCTCAAGTCATGGTTCTGGTGCTTGGACACATCTGGTGGAGCCTTGCAGTACTCACCAACTACATGTACCCAAATTGTCCTTGTATGTGCCATGCTACACAATATGATCCTGCTGAAACAGATGCAGCAGGAATAGCATGGAGCAGGGCCACACAGCCCCCCACCACTGCCAAGGCCTGCACAGGCACAGAGTGATTCGGAGGAGGAACAACCTGAGCCTGCTTCAGTAGGCAGAAGGAGAAGTGCCCAGTATGCCCTGCCTTGGCAAAGAGGCAATGCATAGCACATGCACTGACACAGTAGGGACCCAGGGAATGACACCTCTCTCTGACTCGCACATACAGTAAAAGGGATGCCAAACATGACACTACCTGTGCTCAACCATGTATAGGGAGTGTACTATGTGCATCTGACATAGGCAGCCCTGCAGCACCACCCTCAATACTGGGACACCCACAAGGTAAGTGACTCACACATGCCATTTGGGGGGGGGTCACATACCCAACAACACTGACAGCCAGCAGGATAGGTGTAGACAAATACAAACAAATGCTGTACTATGGCCTTCTGAATGAGCCATATGGGTAAGCCCACCCCCAGGCCTACACAGAAGGACTACAGCAGGCCAGGCAGTTGGATGTAAGTTATCTAGACTAGGAAGTCAGAAACTAATATGTAGGTAATTAAAGCTAAGATCTGTAGTACACTGGTATGCCTCTAGCCAGCATGATAGGTAAGACTACAGACTGAAATGGAGTACCTTACATACCAGTACAGTCCTAGCAAATTTGTACAAGTGTCAGGTGTGCCCCCCCCATCCTACGTACACTTATAGTAACAGTCAGATGTGCCCCCCCACTCCTGTGTAAAAATGTAGAAACAGTCAGGTGCCCCACCCGCTATGCAGAAATGTAGTAACAGTCAATGCCAAATGACCGATGGATACCCTGCAGACACAGCATGCTACCTGTTGGTGTACAACACAAAGGTCAGCACTGCAGTACAAACTACCTGGACATGATCCACACATGCAGTACTGATGGCCATACTGGGCATGCTCACAGACTAAGAGGAATGAAGGCAATGTCAGTCAACAACATACTGAAAGGTCATACTGGGCATGCTCACACACTTAAGCACATGAAGGCCATGTCTGCAAACACCAGTGGACCAGACATATTTGGCAGTCGCAGTTCTTAGTGCAGACACAAGTCAGTATGCACCACTCCTGCCTTGCACACAGTGGATAGGAATACAGACATATATGTAAGGACAACACACTATAATAAGCCAAAGGTAGATGGACATAAATGTGTGGAAGTGGGTGACCATGTCAAGGAGCCATCTGGGCCTGTCCCACCCAGCACACAGCCAGAGGGCCCCAAACACATGAGGTGCAGATGTCACTCACTGCAGATACTAGCCACCAGTATCTGTCTGCATGACAGACTATGTGGTGCATGTGCCAGCTGTGCAACATGACTGTACAAGGAAGTAGTCATCTAGTAGCTGTATACACGAACCTGTGACATATGACCCCGTGCATGCCCGCATATGGCATGTCAACCCCTGCATGAATGGGTTTTGGCCCATGCACACACTGCCCTCCCCATAGCAGTATTATGACAAGCCAGCTTAGGTCATACAATGTGAAATACACCTTTGGGAGAGCTGTAGCTCAGTAATCTCCATGGCGCGTCCCATAACTGCATGCTGCTGTAGAGATAAACTAGTTAGGTAGTAGTTCAAACCCCAGACTTGTCAACTGTGTGTGTGTGTGTGTGTGTGTGTGTGTGTGTGTGTGTGTGTCTGACTGAGTCGAGAGCAATGCTTTTTAGGCTACTCACACTCCATACAAATGATATACTCAACTTTGGCAAGGCTGCTGATGTCACTCACCTAGATATACACCTCTGGGTAAGTCATAACCCAGTAATCTCCATAGCGCATTCTGTAACTGCGTACTGCTGTAGTGTGATAAAGTAGTTAGGTAGGTGTTCTAACCCCAGACCTGGCAAATGTGTGTGAATCTGTGTGTGTCTGACTGAGTAGAGAGCAATGCTTTTTAGGCTGCTCACACTTTGTACAAATCATATACTCACCTTTGGCAAGGCTGCTGATGTCTCTCACCTAGAAATACACCTCTGTGAAAGTCATAACCCAATAACTTCTGTAGTGCATCCTGTAACTGTGTACTGCTGTAGTGTGATAAAGTAGGTAGGTGTTCTACCCCCAGACTTGGCAACTGTGTTTGTGTGTGAATGTGTGTGGGTCTGACTGAGTAGAGAGCAATGCTTTTTAGGCTGCTCACACTTTGTACAAATCATATACTCAGCTTTGGCAAGACTGCTGATGTCACTCACCTAGAAATACACCTCCGGGAAAATCATAACCCAGTAATCTCTGTAGCACATCCTGTAACTGCGTACTACTGTAGTTTGATAATGTAGTTAAGTAGATGTTCAAACCCCAGACCTGGCAAATGTGTGTGTGTGTCTCTGTCTGAGTAGAGAACAATGCTTTTTAGGGTACTCACACTCCTTAGAATTCATATACTCAACTTTGGCAAGGCTGCTGATATCACCCACCTAGAAATGCACCTCTGGGAACGTTGTAGCTCAGTAATCTATGTAGTGCATCCTGTAACTGCGTACTGCTGTAGTGTGATTTAGAACTGTGGTAGGGTTCTATCTCCACCCATGGCAGTTCTGGATGTTTTGTGTGTGTTTCAATGTCTGTGTGTGGAGCAATGCATTTTAGGCTAGTCACTTGCAGTACAGTTGAAATACCCATCTTTGGCAATCCTGCTGATGTCATTCAGTGTGAAATACAACTTTGAGGAGAAAGTTCTTTAGTAATCCCTGTGGTGCGATCTATAACTGCTCTATGCTGTAGTGTGATATAGGCCTTGGTCAGGCGTTCTCTGCCCACACATGTTGGTTGTTGATGTTTTGTGTGTGTCTCACTGTCTGTGTAGGGAGCAATGCATTTTAGGCTAGTCACTTGCAGTACAATTGAAAAGCCCTTCTTTGGCAATCCTGCTGATGTCATTCATTGTGAAATACACCTTTGGGGAAAAAAGTACTCCAGTAATGTCTGTGGTGCATACTATAACTGCGTAGTGCTGTAGTGTAATAAACTAGTTAGGTTGGGGTTCTACTCCCAGACATGACAGGTGTGTGTGTGTGTGTGTGTGTGTGTGTGTGTAACTTGTATCCTGTATAGAGGTGGGTGTAAGTGTGGGCAATGTGGAGGAGGTTTTGCTTATGTCTTTTATGGTGGCCCTACTATATATCACAATGTCAACCATACAGGGATAACATATGTAAATTAGCTGGGAGGCTGGGGTGCAAAGCCATACCCATATATGTGACATCAAGACCAGCCAATCACAGTTAGCAATCCCACTATTACCCAGACCACACACTCAACCCATGTGTCATACACACACACATGCCTAGGCAACAGCCAATATGTGGGTAGTACACTGTATATTGGCCACTGATAGTAACTATGCAGTGATAGCAGTGGGCTACAGAGGGCATGTCACCCTGCCCATCTGTACAATATGCACGCACCTGCAGATAGTGCACCTCCATGTTCCCCAATGGACACCTGCACCACCTGTGGTGCCTTCATATGTGACTGACAATGGACATACCATGCCTGACAACATGCCCTGTATGGACAGATGACACTGACATCAGGGAATGCTGTTAGCATGCTATCAATGTAGGTGCAGGGTAAACCTGCTGTCCATTACCAGTTCCTGCTACAGGTGGACAAGACTGTCACATCTGATGATAATCTGTGTTCACAACATGGGCCAGACACCCCAGGTACAGTTCCACATGTCACTGTACATGCATGTGGGAGGTGTGTACATCCCAGACACCATCCATGTCATGGACTAAGGAATACATACATGGCAAGTGATGCACAGCATTGGCCGCACACAATAGTCACCCAGGTAACTAGATGGGGATGCAATACCCACTTGTGTGGGAAAATGCAGACAATACAGGCCTGAGCCACAATGCAGACCATTGTCATGTGGCCTGATGCCAAGGTATACCCATCGCCTACCCCTGTACAGCCTGCTGGCACAGTTGACTGCCACACACCTGTGCAGACATGCACTCATGCATGTCAAAAGTGGCACCCTGTGTGTTTGTGTGTGTGTTGTATGGTGTGTATGTCCACATCCACACTCACTACAACCCCCCAGGGCATACTGAAACATGCTGTCTGATGTCTGACACCCCCACATACTCTGTGCCCATATGACCACTGTGTGGTGCATGTGATACCTGCACATTGATGTGTTGTCGCAATCCCACTAGTGATGGGTTGCACTCCTGGCCCTGTCAAGTGTGTCAGTGTGTGTGTGTGTCCCTGTGTGAGTGTGCCTGTGTTGACGCTGGCACCTGTTCATGCAGACAGGCACGTGTACATCACCTACCATATATCTACCGCATCCCTGTTGCAGATGTCACTCACCATCACATATTTATTCTGAGTGCTTGACATCAGGTAACCCATGTGGTGCATCCAATAACTGCATCGAACTGTGATAGCATGACATAGTCGTCGGAGGTTTGATAACCTGTGCTGGTAGGTGTGTGACACAAACATGCTTCAGTTTTACTGTCTGCCTCCCCCACTCCCTCTCTGGTGGATGTGGAGACCCACACCTGCTTTGCTTAGGCAGCAGCAAGTGTATTGTAAGTGATGGTCATGATCAGCTGATGGCCTCTGCACACATTGCAGCCCTCCCCTAGCTGATTGCATGTGGAACAGCTATGGTAACATTCCTATAGCCAATTGCATGGAAACACACTCAAATACCTAGGAACATCATGGTGGTGTTGGCCCTTTTTAGTCACTGTGAGCAGGAACTAGATCTGTTGTTTGGCAAACAGAATCTCAGATGAATTGGGGATTTACCTCTAACAACATACACTGTGGAAAGAGGCCAACAAACATGAGGGGGATGTGCCTGACCTGACTACAGACTGTAAGTGTCACTATACTGCATTTGGAGTAATGTTGGTTTAACAGTGTTTGTCTGGATATGCGTGTCGAACATGTCGCAATACTTGCCATGTCAGTTCCATGTGTATGAGGAATCCCGATCTGCAGGGTCATCTGCAGACTGGGCAGTGTTGTGCCTTTGGTTTCATGTGTTAGCCACGGTGCATCCGTCTGTGGAATGCAGAAGGTAGTGTGAGGATTGCAGTCTGTAGATGGTGAAGGCTGTGACAGTTACTGACTTCATATCCCTCATAGGACATATGTTGCAACAAACCCCATTACAATGGTAAATTTATGAGGTTATCACAGCAACATGTCTATACTGGCACTGTATATGTGCTGTCAGCCACACCTCTGTCAACCTTTGTACATATGTTGTGCATGAAGTGGTGCATATGTGCTGTACACCATAAATAGTGTTATCATATCTGATAACAAGCCAGTGATATATCAGATTGCTACACATGTCATGTACAGTAGGGGTTATATTTCATGACATAAACTGGACATTCTGTGGATGTTTGTACAGTACTGAGGTCTGTGTAGTGATGGTGAATGTCAGCAGTGTGTGTATTGTTAATATGTACTTTAGCCTGTGTACAGACTGTGGTAGATGTCATTGTTCTAGCTCCCCTTCTATCTGATGTAACATGCTGCCCCACTGTATGGTACCATTATGCCGTACATGTTTGTAGGGCCATCCACACACATGTCCCATATCACAGACAGCCATCAGACCAAACTGTGTAGCAGCCCAGTATATGTAGGGTCATTATGTGAGTGGCACATATGAGGATGGTGTAGAACAGATAGTCCATATACTGTAATATTATGCTAGCTTACCATATGTGGCTGTGTTCACAATGGTTGTGGTTATGCAATTTCACACAGGTGTATTTTACCCTGTGCTGTGACATGGCTGTTGAGCCTGCTATATATGCAGGTACATGTGCATTCCCCAATAGGAGATGTAGGCCAGTGTTGAGCCAGTCTGCCTCTAGCCTGACCAGTGCATTGTTACATGCCTAGCAGCTTAGTGTATTTACCCAGTGAGATGCCATGTGCAGATAATTGCCAGATGTACCACTGCCAGGCCTCCCTTAAAAATCATGTATGTCAGACAGAGCAGTGGGATGCTGTACAGATGTATGTCAACATCTAGTGGGTAGCATGTGTCCATGACACCCCTGTACCAGCAATCATTATGTGTCAGGCCAGACAGGAGTGTGTGAATCCAAAACCTATGGTGGCATATGTATACCAGTCGTTATGTGTTATACCCATTTACATGGTTGTCTATATCCATATTGTCAGGCCTGGTACACATTTTGTGCACTAAGGGATTATGTGTAAACCTCTGGACTGTACAGGGTGTGTCTGAAGTTCCACATATATTGGCCAATATCTATGCTGCACTCTACAGGGGCATTACATGCTTGCGGCGGTACTATACAATGATTTCCTTAGGATGTCTGTCAGTAGCCAATGGCACACATGTTATAAGCAGATGTCACCTTCCACACACACCATGTCTGTGAAGACAATCCCAATGACAGTAGCAATAGTCTAGTAATATACCTGCTATACATACCTGACATCCCCTTGCACTATGACTTTGGGACTATAGGGGCTGGGGTAGGGCTACACTCCAAGTCCAGGACATATGGTGGAAATATATGTACATATACTTATCCAGATAGCTATATATATATATATATATATATATATATATATATATATATATATATATATATTATTACACATGTGTACTACTTCCAATTACCACTGTCATGGCAACCACCCACTATAAATCCCTACAGCATGTGAGTGTGGTCCCTTTACATTTCCTGTGTGATGGATATCCTTCCTGTGTGTGAGCATCAGTGTTACAGACAGCAGGTAGCAATACCTCTTACAGGTGAACCTGCACACTCAGAGCAGCCACATATTTGTAGGAGGATCAGAAACTACAGACAGACTGTGAGTAGAGTTATGTTATGCTTTGCATAGTACTGGTGTTACAGTGTGTGTGTGTGTGTGTGTGTGTGTGTGTGTGTGTGTGTGTGTGTGTGTGTGTGTGTGTGTACATACTAGTGTACCATGGAATGCAGTATGTATGCCTAGCTCACTACTGTGGGTCTATCCTTTTGCTGGACAGAGGTATGCCTATCATGTTTTGTCTATCCACCACACAGGTCCTGTGTCAGATATTACACTGGCACTGTGTGTGTTGCATGCTATCAGTACATGGCTACATACATTGATGTGTCTAACCTCAATTCCCTGACTAAGGTTATGTTGCAGACTATCCTGTAACACCAGCACCTTGCTCACTGTATGGCAACAGTGTTCCACATATGTGCCTGTGTTCCAGCCTCTGTTCTCCATCTACATACCAAGCTTTGCACATATGTCATGCTGTTGGGGGTTGTTCTGTAGTGGGCTGTGAGCATATCACACTGGCATTGCTGCCATTAGTCCACTGCTGTTGTATCCCCCACACATACAGTGGGGCTGGGGCCATATATGTGTGGGCGTCACCTACACAATACATGTGTGCTCTTATGCACTCCAGAGGCCAGTGTATGTAACAGTGCTATATGGGCCTGTATGACTGAGTGTAGGTGAAGAGCACCATAAGTGACCTAGGCTGTTACAAAATGTGGGGGTATCAGAGGTGAGTTGCCACAAGGTATCTGGATGTACAGTACCATATACTTCACCTATATTGACATTACTTACATGAATTGGGGTACTGCAAGCCTACTGCCTCTTGCCATACAGACTGTTCTGTTTGTTGGTGTGCTCGTGATGGTGTCAGTTATGCCTTATGTACCAGTTATAACCCATTTGATCACAAAATGTCTTTACCTCCTACTGAGTTTGTACAGAGTGTAGATAGAGGCTACTGAACTACACACCTGCAGTACATACTGTTGATTGTTTCATATCCTGTGGCCCAGTCTATCTTCACTATTGTACAATTTGAAGGGCTTGGCCTGGACAGCAACAGTTGCAAACCTTTCCAGTCTACTGTATCAGTGTAACTGTTTCACATACATATATATATATATATATATATATATATATATATATATATATATATATATATATATATATATCTGTATCTGCATATCTGTGTCTGTGTATCTGTATCCTGGGGATGTTGACGGCTTCCACATATTACAAGTCCTATGGGAGGCAGAATGTACTTGGTAGTGTATTGCAGGGCGCACGTGTTTGGCTGTGGGGGGGGGTGCCTATTCATACAAGACGTATAGTGTGTGGGGCTTCTCAACCCCAATAACGGTGCATGTGGACATATGTGTATTTGTTAATCTGCCATTGCTATCTACAGATGTATGGCCATATATACCTATACAGATATATATATCTGCTAACATATATATAACTATGTCCGTATATAGCTAAATAGATATATATCTGCATACACATATGTAACGTGCTGTGTATATGTAGACATATAGGTGTAGACACATATAAGTGTCAGTTTAGGCATATGCATGTATATATGTGCATATATATTTGATATATATATGTATATAGTTTTAGAAATCAATATATATATATATATATATATATATATATATATATATATATATATATACACATATATCTGGATAAATTGTATCTATTTAGATATTAATATATTTATACACACATACATCGAGTTGTTGGTATACATTCTCTGTACTGTTGCATGACTGGACTGGATGATATGTTTCTAAAAAAAACATCAAATCTCTTTGTATCTGTCATGGCTTAGTGGTAAATCACTTTGTCTATGGTGTGCAGGGTCCTTGGCTTGAGACTTGCAAGAGCTGTTTACTTTGTTGCTGGGTAGAACACGGCCCGTTGGATACACAGTGATTAAGGCACTTTAAAGCAGTTGTAAGCAGGTTTGCGTGGGTTTGCGTGGAGCTAAGCAATGCCTACACAGGTTAAGCAATTCAGAAGCTGAGTCTAAGAAACTGTATCCAGACTTTAGCAGTGCTTACCTCCTCGCAAACCCACGCAAACCCGCTTACAACTGCTTTAAAGTGCCTTAATCACTTTGTATCCATTGGCCCTTGTTCTGCCTAGCAACAAAATAACCAACGTCTGCTTGGCTCAAACATAGGACCATGTTCATCATAGCCCAAGTGATTTACCACTAAGCCATCTCAGATATACATAACCCTGCTGTATTCACAAACATATCATCCAGCTCAGTCATTCAACAGTACAGAGAATGTATTCCAACATGTAGATGTATGTGCGTGTGAAAATATATTAATGTCTAAACAGATACAATATATTGATATATGTAGATATATATATATATATATATATATATATATATATATATATATATATATATAATATACACATATATGTAAGCAGAAATTTACATCTATATAGGTATATACGGTCACACATCTGTAGATAAAGTGGGAACATAACAGAAACATATATGTCCACATGCACCATTAATGGGGTTGACAGGCACAAACAACATACGTCATGCATGAATAGGTATTCCCCCCCGCACAGCCAAGCATGTCTGCCCTGCAATACCCTACCAACTGTTGCAAATCCCATAACCATGACCTTACACGACAAGGGCACAAGATGTTAACAGTACTGGGGTTGGATTTGGAGTCAGTTACACCTACAGTTTGGGTTCTGTCAGTAAACCATGTGGCAAACCATCGAGTGGCATAGGGATGTATGGCTGGATTAGTATGTTAATCTATGTTGTCCTCACCCCTCTCCCAGGGATGGTGTTGAAGGGCTTGGCAAGGTCCACATAGGCTTTGTGGACTGCCTTACCCTCTTCAACTGCTATGCAGACTGAGTCAAAGCAGTCAATCAATTTGAGGAGACAAGACTGGCCTTCCATGAGCCCAGTCTGTGTGTGGACCAGTGTTTGAGGGTTGCCAATGTCTGTGTTCAAAACTTCCCTGATAAAGCATTCCATGGCCATGCAGATCAGGCATGTCAGACTGATGTGATGGTAGTTCGAGGGAGCCAAGGTGGAGCCACCCTTGTGGAGTAGGATAACTACAGATGTGTGCCACTCAGTGGGCACCAGGCCTGATGCAAGGCTATGATTACACATGACAGTCAAGTGAGTTGCCATTTCAGTTTGTAGTTCATGTAGTACACAGCCTAGGATGTCATCTGGTCACATGGATGCTGTATTCTTAGCTGTGGATAGTGTGGTTTCTGCCTGTGTGGCCCTGATTACTGGGCAGTGGAACTCTTTTCGTATTGACATGGGCCCTTTTTGGGGGTGAGAGGGGGTGAATGCGGCACTAAATCAATCTGCCAGGATATTGGCACAATCCATGGGAGCAGTCTATGTAATGCCATTTTGTTGTAGCTCAGAGCACTTCTGAGCATTGCCGTTAGATTCTGGACATAACTATAGAATGCTTTGTGGTTGTCTGTGGAATCTGTGGCGACTTTAGTTACATAACCAGCTTTGGAGGATTCCATGAGGGATCTCAACGTCTTACTGGGGCTGGTAAGGGAGTTGTTTGCATCCTTGGATTAACCTATTTTCTTCAACAGTGTCTACCTTCTGTTGTATACTCTGTTAATGGCAGGAGACCACCAGACTGGCTTGCTTATTTGGGAGGTGAGCATCGTGGTTCTATGTGGGATGTCAGGAATCATGCACAAGTGGATGTGCTCATACAGTGCCTTAGTGCAGGATTCATCAGTTGAACTGTCATTTCCTGTCTCCATGGGTGTCACAAACATTGTCACTTCTGCCTTGAGTAGCATGAAGTTGGCTTTGGAGATTTCTTTTACGAAAAACTGTATATACATTGCTTTCACATGTTCAGGTTGATTAGCCTATGGTGGGATTACTTTGGTGAAACCTCAGTCTCATGTACTGTTGTGATGGCGTAGTGGTTAGTTACTGTGGCTATAGTGTACAGGGTCCTGGGATAATGACCTGCAAATGCAGGTTATTTTTGTTCTGGCCAGAACAGCGGTTAATGCATACAGACTTCTTTGGGCAATTTAGGTTAGTCACACTCAATACAATTCAAATGCCCTACTTTGGCAATCCTGCTGATGATAATCACTGTGAAGTACACCTTTGGGGAAAGAGTACTCCAGCAATCTCTGTGGTGCGTGTTATAACAGCATAATGCTGTAGTGCAATACAGAGCTCTGGTATGGGTTTTAGTCTCACACATGGGAGTTGTGGATGCTTTTGTGTCTGTTCCTATGCCTGTGTAGAGAGCAATGCATGTTTGGCTAGTCACACTCACTACAATTCATTTGCCCTACTTTGACAATCCTGCTGATATCACTCACTGTGAAATAAACCTCTGGAGAAAGAGTACTCCAGTAATCTCTGTGATGCATTCTATAATTGCATAGTGCTGTAGTGTAATAACTAGTTAGGTAGGAGTTCTAATGACCAGTTGTGTGTGTGTCTTAATATGTTGATGTTTGTCATTCGTCTCCTGTGTGGAGATAGTTGTGAGTGTGTAACTGGACTCAATCTTGAGTGGGTTTTTAAAATTTCTTATTTGGTGCCCCTAGCATAAATCACAATATCCACCATGCAAGGATAACAGATGTGATATCAGTATATAGTCAGTCACCCACCCTGACTTATCGTTGCCTCTGTCTGCCTCTTTCACTCCCTCTCTGGTAGATGTGTAGGCTTACACCTGCTTTGCTTAGGCAGCGGTATATGTATTGTCAGTGATGCTCATGATCAGCTGATGGCCTCTGCATGGATTACAGCCCTCCTCTAGCTGATTGCATGTGGAACAGCTGTGGTAACATTCCCATAGCCAATTGCATGGAAACACACTGCAGTATCTAGCAACATCATGTTGGTGTTGGGCCTTTTCATTCACTGTGAGCAGGAACTAGATCTGTTGTTTGGCAAACAGCATCACATATGGATTGGGGACTTACCTCTGACAACATACACTGTGGAAAGAGGCCAACACACAGGAGGGAGATGTGCCTGTCCTGACTACAGACTGTAAGTGCTGCTATACCGCAGTTGGGGTAATATTGGTTTAACAGGGTGTGTGTGGATATGGCTGTCCTACATGTTTTAATACTTGTCATGTCAGTACTATGTTTATGAGGAATCCACATCTGTGGGGTCATCTGCAGACGGGGCAGTGTGCGGTGCCTTGTGTTCCTTGTGTTACCCATAAAGCACCTATCTCTCAACTGCAGAAGGTAGTGTGAGGATTAAAGTCTGTAGATGGTGACAGCCGGGAGAGTTACTGACATCATATCCCTCATAGGACATATGTTGCATCAAACCCTGTTACAACAGGAAATGTATGAGGTTATCACAGTGACATGTCAATGTTAGCCCTGTGTTTGTGCCTCCAGCCACAACTCTGTCAACCTTTGAACATATGTCATGCAGTAAGGGGTGCATATCTTCTGTACACCACATTCATTTACAGCATATCTGATAACAAGCCAGTGAGATATCAGACTACTACACATGTTACGTATTGTAGAGGCTATATTTGAGGACATAGCCTGGGCATTCTGTGGTTGTGTGTACAGTACTGAGGTATGTGTAAGTCTGGTAAATGTTGACAGTGTCTGTATAGTGCATATGTACCCTGGCCTGTGTAGAGACTGTGGTAGATGTCATTGTTCTTGGTCCTGTTCTATCTGATGTTACATGCTGCTCCACTGTATGTCACCCTATCAGCTTACATGTTTGTAGGGGCAAACACACACATGTCCCAAACCAATGACAGCCATCGGACCACACTGTGTAGCGGCCCAGTTGTTGTGTGAGCGGCTCATATGAGGATGGTGTACCTCAGATAGACCATATACTGTAATAGTACGCTAGCTTACCATATGTGGCTGTGGCTTTGTTCACATTGTTTGTGGTTATGCACTTTCACACAGGTGTCTGTTACTCTGTGATGTGACATGCCTGTACAGCCTGCTATCTATGCAGGTACATGTGTATTCCCACATAGGAGATGTAGCCCGGTGTTGAGTCAGTCTGCCTGTAGCCTGCACTGTGCTTTGTTACATGCCTAGCGGCTTACTGTATTTATCCAGTGAGATGTCATGTCCAGATACCTGCCAGATGTACTGCTGCTGGGCCACCATAACAGTCATGTATGTCAGACAAAGCAGTGGCATGCTGTTCAGATGTATGTCACTAACTAATGTATAGTATATGGCAATGGCACATCTGTACCAGCGGTTATTATGTGTCAGGACAGACAGGGGTGTATGACTGCATAACCTATGGGGGCAAATGTATACCAGTGTGTACGTGTTATACCCATCTACATGGCTGTTAACATCCACATTGACAGGCCTGGTCCACATGTCTTGCATGAAGGGGTTCTGTGTATACCCCTGGACTGACCAGAGTGTGTCAGACTGTCTACATATATTGGCCATATCGCAGCTGTAGTCCACAGGGGCGTTACTGTGCTAGCAGTGGTGCTGTACTATGATGACATTAGGATGTCTGTAAGTAGCCAGTGGCACACATGTTAACAGCAGATGTGGCCTCCCATACACACCATTTCTGTGAAGACAATCCCTATTATAGTAGCAATAGTCTACGAATATACCTAAACTACATACATGACATCCCCTTGCACTGAGAGGTTGGGACTACTGGGGCTGAGGTAGGGCTCCACTCCATGTGCAGGACATATGGTGAGCATATATGTATATATAAGTATACATATATCCATATGGATATATACATATATATATCTTGTTTACTTTATGACAACAGTTTTACACATATGTGCCTGTGTTCCAGCCTCAGTCCTCCACCTACATACCAGGCTTTGCACATATGACATGCTGTCAGGGGTTGTTATGTAGTGTGCTGCGTGTATGTCATGCTGTCATTCCTGCCATCACCCCACTGCTGTTGTGTCCCCCATACATACTGGGGGGTTGGGGCCATATATGTGTGGGCTTCACCTACCCAATACATGTGTGCCCTAATGCACTCCAGAGGCCAGTGTATGTAACAGTGGTATATGGCCCAGTATTAGTGAGTGTGGGAGGGTGCACCATGACTAACCTAGGCTGTTACAACATGTGTAGGTATCTGGGGTAAGCTGCCTTAAGGTATCTGGATGTACATTACCATACAATCCACCTTGGGTAAATGCAGGTCTACTGTCTCCTGCCATACAGAATGTTCTGTTTGTCAGTGTGTTTGTGATGGTGTCAAGTATGCCTTGTTATGTAACAGATACATCCCATTGTGTCAACTGGGGTCTGTACCCCCTAGGGATTGTGTACAGAGTGTAGATAGAGGCTGCTGACCTATACATCTGCATTGCATACTGTTGATTGTCTGGTATGCTGTGGCCCAGTCTGTCATTACTATTCTACTACTTGAAGGCCTTGACCTGGACAGCAACATCTTAGTATAACTGTTTCACAGTTGCATTACACTGTTCATATGGATGTCAGTGTCTAAACTGCTATATGACATGGCGTATACAACTATCATAGTACACAAATAAAGCTTTCACATTCATTTATGCACACCTGTGTATGGTGTTATACCCTTTGATATCTCTGTGGGTATATGTTGCAGGCTATGAATGTCATTCGTATGGGTGGCTCATACAGTCTCCAGTTGGTAAGGTGGTGACTGTAGGAATACTGGCTGCTCTATATTGTGCACACATACTACATATGGATCTTACTGTACATATCTGTGTGTGTGTGTGTGTGTGTATGTGTATGTGTAGTTACATATATATCTATATATATGTATATGTATATATATATACACATATATATAGATATATACATCTATATATATATATATATATATATATATATATATATATATATATATATATATATATATATATATATATCTATATATATGTATATATATATATATATATATATCTACCTGTATCTGCATATATGTGTCTGTGTATGTGTATCCTAGGGATGGCCATGTCGTGTCTGGTCCTGGTTATGGGATCTGCAACACTTGGTTCTGTATTACAGGGAGGTCGTGCTTGGCTGGGGGGTATACCTATTCGTACCAGATATATATTGTGTGGGGCCTCTCAACCCCATTAACGTTGCATGAGGACAGATATGTTTTTGTTATTTCCCCATTGTTATCTACAGATGTATGTCCATATATACCTATATATGTATATATATTATCTATATATATATATATATATATATATATATATATATATATATATATATATATATATATATAGATATATATATATATATCTGCTGACATATATATAACCTGCCGTATATATTTGGACATGCAGATGGGGACATATATATCTATAGATGTAAGGATTTGCATGTTTATATGTTTATATATATATATATATATATATATATATATATATATATACATACATATATCAAT
The DNA here is from genome assembly GCF_019279795.1 of Protopterus annectens. Lineage (NCBI taxonomy): Eukaryota > Metazoa > Chordata > Ceratodontiformes > Protopteridae > Protopterus > Protopterus annectens. The sequence continues at coordinate 1,257,348,376 of NC_056739.1, forward strand.
ATGGTGTACCTGTTTAGACATTAATATATTTACTCACACACATACATCTACATGTTGGAATACATTCTCTGTACTGTTGAATGACTTGGCTAGATGATATGTTTGTGAATACATCAAGGACATGTATATCTGAGATGGGTTAGTGGCAAATTACTTTGGCTATGGTGTGCAGGTTCCTGAGTTAGATCCTAGCAGAGGCTGTTTATTTTGTTGCTAGGCAGAACAAGGGCCATTGGATACAGTGTGATTAAGGCACTTTTGAGTAGTTGTAAGTGGATTTGCGCTGGTTTGTGCGACGGTAAGTACTGCTAAGTTTTGGTTACTGTTTCTTATACTCAGTTAGCTCCTGGATTGCTTAACCTGTGTAGGCATTGCTTACACCTGCACAAACATGCTTAATCCCACTTACTGCTGCTTAAAAGTGCTTACTCCCACACTAATTGCTTTAAAAGAAAAGAAAAGAAAAAGGGGTTGATAGGAAAGTGGTGAAAAAAGGGGCACAAAGAGGGAAAGACAGTAGGGAAAATAGCTAGGCATGTGCAGGAAGGGTATAGGTGAGGTCCATAGTTCTCCATTTCTTCTACATCAACGGCTGTGCATATACACTAAATTTGCTGGTACATTTGGACCCTCAAACCCCTGGGAGAAGGGTGAGGACAACATAGATTCATTGTGATGCTAATTAGACCAGATTACATGTGTCCAGTGGACATGTGTGCAAAATGGACATCTATGTATGGGCGAGATTTTTTGTGGGAACAGATTGCCTTTTTTTTTCAGGTGAGTGGGATGTTGGGGAGGGGTAGTAGGTATATTTGGGAAGGTAGGTTGGGTAGGTTAACAGACAAGACAAACAAGATGCATACAGGGCCGGTATATGACACATGTGTGGGGTAAACACCTTGGATGGGGAGGGGTGTTTGGAAGTCGCAAGCGCATGAGCCCCCAACTGGAAACAATGGGAATGAGGTCCCCACCCATGGGCAGTCACCACTGCACCTTCATAGCCCCAAAGGTGGCTGTGCTAGGGGCTGTGTAGGAGGGGTAGGCTCACCCTCTAATTGTGCCACTCGGCCCTCAAGCTGGTGTAGCCGGTCTCGATACTCCAGATCGAGATCCCTACGCACCATGGCCTGGACCTGTTGATGGGTGACAGGTTCCCCTCTGTGTCTGCTCCGAGGGGGGTGAGCTCCATCCCCTGCAGCTGTTCCACCCGAAGGTGGAGCAGGGCCCATGGAGGTGGAGTTCCCAGGCTGTGCCCCAGATATGCTGGTGCCTGTGGCCAGCTGAGGTGGGACAGGTGGGTCTGCTGGGACCGACCTTCCCATACGAACTATGTTGTTGCAGGTTTATGACAGATATGGGTTAGTAACAATCAACAGCATTCAGGATTAGTTATAACAGCATGCATAGGTATTCCCATTAACCCAACACACCAGAAGTAACACAGTTACAGAGCAAGCAGAACACGTGAATATATGGAACAACAGTGGCCATTACAAGAGCATGCAGGTATCATTGATGGCAACAGGCCACCAATAATGTATATATTTTAACATGACACATGTATAGAAACAAATGTGAATATTTCTTAACCATTAGGACATATGTCCCAAGAAACGTTTGCAGTGTACACGTACCAGTTGAGGAGTGTCATTGGGTTATTTTGCACATATGGTAGGAGTGAGAGAGAGACTTCAATTAACAACTAATATATCCTTGTAATTTTCACAACATTCTTAGTCACTGCAGTGATCTTTCCCTTACATGTATTATTACAGTACCAATGGCCTTATATTGTACACTGGTATGTTTATAGATTATTATATGCGTGACCTGTGTCTTATATACAGGTGTGACAAGATGCAGGTGTTAATGCAACATATGTTGAGAATTGTAGTCATACGTTTTGGGTGAGGTGCTAGAATGACAGGTTTGTTTTCATATACATTCTATGACTATGTACACATTTGGCTATCAGTTATATGTCATTAACAGCTGCCTACATTTCTTGGATCATCACACTGATTTGTCAGGGGGACAGGGTACCAGGCTGATGATATGGGCCATTTATCGGAACATGCTGGACAGATTGGAACAGTTCTGGGGGTATGAATATGCATACAACTTTCAATTTGAACATTTTAGCAAATTCTGTACAGTTGGGTGTAATTATGCATACAGCTTTCTATCTGAACATTGTAATAAAATCTGTACAGTTGTGGGGTATGATTATGCATACAACTTAGTAGCACTCCCAGGATTCAAACCCCTGCTGTGTGTGACAAAAATTGTAGCTAACATCACAGTACACTGTGCTATCAGGGTAATGATGTAAAGCTTTCTACTGTTTTCTGTCTAAGTCTCCCTCACTTGTACAATATGACTGACTTCTTGGCACTTCCAACAGTGTTATACAGGACTTCATACACATTTTATCTGCATACCACAGTGTGGGTGACACTGCTTAAAATACAACAGTACTATTTATAGTATGCAACAGTTCACCAGCATATGACAAAAGAGTAAACAGAAGCACTCCAGGGGTTAAACCTTTATTCATAGACTATTACACATTTATTTCTACTGGTACACTTTCTAAGGCTCTTATATTTATTTGTTATGACAGTACATGCAGACTAATTACTAACCTGCCTCGCGACGCGGACTTTGCAACCTAGCATCATGGGCTTGCTGGTTCACAGCCTGCTTACCTGCAGCTGTCGGAGAAATACAGTGATATTTAGCCATGCCTATCCATAGTATACACAAGCTAGGCAATTCTTAACTACTTAGTAGAATGAGTTCTTACTCAGTAGTGAGGCATTAGCCATCTGCCAATACTCCTGGATCCACTGTTCCAGTACATCCCCCCTCTGCCACTTCAGGTCAGCATGGTGGTGCCTGACCTGCTCACCAGTCCGGGAAATACCTGTGGCACTGGTGAGGTCATGGGCGAGACTGTCCCAGGCCTCGGTTTTATACTGTGAGCCCTGGTACTGGCCCTGCAATAGTCTCACCTCATGGTGTTTTACCAGGAGCCATACCATGATTTTTGACTCCTGGATGCCCCAGTGCTGCACTCTAAAATGAGTGCCTTCACCCACACCAGCCATTCTGCATGCAGTAGGAAGCTACAACCAGTTATGGAACATATTTCCACCTGTGTGGTTTAAATACAGCCAATAACCCACACTTTTCCGTGATTGGCCGGGTTTGAAAAGGCTAAGCTATGGGCACACCTGCTTACCTAAGGTTGGCAGTGCTTAAAGGGGTATACCACTAGGCAGATTAGATTGGCTCCCCTACACATTGCTTACTCCTACTAAGTTGAGCCATGCTGTGGTTAGCATTGCTTAATAGTTAATTAACACTATAATTGCCTTTTGGCAGTTAAACTACTGACTGAAAACTTAAACTGAAGAAACACGAAGGCACAGAAAATCACGGGTAATCCAACATGCTTTATTCTGAAGTGCTTTTCATCCTGCGCACTAGCAGGACTTCATCAGATAAAAAATACAGTCAAACTGCATTGTTAAATAATGAATGGGTGTTACAATTGAATCAATCATCAAGTAACTGTCTAAAAGGGGTATTGTTCTTTTATTCCACACCTGAGTTAACTATGAAGTATAAAAAAATATCCCCTTTGTGTAAAACATAATAAATCCCAAAAAGTAACAAATTGACAGCAACAAAAGAGATCATTGCAATAAAATTTTCTTACAATAAAAACAATTTAATAAACATGTACGATAAGTTGCCGCACTCCTGTATTAACTTAAATAAAAAGTAAGTGGATAAAGTTGATAATAACTCAGAAGATAAGTAAAAAATAAACATAGGGCAGGATTCATGAAGGCTTGCATGGAGTGTAAGAGACGTGCAACACTCCATGCAAGCCTCGCGATCCAGGAACAGCCCTAAGCTCCGTGTAAGAGACCAGCTAAAACGTCTCTTACACGGACTGGGCGTGGACATGCTAAATACCTCACTTGCATCCAAAAGGTATGCAAATGAGGTATATTAGCGATCCATGAAGCAGAAACCAGTCTGTGTAGGAGACGTTTTAGCTGCAGAAATGTACTCAGTTGACAACTGAGTACATTTCTGCAAATTCCACAACGGAGCCATGTCAGCTCCAAAAAAAGGTTGCATATGACTCAGGCAGCATGCCAATGGCCAAATATCTGGCCATTGGCAATATAACCCGATGCCAAAATAATAAAATTATAATTATTTAGCGCAGCCCCGCGCAAACGGGCTGCGCTGTATAAAAACATAAAAAAGAAGGTTATAAACCCACAAATGTGGGTTTCATGCAATACATGGAATGACAATGCAGGGACCAGCAGACCAAAAACAACATGGCCACCGTGTAGTGGTTGCTAAGGGGGGAAGCTGAGTCTAAGACATGTAACTAAGCATTAGTAGGCAATCTCATGTAAATGAGGGTACGGATACTGAATCTCACAGTCACATAGCAAATGAGCACAGTCTGAGTAATGTAAGAGATACATAAGGGGGGGGGAATAGAGTAGGAGATAGGTGACATCACAGGGGGGAATGGTAGAAAGAAATGCAGTTCATTGGAGGCCAGTGTAACATGACAGATGACAGGCACAGATCATGGAAAGAGGTGTGCCACTAGATAAGTCATGGAAAGTCAAGAAATGGAAGGTGTACGCTGTTACTTACACCAAAGTTTCTTGCTGGGCGTGCATGCGCACATGTGCGCATCATGAAGCGCGAGTAGGACAGTGTGCGCACATGTAAGGCAGACTGAGCATGTGGGAGCGTGTTGGGAGATGTTTAACACTGTTTGCATGGGTGTGCACGCGTGTAGGGCAGGCTGAGTATGTTGGAGGCTGTTGGCAGACGTGTAACAATGTTTGTGCGGGTGTACGCACGTTTTAACCCGAATAAGTAGATTCTGAACCGTGTAAGCACGTGTGCGCGTGTGTAAGCCACTGTGAGCGTGTTTCTGATGGTATGCACGTTGCTCCCCCCAGAGGAAACAGAGAGGAAAAAGGAAGCAACTGAATTAATAGGAAGCTAGCAGGGATAACTGCTGAAGCTAGCAGGTGAAAACAATTAGAAGCAGGCAATTACACAGGCAGAATAGTAGCCCAGCCCAGCACTTAAAACTCTGCAAACAGTAGTGCAGGATGTTTCCCTTAAGAGACACTGCAAGACAGGAGTAAGCTAATAGAAGTGAAAACTGAAAAAGCTTCACTCAGAGCAGAAATGTTAGGGGCTGCCATAGCTGTCATAATGAGACATAGGCGACTTGCTGAGGGTGGTGACAATGCAGATGGCGCCAGACAACCCACAGTGAGGAGACGGAGAAGAGTGTACAGGCCCAGGGTCACCTACCACGGGTTACATGAGCTGGAGATAGTAGAGTGCTATAGAGTGGACAGAGAGCTCCTGCAGCAAATTGTTGAGCTGTGCAGGCCACGCCTCACACACAGAACAACAGAGAGGAACCCATCCCAGTGGAAACCAAGGTATGTGTTGGCCTAAGAATACTAGCAACAGGTACCTTCCAGAGACCAACTGGCGATATGATGGGGATATCACAGGCATAAGCCTCCAGGGTACTGCACCAGTTCCTGGATGCCATGTCAGCACATGTCGGTGATCATGTATATTTCACCAATGCCCGTGAGGTATTGGCCAGCAATATGCGTCTCTTCCATCAAATAGCGGAATACCCTGAGGTACTGGGTGCAATAGACTGCACGCACATATGCATCAAATCACCAGCCGGTGAGCGGGGTAGGGCCTACATTAACCGCAAGGGCTTCCCCTCCATCAACTGCCAGGTCGTGTGTGATGCCCAGGGCATAATAATGAATGTGTGTGCTGGCTGCCCTGGGAGTTACCACGATTCCCACATCTGGCATTTGACACAGCTGTACCAGACATTTGCCAATTGGGACATCCCACACGGACACCTAGTGGGGGATGCAGGTTATGCACTGGAGCCGTGGCTGATGACACCCATCAGAAATGCACACACACCTGAACAGGAATGCCATAATGAGGCACACGCACAAACACGTAATGTAATAGAGCGTGTGTTCGGGCTGCTCAAGTCACGGTTCCGGTGTCTGGACACATCTGGTGGAGCCTTGCAGTAAACACCAACTACATGTACCCAAATTGTCATGGTATGTGCTATGCTACATAATATGATCTTGCGAAAACAGCTGCAGCAGGACCAGCATAGGGCCGGGCCAAACAGCCCCCCACCATTGCCAAGGCCAGCACAGGCAGAGCGTGACTCGGAGGAGGAACAACCTGAGCCTGCCCCAGTAGGCAGAAGGAGGCGTGCCCAGTATGCCCTGGCCTTGGCAAAGAGGCAACACATCGCACATACACTGGCTCAGTAGGAACCCTGGGAATGATACCCCCTCTGACTCACTCAAATAATAACATGGATGCCTAAAATGACATGACCTGCTCACAAACATGTACAGGGAAGTGTAATATGCGCATCCGACAGAGGCAGCCCTGCAGCACCACCTGAGGCATGAATGCTATGTGTTAAATAATGTAACACCATGTACTATATGCACACCTGAGCATCCTGACTAACATCCACCCTCACCAAGCATGAAGCCACAAAATGACGATGGGATGATCAAGTGCAATAACTGGCTGAAGTAATGCAGTCAGTCAAAGGGGAGCCAATGTGTTTCAGGCTGGGAACACATGCGGAGCTTGACATGATGCACCACCTATCATGCCATGCCCCATGGATACCGGCAAAGGCTGTCAGTACCCACAGCATGCCCTGAATTGTTAAGTCTCAAAACACAAACCCACCTTCATAGGTTCTACAAGGGATAGGAACCTAGATGTAATGCTACCCAATGACAGATGTATAAACAGCAAGATGTGTGCAGTGTAAACGCACACAGTATGGAGAATGTAGATACCAGTCCTGTAATAGAGAACTGGGCTAGGCTCACATCAGCACCCTAACACTACCAGGTCACACCTCATACTGTGCTGTACAGCCGCAAAACATGGAACAAGCTACAAAAGGAGGGTGACTAGCAAGAAATGGCAAGGATAACCACACCCCCATGTTGGTACCACAACAAGAAGCAGCATGGAATAGCCATGGTCAAATACCAATGGCTAACACTGCCTCACAGTATATAGCCTGCTGCAGACTACTGTCCTAATACCAGGAACAGCACCTGGCCTATGTCGGAATACATGAATATATCAAGCCCCCCAAACCACATTATATTGCTTGACTGAAAATACCCAGACATACACTGGTAGCATTGTACTAGCACCAACACAGTAGGAGAAAATTACCCAGATTCCATAAACCAAAATGCCCAGGAACAATGTACCACTCCCACAAGAGGGGTAAGCATACTTGATGTGATAATCAGCAACATGTGTACTGGATGGCAAGATGAGAAGTGTACCCCTCACTGGTAAGACCAGACCATAGAGTAATCACACTGGATATACACATCCTGACCCCAGTCCCTGGCCAGAATACCACAGTGAAAAATGTGTAAAGTATAGGTTGCAGCCCTCAAAACCGATGTTGAATCCACAAAAGGCCCTGTGCAAGTGCAGAATATGGGACACACCACAGAACATGTTATGCAGGCATTCCATGAACACAGCCAGGAATGCTTGGAGTATGCAATCACAAATAACAACAACACACAATGCCATACACGCAGGCATCTGGCATGCTGGCCTCCAGCCATTACCAAACCATGCAAGAGAATGAGGAAGCTACCACATGATAGAGCAAACATAAAAGGGAAGTAATCACTGACCAGTAGTATGGCAACAACATATGTCCACACATACAATCCACTAAGTCCAGCCACAACAAGTAGAATCTGTGAATCCAGAGGCAATGTGATGCCAGTACCAAGTACACAGACAACCACAACACCCCCCAATAAATACAAATATATGTGATAGATGCATCCATGTATCCAAACCAGAGGTTGAGCTCCAACAACTCAGTACTGTCAAAACTAGTCAGGAGGAGAAGGTAACCACATACACCACAAACCCAGTCCCACATAGACCTACCACAACTGTAAACCAAACACATAAACACAGACAAATATTCCCGGAGGCCTTAATTACAAACACACCACACCAACAGAAGCCTCCAAAGTAGATCACAAGCAACCACAACCTTCAAACATAGCACATGCAACGAATAGTACGCAAAGCTGGTGTGCCAAACAGTCACAGGCCAGAAGGAGAAACAACATGCCTGATACAGTCGTAATAGGTGTCTGTATAGGCAGACACACTGCTGTCCCACTCACGAGACTGAACAAGGGAAAGGGTAGAGTAAGCTGCTTGTAGGCTGCCACAAAATGCCACATTTCACAAGTACGCAGGTCACCCCAAAGCAAGCAGAAATATGATGCACTCAATGTCCATGCTGGTGTGAATTACCTGAGATGTACCTCCCTGGTCAACATCAAAAGAGACATGGATGGTCCCTCTGAGTATGTACCCCAGGGCGGGATGACACTGGCTGTGTGCAGCATCCAACCCTCACCATGAATGATGCCACAGTACAAACACAGAATGCTCATGTTTAACAGCTGGCACAGTTACAGCTGTCAGTCCAAAAGGGTCTAATGTGTGTCTGCTTGAGGTGTCAAGCATGACAAGCCATGCTGCTGTTCCAGGGATGGCTGTCAGCTGTTACCCGTGTGTGTCTGGATACCGGATAAGGCCTTTGCCGCCCCCATAGAGCCGTATGAAGGCAAGGCCAAAAAGACTACCCACCACCCTAGAAAACATAAGTGGTAGGAAACATAAGGGTAATGCTGATCATTGCCAGATGTGTAAACTGCAATATGCATGCCCCTGAGGCACTTCCCATTATGGAGAACATTGATGTCTGTGCAGTGACAGAAGCCTGCTGCAAGCCTAGTGATAGCACACCAGCACTACTAGGTTATACCACATATCATGTGTTATGGCCCCAACACCTGCACCAAAACATCAAAGGAGGGGGAGTATCCATATGCAGCACAGACACCCATATTGCCAGGTAACTGACAATGCACAAAGCAGCGGACACCACCCATGTGCACATAACTGTAGTCAAAACTGCTGTACAGTCTGTAGCATGCGACAGACCACACTTTCACACACAAGAACTCCACCCAGACATCCGAAGACACTGGACAGTATGAATGTCCCACCAAATACCAGACAAGGTACACACAAATTACCACATAGGTGTCAAACCATTATGTATGCAAGGAGTAATCAGGGACCTAGGGACACAGGTCGACATTAATCTGTCATGTGACACCCACAATGCCAATGTGGCTATGAAGACTGTTGATACTGGACACCGTATCATGAAAGGATTCACATCAACATCAACAGAGGTCACTGTGCCGCTGTACTGTTCCCTTATCAGACCCATAATCTAGTACAAGGACTCATATGGGATGTACCGTACGTGACACCTGCAGCGGTTTGGAAGACCTCATAGTTACCCCACCAACAGGATAAAGGGTGTGAAATATATGTCATATGCTGCCTGGCTGTAGACACCCCAGCTGACTGCAGTCACACACTGCCTACACAGAGGCATTGTATGTCTGTTGTACAAGGCCATGTCCAACACAGGAGTAATGGACATGCTACACCACAGGAAATCAAAGCCATTGGAGCTGTGAGAGTCACAGATGTCAGCCTCAACACATAATGAAATAAGATGTGCTGGAGGGACAGATACATAACGCATAGGCTCCTTACACCCAGAAACAGGATCCCAATCCATGGTAGGCAGAGCCCCTCACTGACACCCCTCAACAGGAATATTGCCAAGTGGATGGATGACCGTACATGTATACTGTGGGTCCCCACTGTGTCACGACCAGACAGAGGCACAGTGAAGAACCTCATAAATGGCCATAATTGAACATAGCAAGGGGTGGCGAAAGACACACACACTCTGGCTAGGCTTACTAATGGCCTAGGGTGTCTAGCCTAGTATGAACCCATGAACCTATGAAGATACAAAATGTACAGGACACTAAGGATAATCACAAGGCTTACCCAACTGATGGTAGGAACCATGTTGGGCATCCACAGATATGCTCCGAATCACACAGATATTACAAACAACATACCAAACACACACACATATTGCTAACATACAACCTGTCAGGTGTAGTGCAAACACCACCCCCCCAGTGCAAAATACCTATCCCAGCAGACTGATGGTCCCCTGATATTGCAGATGCTGAGGTAACAGCCATCATCTGCAAAGCAGAACACACAGCAGCAAAGGTATGTGATGGTGTCCTGTGCTGAGGCCAACATGGACTCCAAGAATAATGGAATGCCAAATCACACTACTGCCCAATGTCAGCCTTACCACAGGATATGTACCCAAAGAGCAGTGTACAACAACAGTGGTCCATCACAATAAAGGTGTTGCCTGAATGGATACTCCAAACTACCACCCCAGGATCCTGACAAGCTTGTTCTGCACAGCTATGGAAAGGATCAGTATGTACCGCAGACAGAAGGCTATTGTGGACCTACTGATACTGGACCCTACACACTGTGGCTGTTGTAACTGCAGAACCGGCCCCTAAACATGTCTGACCCATTTGAAGCAGTCATTAAGGTCATTGATGAGGGCAATGTGGTCCACACAGTGTAGCTGGACCGTGCACATGCTTCTAGACAATACCGTACGAGTTCAGTATGGATATGTTCACCAGCTTAAATGTACACCCCTATGTCAGTAGAGGGGTTGCAAACCAGACCAAGGACAGAACTGACATGGTCAGACATGCTGCATCCATGTCAGACTACAAAGCGGATATGAGTGGCATCCCACAAGGCCTGGTCTTGGCCCCCCCACCCCCGTTCTGTATATATGTCCCATAGGTATAGGCCAACATGGAAGGACTGTGACTGAGCATGTATGGAGAAGAGTACAAACAGCCCACCATATCCGACCCCCAGCTGACACAAGCAACCCACAAAAGGGCCACCTACAAACAGACAACTGTAGCCATAGCCATGTCAGCAAGCTAATTGCAGAACTGTGTATAGACAACCACCGTGGATATACAGTAAGTGCCCACAAATTACCACACAGGTGTTAACCCATGAGGTACCTAACATGTAATGTGAGACCTGGGTACAAAAGGTGATAAATATCCTGCACTGGACAAACATGTGGCTGTAGTGTTCACAGAAACATGTACCATATACCCACCCAAACATGAAGGTTGGCAGATGTAGGTAAGGGGAACTCACTGTGGCTCTGCAGCCATCCTCCATCAGCGTCACAACTGACTACAATAGCCCCTGTGGGATATACCGCAGCAGACACCTCCATCAACTGTAAAGTCCACAACAGTACCCCACCAGGGGTAGCAAAGAGCATGAACAGATGCCATGTGTTGCCTGAGTAAACAAACTGCAGCCCCACACACCGCCATCCTTCCCAGCTACAGGAAAGCTGTGCCTGATGTATGAAGCCATGTCCAACCTGGAATGAATGAACATGTTGCACCTTGTACAATCTGAATGGCAGTGAGCTATGCACATGAGAGACCTGAACCCCAGCACTGACATACATAGGACAAGCTGTACAGAATGATCCATAACACAGAAGGCACCCCACACTTCAGTAAACTCCTGGTACAGGTCAGCCAGAGAGCCACATATCGACACCCCTCAAGAGGCATCCTGATGAGTGTATGGGAGATGGTAGGCTACCCTGGGTATCAGTGTTATGTCAGAGGTAGACGGAGGCACAGTATACTAACCATGACATATGTCATGGCAAACTCCAGTTACAATGTGTGTCGAAGGACAAACACACCCTGTGACTAGCATCAGAAATGGCCTAGGGAACATCACTAGTGTGTGCCAATGTCCACCCATGTTGTGGAATACACTAGCAATGTTGGACGAGCCTGGTGTAGGTAGTCCATATCTGAACATATTGCAACATGGTCATATGTGCACAACTGGCCCCTACACAGTCTGTTGTGCTCACTATGAAGATGTCAAGCAGTCATAGGACTAAAGCCCAGGATACTTTCCACCACAGTGAAAGTACCGAACCAGTACACCATACGATACTATAGTGTTAGGTCATTATGAAAGTATGTTGAGAACTGTCTGCAAATTATCCCATGCAATCCCTGCAGGCACAGTATAATCCCTGTTGTGGCAGACACAAAGCAGTTGGCCAGTTAGTACACAACATGACACCCAACACACAATCATAAACGTGCGATATTGTCGAAGTTCACACACACCCAAATATGTGGTGGACTTCAGAGTGCAACATATGGAAAGCTCACACTGGGCATGCTCGCACACTTTGATAAATGAGGCATATGTCAGACAACATGCCATGGAAAGGCTGAACTGGGCATGCTCACACACTTAGGCCATATCTCCGTTTAGCAGTTGGCCACACATATCTGGTATTTGTACATGTCAGTCCAGGAACCAACCACAACACAGCAATCAGCCCAGTGCACACAGTAAATGACCACAGAGACATAAGTGATATAGTGGATCGCTGTCATATGCAAACATCTTCCACAGATACACAAGTTGGTCATAGGAACAGGGAATGCTATGGCAATAAAGACCTGCAAACAGTAGAACAGCACAACAAATATTGTGCATCCGACTATTGAACATATGGGTGTAGAGGTCAATACTAGGCTTCTTGCCCCAGGGAATGACAGCTCAGCCAGAGTGTGCTTGGCATCTGCATCCCCAGGATAGTAGGCTACTGTGCCACTGTAAAGTAGGTCACAGAAGGCAACATGTGAGGCTAGTGAGCTGTGCCTCTGTCAAGCAGGGGCACCGTGGAGGACTCAGGGATTGAATGTGCTAAGCCACAGCCATGTTGTCGGTGTGTGCTGTGAGAGGGTTGCTGAGGATCTCTGACAGTAGGTGTCCATCAATAACAGACTGAGGGGAGCCCTATCTGCATTCTCTGGATGATTCCACTGTCAACACTGTGTTGTAATGAGTATGTGTGAATGAAGTGCCATGCCGGAACTGTCCACAGATGTCCTCCCTCTGTGGGCTACAGCTCTGCAATGTATTAGGTCAGTCTGTCTGTTGTACAGCGCATATATGGCTGGTGTACAGCTGACAGGTGTCTTGTTGTGGAGCAGTCATGGGTATATGTGGGATAGCATGACCAATGCAAACTGTACACATGCTCATAGAAGGCAATTGTCAAGGATTATGCTGAGTGGCCAGTATAGTCCTCCAGCATGGGTCCTCTGAAGTCATCCACCCCAATCTACACAAGTGTAGAGTCTGCTTGTGCTAAACACAGTTTGTGTGCAGTGACAACCTTGCCTGGGGGTGGAGATGAGATATGGATGTCCAGGGAAAGGTGGGTATGGTCAGATATCAACAATGGTGGTCTACCTCTGGTGTGGAACAGTGAGTACCCACGTTGCAGATGGACAGATGCAATATGTATTCACCCATGTGGCTGTGGTGTGTGGTTCTGCCATAGCACATGGACCCACAAATTGTAGTGGCTGTAGGGTAAAGTGGTAGAGGCCTGAGTAGTTCTCACACACAATATGCCTGTACCTGATGTTAACAACTGGAATGGTGTATGTGAATACCTGCATATCCTGACACTGTTCCCAGGGTAGCTAAGTGTGTGTCCTGGATGTGGGTGTGGTGTTTTGTACTGGTTGTGTTGTGTGTTACAGGTCCTGTGGTCCCAAAGCATGGTATAGAACATAACCTGCCAGTGCGATGTGCATATCTGACCCTGACGTAGGTGGCTGCAAATGCATATATATGCTATCCCCCACCTGACAGGTAGTACTACATTTACATACCTCTGTAGAAATAAAGATGTCAGCACCCTATAAATACTACAGGTGCAGAACAGATGCCCAGTAATTCGGATAGTGCGCTCTGCTAATGTGTCTTTCTCAAGTGTCATAATATAGTTAGGTAGGGGTTCGAATCCTGCAAATGCTCAGTGTGTGGGTGACTGGGGTTTGTGTGTGTGAAAGGCTGTGAGAGGGAAATGTTCCTTTTGGCAACTGGGAAAACACACTACAGGATGCACATTCCCCTTTCTAAACACTGATGATGTCAGCACCCTATAAGTACAGCAGGTGAAGGGAAACCACCCAGTAATGCGAATAGCGCGCTCCGCTAATGCGTCCATCTTGAGTGTCATAACATAGTTAGGTAGGGGTTTGAATCCTGTATATGCTCAGTGTGTGTGGAGGGGATTAGTGTGTGTTCAAGACTGTTTGAAAGAAGTATCCCTTTTGCCAACTAGGAGAATACACTACAGGATGCACATTCCCCTTTCTAAACACAGATGATGTCAGCACCCTATAAGTACAGCAGGAGAAGGAAAGCCTCCCAGTAATGCGAATAGCGTGCTCTGCTAATGCATCCATCTCGAGTGTCATATCATAGTTAGATAGTGGTTTGAATCCTGCAAATAGCAAGTGTGTGTGTTTGGATGAGGGGGGTTAGTGTGTGTACAAATTTGTGTGAAGGAAATGTCCCTTTTGGCAACTGGGAGAACACACTACAGGATGCACACTCCCCTTTCTAAACACAGATGATGTCAGCACCCTATAAGTACAGCAGGAGAAGGGAAGCCTCCCAGTAATGCGAATAACGCGCTCCGCTAATGCATCCGTCTTGAGTGTCATAACATAGTTAAGTAGTGGTTTGAATTCTGCAAATGGAAAGTGTGTGTGTTTGGATGAGGGGGGTTAGTGTGTGTGCAAATTTGTATGAGGGAAATGTCCCTTTTGGCAACTGGGAGAACACACTACAGGATGCACACTCCCCTTTCTATACACAGATGATGTCAGCACCCTATAAGTACAGCAGGAGAAGGGAAGCCTCCCAGTAATGCGAATAACGCGCTCCGCTAATGCGTCCGTCTCGAGTGTCATAATATAGTTAAGTAGTGGTTTGAATTCTGCAAATGGAAAGTGTGTGTGTTTGGATGAGGGGGGTTAGTGTGTGTGCAAATTTGTATGAGGGAAATGTCCCTTTTGGCAACTGGGAGAACACACTACAGGATGCACACTCCCCTTTCTAAACACAGATGATGTCAGCACCCTATAAGTACAGCAGGAGAAGGGAAGCCTCCCACTAATGCGAATAGCGCGCTCTGCTAATGCGTCCGTCTCGAGTGTCATAACATAGTTAGGTAGCGGTTTGAATCCAGCAAGTGTGTGTGTTTGGATGAGGGGGGTTAGCGAGTGTGCAATTTTGTGTGAGAGAAATGTCCCTTTTGGCAACTGGGAGAACACACTACAGGATGCACACTCCCCTTTCTAAACACAGATGATGTCAGCACCCTATAAGTACAGCAGGAGAAGATAAGCCTCCCAGTAATGTGAATAGCGCACTCTGCTAATGCATCTCTCCCGAGTATTGTAGTGTAATTAGGTAGGAGTTTGAAACCTGTAAATGGCATGTGTGTGTGTTTGGATGTGGGGAGTTTGTGTGTGTGCATTTCTGTATGAAAAACATGTTAGTTTTGGCAATCAGGAGATCACACTACCTGATGCACATTACCCTTTCAAAATACTGATGTCAGCACCCTATAAGTACAGCCAGAGAAGAGGAACTATCTAGTAAACCGAATAGTGCGCTTTGCTAATGCGTCTTTCCCACGTGTCATGACTTAGTTAGGTAGGGGAATGAATCCTGCAAATGGCAAGTGTGGGGGTAGTAGGGTGTGTGTAAATGCAAGTGTGAGAGAACAGATCCTTTTGGCAAATACTACAATACATCAGATGCTGCATACTCCCCCAGTAAACACAGGGGATGTCACCACATTATCAGCACAGCCAAACAGGGCTAGTTGGCTAGTAATGCCAATAGTGCGCTCTGCTACTGTGTCTATTACCATTGTCAGAGTACAGATAGGTATGTTCTGGTAACCCACAACTGCCACGTGTGGTTGTGTCACACAGTATGACCTTGTGTGGGTCTTTGTACATAACAATGCATGCCATTGCCTAAACCAGCAATGGCATTGCACACATGATGTATGTGTGTGACACATACACATAAATACCTGTGACCTGCAGTAGTTACCATGTCTGACACATGCCTCGAGTGGATAAATGGTATTTGCAATGTATACCAATATGACTGTGTCTTACTGTGCAGGGTCCGCACGTGGTATGTCTCTATACAGTGTGGTTGTATATGGTGAAATACCTACAGCAGGGGATACACATCTGGTCTGGGCCATATAGTGTACATGTAGTCGATGTACAGGTGCTGCATGTTCCCACCTGTTGTGGTAGTGATAACATGTCATTCCACTGCAATTCAGTGACCACATGCTGTGAACCCTTCAACTAGTGTGTTGTAGCTACAGTCATGCTCACGCACAATGTTTGGCTGGATGCAGTCCAGCCATATAAACACAGTTCTTGAGACTGTCATATTGCCAGTGTTGTTATGGAGGATAGGTGGTCTTCCTGTGTATGGGAGGGTTGTGTGTGCCAGGCTATGAACCAGATGGCAGTCCGACACACTGTTAGCTGCACATGATTAGGCCCTGATGCTTTGTGCTGTGCCAACAACCTGGAGGTGTGTGTATCTGTGGTACCTTGGGATACCACCCCCCTATCCATGTGTGTTACATGTGTAGGGGACAACAGGCATGGTATGGGGCATAACCTGTCAGTGATGGGTAACACCTGTGAGCCATGAATCATGAATCTGGTACTGCACAGACATTGCAGTTCACCATGCTGAGGACAGTGTCTGGTGCATGCATCTTCCGGTGTACACTGCTGTTGCTGTGTAGCAGCACTGTTAGTGTCCTAACCTGTGTGATACCCATGGAGGTGGCTATGTAAACCATGTCCTGCGGCATAAGGCAGTATGTGTGTACCAAGGAGCTTTGCCATTATACATCAGGCCATGGGTGTCACGTGCAAGATGACCCTTGCACATCACTGTGGCTTCCCTAGCATGTAAGCACACGTTGACAGCCAGCGGATACCCTATGAATGACAGTGGAGACTGAGCATAATGTAGACATACAACATCCTTCCCACATATAGTGGTAGCATACCTGGTGAGGGTATGTTGGCAACCAACATCAGGCTCATACTGGCCTGTGCCACATGCTGAGAGATCCATTCTATGTTCCCTATCATGTAGTCCAGGGAGGTATGTCTCAGGCAGCCATACTGGCATGGTCAATGAGTGAGTCATATGTGTCCATGCCTCTGACTGTCCTGTATGCATGTGTTCTGTGGTGGACCATAGTGCCCCTGAGGCATATCACTGTGACCTTCACCAGATGCAGCCTGTTGAGCGGGACCCCAGTGCAGCACACAAGACAGGTACCTGACACGTCTGTAGCAGGTGTGTTGTGTAGCCCTACAGGCTGTGAGTGTGTGGCACAGGGGATGTGTGTGCCATGTGTGGCATGTGCTCTGTTCTGACGGAACATATGCCTGTGTGCCAGCTGTGGAGGTGTGTGATGCCCAGGCAGGCTGCTATTCTGAGTCCCCACGTATGCCCCAGTGTGTTCAGCATGCTGTCAGTGCGTGTCAATGTCTGACTTGTATTGTAGTCACTGTAATATATTTTATTTATTTATTTATTTATCCTACATTTGTTGACCGGGATAGTCCGACTGGATGCATGTCCATTTCCAGGGGAGGCCCGGGGAGACAAGCTACGAGGGTAGCAGATGCAGCATTACATAATACCAGCATTACATATTACAAACAGATTATTTACAGAGATTACATAAGTAAGCAAGTTAAACATGTTCCACAGGTTAATGTTAGTCCTGAGCACAAGTCAGGATTAAATTAAATTACACAGTAAAGTGGTTCACAGATTTTACACATTCGAGTTAGCCAGGCTTGATACATTGACATAGCCAGTTAAGTGACAAATGTTGTTTGAGTCTAGTGTTAAATTGACCTAAGGTGGACAGTAGGGTAATATCAGCTGGAAGTGAGTTCCAGGATCTACTTACAGAGTTTGCAAAGAGAGAATCACCGGCTGTGTTATTAAATTTGCTAGTCTGAATTAGTAGTTTGTTAGAGGATCGAAGCAGTCTAGGATTGTTATGGGGGTGATAATATTTGAAGTGCAGGAGTATTGTCTGGATTATAGAGGATTTTATAGGCCATAATCAGTTGGTTATACTGTATTAGGCTGGGTATTGCAAGCCAACCAAGCTGATTTAGATTGATGCAATGATGTGTCCTAAAAGGCAGCCCAGTGGCAAACCTGGCAATGTGGATGTAGCAAATTGAGTGTTTGTTAAGGACAGTCTTGTTCATATTCGAGAGTAGAGGGGATGCATACAGAAGGGTTGAAACAAGGTGTGAGCGAGCTATGGCACCTTTAGCTGGAGGGGCTAGGAAGGCTTTAATTCTGTAAAGTGACCCTAGTTTTCTATTGATGGCTTTGATAATTTGGTTAACATGTAGGTCACATTTGAGATTATTGTCTATGATGACACCTAATAGTTTAGTAGATGGGTCAGGGGAGATTATTGTGCCATCAGTTGATGTTATGGTAACGGTGAAAGTGGTAGACCTACGTGTTGGTGAAATAACAGCAGTTTAGTTTATTTGGAATTTAGGATCAGACGATGTTCAGAAAGCCAGTATTCTATTGTATTAAAGGTGGTCTGGGTAGCTGACAATAACTCTACTGGAGATGTGGCTGAGCAGATCAGAGTAGAGTCTTCAGCATATTGGATACAGCTGACTTTTGGGATGACAGTATAAAGGTTGTTAATGAAGATGAAGAACAGCAAGGGCCCTAGTATAGAGCCTTGTGGTACTCTGAGGGTATTACGTAGAAGGTTAGAGAGTTTGTTCTGCCAGAGGCCAGCCTACTGTCGACCATGCAGGTAGGATTGAAACCATTGGAAGGCTCCAGTATCTAGACAGAATGTTTGCAGGGTGTGGATTACAAGTTGGTGATCAACCATATCGTATGCCTTTGAAAGATCCAAAAAGAGGGCTGAGGATATATAATTAGTGTTGCAAGTATGGTTTATGATATTAGTAAAGGCTAGGAGGCCTGAAGTAGTGCTGTGATGAGGACGGAAGCCATGCTGAGTGTCTGCCATAAGGCGATTTTGGATTAGGTGGTGCATGAATTGTCTATGACTAAAGTTTCCATAATCTTTGCAAGTGGAGAGTATAGCTATTGGCCTATAATTGGAGAATTCAGTAGAGCTGCCTCCTTTGTGAAGTGGGATTACATATGACATTTTCCAGACGGTGGGAAATTTAGATTCTACCATGGTTCATTTGATTACCTTTGAGACGGGGTAAGCAATAGCATCATCTGATTTTGATAGGTACTCGGCAGGGAGTTGATCAGCAGAAAGTGTAGTGGGTTTCACTGTTTCAATCAAGGTACAGAGAAGTGAAGTGGCGACTGGTTGGCAGCTGAACGCAAGTAGGTTTCTAGGGGTGCTACTTTCAGGACCAGGGAAGCTAGGAGGTAGATGGCTAGCTAGGGCCTGAAATGTCTCAGTAAAGAATTGGTCAAACCTATCAGGAACATCTTCAGGGTATTATCAATAGTAGCAGCAGGGATTGGGGTTGACGTTTGTCCAGGATGTAGTATATATGACATGCCACCTGACAGGGTATGGCATTACTGGGTTCAGAGAGCCCAGTCCCCAGATTGGCTGTGTGGTGGCATCCCACACATGTGTTGTACGTTCCTGGCCAAGGGTGATGGCTGACTGCATACATGTGGCAGCTGTGACATTGACACATGACTCACATAAACCACAACTGGACCATAGAGGCGATTCACAGGTTACCTTTGCACATGCTACCCTAGTAGTGTGATTGCCATGGTGAGTACCAGCACATAGGGCCAATGGGGAACAACATACTGAAGGTGTGTATGTGTGGGTGTACCGCTACTGTTTCATAGCACTGAAATATATGACTGCACACGTGGGTAAATGCCAGGTAAGACGTGTGCAATGTGTCACAGGCAACGTACATGCGTACAGGACAGACAGTGACGTTCTGTCATGTGGAAAGTTGACATACGTATCGTACGCTATGCAGATGTCACTAGAAGTCTCCAGAAGCACTGTAACTCTGCATTGCAGGTGTAAGCAGTGTCCCAGGGAACCCCAAGCGAACATGCATGCAAACAAAGATACAGTAAACAGGGCTGGAAGTAGTGCATTGTACAACAAAGAAGGGGTAACAATAACAGTAAGTAACAATGCAAATATGTCGGCACTATCAACATGTACCCAGGAATACACAGCGCAGATGCCCATGGTAGAACTGATATTATGTCATAGTTATTTGTGATTTGGATTACATTGGTACTGCATACATATCTACATGCGCGAACATCCACATGGCATAGTCATTGTGGGCAACTTGACACCATTACTGTACATGTCCACCAGTGCATATCACTACTTGCGTTAGCTTTCATAGGTTCATAGGTTCATAGGTTCATACTAGGCTATCTGCCCAAGGGCATTTACAAGCCTAGCCCATAGTTTTGTGGCTTACGCCACCCCTTTAGTATGGGGAACTATACCCATTATTTTGCTGTGCCTCTGTCGAGCAGTGACACTGAGGTAATCCCTGGGGTATATCTGTGATCTCCCATCCATTGGTCAAGATTTCTCTTGAACAAGGCCAGCGAGGTGCTCTGCCTCACATATACCGGGATTTTGTTCCACAGCATAGGGAGTCTTTGGGTGATGAATCTATCCCTCCAGCACGTCCTATTAATAGCCGTGTCGAGGTTTAAGTCTCCCGCCCTTGTGGCTCTGATGGATCTAGATTTTTTGAGGTGAAGCATATTCATCAAATATGGGTTTGACATGGCCTTGTATGTTAGGCAAAGGTCACCTCTGAGCAAGCAGTAAGCGACTGAATAGAGCTGGAGTTCTTTCAGTCAGGCAGCATAGGACAGATTTTTAAGACTCTTTATCCTTTTGGTGAGGAACTTTTGTGGCCTCTCCAGCTGCTGCAAGTGTCGGGTCAGATACATTCCGAATGGGGCATTGTACTCAATCATTGGTCTGATGAGTGATGAGTAGAGGGAGACAATGACCTCCCTTGATCTAGATGAGAATCCCTTCATGATAAGGTGGGCAATGTAGAAGGTCTTCCTAACTACTTTAGCTACATGGGTGTCGAATGACAGACTACTATCAACCTGGGTCCCCAGGTCCCTGATAACTTCTTCTGTGCTCAGTGGATTGCCACCTATTTGGTAGCTAGGGGTAACCTTGTTTTTCCCGAAGGGTATGACTATGCATTTTTTGGCATTTAACTTTCCCCCTGTGCTACCCATGTATGCGGCTATCTGTTGACAACCTTACCACCAGCATGCAATTATGTGCAGCTGTTATACTTTGGCATGTACTATGGGTGCAGATAACAATTCAGGACATTCATAGAGTTACTGCAGCAGGCATGCTGGGATAAACATACAGTCATAGCAGCACACTGTACTGTTACCAACATGATACTACTAATACACTTCTATGTAGTCACCCTGTGCATCAGCAACGTGTTTACCTGTTCCCGCAATGATGTTGGGAGATTGCAGGAGGTGGCACAGTGTCATCATATGCACAGGGTGTGGATTAGGTATGCCTGAGTCAGCCACTGATACCACCAATTGACATGTGTGTGTATGTGCGATGGTGAGGGGCAGCAGTACAGGGTGGGGCAGTGTTGGTGCAGTGTGTGCGTGTATGTGGTCACCCTAGGTGTTAACATTTCGCATGTGTCTATGCACGCACACAGTTCCACCTCATGGCTGCCATATACAGGGGTTTGTGGACAGCCACAGACTGCACCTGGCAGGTCATACAGATCAGTGTCTGTGTGCATGGACATGGTACCTGTGCCTGGCAGGGGTGCTATGGACCATATCCAGTACTAAGCCAGACTGGGTACTGTCATCAGAAGCGGGAGTGTGTTGACTGGACACAAGTCCCTGTTGGGACTGTCCAGAGCCACGTGCACGTGGTCTCCTGGGGCATTCCGATGACAGCACAGACCCAGCATTGCTGGGGCTGCTGCTGGCACTATGGGGGCATGCGCGAGCCTGTTGTCATCCGCGCCGACTGCCAGCTGCTGCTGCTGCCGGCATACGGCCACGTCGACACCGCAAATGCCCACCATTGCCCTGGCTCATGGACATCTGGTTGTGGAACTGCTGTAATATGTCCCCACAATGTCTGTCTATGACATCGGTGAAGTTACGGATAGCATCCGCAATGTCACGCATACTGTCTGTCATGGCTGTGTGACATGCTCTCAGCTCCCTCAGACCCTGTCTGGTGTACCTTTCCATACGTGACTGTGCCTGCATGACAGTCCGAAACATAGCTGAGGTTGACAGACCTCTTTGGGCATGTCAGCCAGAGGCAGTATGCCCACGGATGCTCCCACGAGAACCCATGGGCAACTGTCTGTGTGGTACCATTGGAGGACCCTGCCCATGGCTGCTGTGTGGGGACGCATGTGCCACAGGTACCACATTACCCTGGTCTATGCCCACTCTATCCTGTCCATCACCTAGGGACAATGGTGACAAAGGATGTACTGGCAGGATGACTATGCGCAATGATGGGGTTGACAGCTGTGTACTGTCAATTGGCTGACCAATGGTGGACCCTGACACACCTTCCTGTACCATTACACAAATATCATCATTACCAGTAGCCGTGGCACAGGATTTAGGTTCCCTGCTGCAGGTTCACCAGAGCAGCCCCAGAACCTGTGGGAGGAAGACAGGAAACACAGTTTACAGTCTCCAGACATTGTTACCAGTGATGCACTTCTACACACATGCACACATGCACACATGGACACATGCACACATGCACACGTGGACACAGGGACACATGCACACATGGACACAGGCACACATGCAGACATGCACACGTGGACACATGCACACAGGCACACATGCACACATGCACACATGCACACAGGCACACATGCACACATGCAGACATGCACACGTGGACACATGCACACATGGACACATGCACACATGCACAAGTGGACACATGCACACATGGACACATGCACACATGCACACATGCACACGTGGTCACATGGGCACATGCACACATGCACACATGCACACATGCACACATGCACATGTGGACACAGGCACACATGCACACATGCACACATGCACACGTGGACACAGGCACACATGCACACATGCACACGTGGACACAGGCACACCTGCACACATGCACACATGCACACATGGGCACAGGCACACCTGCACACATGCACACCCCGCAGTATACACACAGAGCACTACTGAGTTACACTACTGTTACTAGCATTATCAGGACTATTATAGGTTATGTTAAACACACTCACCAGCATGGATCACCAGCATGGATGGCCTGCCTTGCTGTAACCCCGGAGGGACCTGCAGAAATAATGAGATTAATGTCAGTGGGCACAACTGTGCCATTGATATTGCATATGATACAGTGTACAGAACAGTCAAGTGTACATATGGCATATTACCTGCACGCTCCATGTCGTGCTGCTGTGTGGAACCAGCCTCCATCATAATGCAGGTGTACTGCTGTTGGTGTTCCGGGGCTGGAGCCACAACACTTAGGAGTAGCCCCTCCAGTTTGGTGAGGGGGGGATGTGTGGCCACCCCACCTCCTGTGGCAACCTGTTGCCTGTGGATATCTGATGCACGCTGACGGACACTTCGGATTAAATCACTGCAGTGATGTCGTACCTGCTCATATGTCCTGTTATGCGTGCCAATATCATTTACCCTACGGACAAGGTCTTGCCACAGTGCAGCCCTCTCCTGCTGATTCTGACTGGTGCGGGAAAACAGGATGTCATACTCCCGCACCAGGCTCTGGTGGATCTCCTCGTCTTCCGCCACAGAGTAGGCAGGGTTATGCTGATGCGCCATCTCCCTGGAAGAGAACACAAACAGGATATCAGCAGACCATGTCAGCAATATATGGCACACATACTATACATGATACTCATGTGTAGTGATATAGTACTACTCCCATATGTTGCATGTGTGTCTGTCATGGTGGATTCACAGGTACATGGCCAGATATCAGTGCTCAGCCAACACCTGTGCAACAATACCTGCCACATTCCACACAACATAGTAGCATGCCCCATCGGTCAGCACACACTGACAGGTGCAATGCACAACCTCACTCTGGGGGTTCATCCCAAGGTACTGTATGTGGGACGCCGTCCACTACTGTGATGTGGACAGAAGTTACTCGGCCTGGATATACATATCCCACCACCACCACCAGCACAGTAGACTACTTTGATATGTATGTGATTAGACAGTTATTCACTTGCTGGGACTGAGATGGTATCCATGCAGCACACTGGGCCAGTGGAAGCCACAAGCCACACTGCTGACCCCTTTGCAAATGCTTACCACGGACATGCCACAGATTGCATGGAACTTGCACACATTTCTAACCCAGACCCTATGCACAAAGGTTAGGCATCCTGTCCGGTGGACCCCAGACAGAGGCAGATTGTATAACAATAGCAGGAGGCTACTGCAGGACAGAGCACATTCACATTAAGGGAAGGCATTTGTGGTCAGCACTGGTACTACGCTACGGTCCGTCATAACAACGGCCACGGCCTTCTCTGGGAGGGAAATGGCCACAAACACTATGGATGACCACAAGGCCTTCTTCAGTTATGTTACACATATGGACCAGATGCCTCAGGTATGCTCTGCACTAATACACACCTACTTAACATTCACCAAACACACGGATATTGGAAACAATCTTGTAGACATGTTCGGTGCACGTATCCCCCCTCCTTCTCCCCCACCAGTTGAAATATTTATCACAGCTGGATGTAACCTCCCTATCATCTCACATGTCCAGGTGAGGGCCGCCCTCAGCAGAGAAGAACACACAGCATCACTGTGATCTCATGGTATCCCTGGATGTGTGCTACCTGCACTCCGAGAGGACATACAACCGCATATAACACTGATAATTTATCTTGGCCGTACTACAGGATATGTACCTGGACAGTGGCATACAGCGACAGTGGTCCCACACCACTAAGGAGGCACCTCGACTGACCCTGGGAACTACCACATCATATGCATAACCGACCTGGTCTGCTAAGCTATGGAATTATGCAGTATGGGATGCATATGCAGTGATATTGGGTACCTGCAGACACTTGTTCCCAGCCAGTGTGCCTTTGTGATGGGCTGATCCTGCCTTTTGAACCTGGCTGACCTTTCAAAGCAGTCACTACAGCCATTGCTGGGGCAACGCACAGACAACTGCTGCCAGGATCATGGCCTAAGACTGATTGACATGTAATGTATGGTCATCCCCTTTTGGTGGAACTACGTACACACAACATATCAAATGGACATACCTATAGATACAGACCTATGACACATTTGGAGGGTTCACAGTATGCACACTATTAACCTGCTACTTTGCATTACCTGTGTTTGTTGCAGCTGGTTGCGTTACCACTGCTTCTGCTTACTGCTGCTACTGTCACTGCTGACAGCTTCGGGTGACAGAGTCACAGTGTATAATTTTTTTTTTTTTGTTCTCTCTCTCTCTCTCTCTCTCTCACACACACTTTTCTCTCTCCCTCTGTCTGCTTCCAGACAGTGCAATGAATGTATTGCATGTGTGGAGTGTTAGTACTGGATGTTTTTGTAGGTATCTGCATAGGTCCATGTGATGGCCTCTGCACCAATTGTAAGCCAGCATTTGCTAATTGCATACAGCCAGTTGTGTACTGATTGCATTTCTCACTGTGATTTCAGGTCAGTGCTATAAAAGGGTATGTGGGGTAGGCGTTGCCCTTTCAGATTGTAAGGGCGGGGACCATGCTGGTATGCTGTGGACAGTGTTCTGTGAGTGTAAAGGTTAGTATCTCTCTCATGATTCAGGCTGTGTTGTATATTCACATTTCTCCATTCCTCTCTCATGTTCCCTGTAGCAAGTGTGTATGCACAATGACTCCTACAACTATATATAGATAAATATTTATATATATATATATATATATATATATATATATACATATACATACATTTATATATGTACTTTAACTGACATTATTATCTACAAGCTACCAACTAGCATGACTGTTTCTGTTCACACACTACTATTATGGAAATCCAGTAGTTTTGACAGTAATTCTAAATGACATGCTTTGTGTACTACACATCCTATATTCCCTTTACATTCATCCCTACTATTACATGTTATATTTATTTTAGCACAATGTTCTTGTATAAGAGTCATGGCTTAGTGGTAGGTCATACAGACTAGTGTTTCTAAGGTCCTGGGTTCGGGACTGACAGTGGGATTTTATTTTGCTTTTGAACTGAGTACAGGACCTGTCAATCAAAGTGACTAAGGCACTTTTAAGCAGTTGTAACCGGGTTAGCGCTGGTTTGCGCAGAGCTCACACATGTGCAGTGGTGGTTAGCTCCGCGCACACAAGCGCACACCCGCTTACAACCGCTTAACGGTGCTTACTCTGGCGCACACCCACGCTATTTTCTTTGAAAGAAAAGAAAATGGGGAGACAGGAAAGTGGTGAAAATGGGGTCACTAAGAGGGTAAGACAGTAGGGAAACAAGCTTGGGATTTGCAGGAGGGATGTAGGTAAGGCCCATAGCTGCCCATTTCTTCATCAGCAACAGCTGTGCATATGTATGTAATTTGGTGTGACATTTGAAACCTTCCACCCCTGAGAGAGGTGTCAGGACAACAATAATACTTGTTGTACAGCCAATTGTAATTGATAGATTCCATGTCCAGCAGACATGTGTGCGGAATTGGCAGCTATGTATGGTGCGTAATTTTTTTGTGGGTACAGAGTGCCCTTTTTTTTTTTTTTTTTTTTTCAGGTGAGAGTGGTATGTCAGGTGAAGGAAGTTGGTACAGCTGGGGAGGTAGGTTGGGTAGGTAAACAGACAAGACAAACAAGATGCATACAGGGGCGGTGTATGACACGTATGGGTAGGGTTACACAATTGATGGGAACAGAGGTTTGGATATCCAGAGCCCATGAGCCCACAGATGGCAACAGTGGAACTGATATCCCCACCCATAGGCAGTTGCCACTGTTCCTTCACTGCCCAGGACGGGGCTGTGCTGGGGGCTGTGTAGGCCAGGCAACAGGCATGCCCGTTAGTTGCACCACCCGTTCCTCAAGCTGGCGTAGGGGCTCGAGAACAGAGTCCCGAATCTCCCTACGCACCACAGTCCAGACGCTACGGAGGGTGAGTGGTGTTTCTCCTCTGGCCACACTTGCAGAGGGGGGGGCGAGCCCCATGCCCTGCAGCGCTTCCACCCACAGGTGGCACAGGGCCACCGGAGGAGGGTCCGGACTCGGCACTAGTGCCAGGTGCACTTGCCAGCTGAGGTGGAAGAGGTGGGTCCGCTGGAACCTGCCTTCCCTGTCGTCCTATGTTTTGCATTATGTCATGACAGTTTGGGTTAGTGACATATAATACCATTCACAATTAGTTGTAACAGCATGCATTAGTATTCCCATTAACCAAACACCCAGATATTCACACCATTGAACAGCGTGCATAACACATGCATAATTTGAACAGAAATACACAGTCCAACAACATGCAGGGTTAATTGGTGGCAACAGGCCATCAGGTTTGGATGTATGAACAGGGCAGATGCATCAACGGACATGCAAATATATATGACCCAACAGGACAAACGTCCAGGGGTGTGAATTGTGATTGCACATACCATTTTCACATGGAATGGGTTATATGTGGTTATAGGGTGGGTGAAGAAAATAATATTAACACCTTCAAATACCAATACATATGTTGTACATTTCTAATAGCTACAGTTATATACACACTACTGTTCCAACTACAGTTTCCTATATGATAACTATTTCAACTTGGTGATAGGACTGTTACTGCAACATCAATATACATTTTATTGTTCTTCATACACATTAATATCTAGCTTTGTTCAGCTACAATCTCCTGCTACATTTGCTTTATATAGCTGTAGACAAGTGTGGATGTTTGGTATATCAGACAATCATCCTATCTGCATATTGCAGACTGAGAGCAACATATCCAGATTTTGGGATACACATTCCAGATGCAGCAACACTTTGAACAGATTTCGCTGTTTGGTTTTGATTCTCACATGCATTTCATTCTGTCTTGACTGCAGTATACTTTATTCAGGGGTTATTACTACTGTATTGCTGGATTCATGACACTTTCTCACACTCTCTCACTTGCTTTCATTTTACTATTCAGGATGGTACTTACTTCTAGGATTTATTGACATGTTTTACCTGTAGTTATTACAATCCTTTCCAGCAGTCTCACTTCTGTCATGTTTCAGTATTTCAACAGGGATATATTTCACACGTGTGATTTCATCATCTTCTGCAGCTATACTTTTCAGCCTGCTGCAGGTTGTGTACTATTTTGTTACAGGTAGGGCATTTTTATTTCAGAATTTATGTCAGACAGTTTCATTTTTCAGTTTAACTTACAGGCTGAAACACACTTTTGTAATCAAGCAATACTTGCAGACACTTTCACACTGTTACTTGCACATTTTATTCCTTACTGACTACACTGCACTTTTTTGCTGATTGTCATATTTTATATTTCTTTACAGTTAGTGGTAGTGGATTACTGACCTGCCTGGTGGCGCAACCGCACCAGCCTATCGCCATAGGCTCTGCGGTTCGCAGAACGGACACCTGCAGCTGTAATATAAATTAAGTAATATTGGAATACACATCTCCATAATATCAGCTAGTTTAATTTCTTACATACATAATTAAATGTAACTTACTCAGTAGTGGGGCGCTGGGTGTTTGCCGGGCCTCCTGGATCCAAAGGTTCAGTTGGTCCTGCTTGCGTCTCTTTAGGTCCGCATGGTGGTGACGGACCTGCTCACCTGTCCTTGGAATCCCTGTGGCACTGGTGAGATCATGAGCCAACCGGTCCCATGCCTCCACCCTGTATGCTCCCCAGAGGAACTGGCCCTGCATGAGTTGGGCCTCATGATTGTGGACTAGGAGCCAGACCATGTACTGGACTCCTCAATGCCCCACCTCTGTGCTCGAAAGCAATTACCCTCTCCTACACCTGTCATTCTGCCTGCAGGTCAGTTCTACAATCGTTTATGCTGTGTATTCCCGCCTATGGGGCTTATATAGTCCGTTTTTCCCGCACATATCTGTGATTGGCCATTTTGGAATTGTATCAACTTCAGTAAACTTGCATTGTCATGCTCCAGTTTGTATTCATTCCTATATATTAGCTATTATTGCATTTCTAGGTACTGCTGTCATGGCTTAGTGGTTTGGTACCTTGACTATTGTGTATAGTATTCTGGGTTCGAACCTGGCCACTGCTTTTTATTTTTCATGACTGTCTAGACATGCTGAGGGGTGTGTCTGTGTAAAGGCAGTTTTGGTACGGCTTGCTCAACGTTGCCCGTCAGTTTACTTGTTTACGCGGTGCGCAGCTCCGCGCAAACGGGGTACACTGGTTTAAGCCTCATTTAGCTATTGGCACGCATATTACGCTCAGCTCAGTTAGGGGCACATATATTTAGCATGTTAAACCACTGCTCAGCTACGGGCACTCATTTTGCACCAGTTAAACCACTGCTCATCTACGGGCAGATGCACTCACCCTGTTAAACTGTAGCTCAGCTATGGGCACATCTGGCATTTTTTATTCTTTTGTTACCTCACATTTCTTCAATATAAATGGGCTATTTCATTACATTTTACATAAACTGTGGTTTTATGTGTACATATTTGTCAGGGACTTGTTTCGTGCTTATTTTGCTAAAAATAAAAATTGGTGTTGTGGGGGCTCGAACCATGAATGCCTGCTCTTCAGCCAACATCTCTACCGCTACGCTATTGCTTCCTGGCTTATTTTGCATATTTAGTTCTTATATGCTTTACCACTAACTGCTAACTGTAGCTGCGCTATGGAGCGCCACAGCATAAGCGCACTCACGGTTAAACATTTTTACAATTTAAAAAAATATATAACATGTTTATTTATATGTTTTCTGTTCATAGTCTGTGGGGGTATGTGTTGTGTTATGTTTATTCACATTTCCGTGGACTCTGTCGTGGGCGTTTACTTTGGGAACTTTTCCTCTTCTGGGGGCGTGTCCGCTTACAGGTCTCGGCCTACGGACACGCCCCCTACTGTCTTACACGGACCGTGTTAGCCTTATGTGTGATTCAGCATGCTCTCATGAATATGCAAAGCATGCTGACATCACTCCGTTTAACTGCAGCCTCCGTGTATGAGTTATAACTCTTACACGGAGGCTTCGTGAATCCTGCCCATAGTAAGTAGTAACTGATTAGTCCTACACAAGTTCTTAATTGTCCCAGTAAAACTAGAAGTGGCAATAAAGGTAAAAATAACTCTCCTTTTACAGTTAAAAATGTAGATATTAAAGGCTACGTTAAAACACGTTAACTGTTATACTTGTACATTGTGGTTTATTACAATTAATCCAACAGGCACCAGTTCCACGTGATTTATTACAATTAATCCAACAGACACCGGTTCAATGTGATTTATTACAATTAATCCAACAGGCACCGGTTCAACGTGATTTATTACAATTAATCCAACAGGCACCGATTCAACGTGATTTATTGCAATCAATCCAACAGGCACCGGTTCGTATTATGTCACCTGGTAAGGGTGGTGAACTGGTGGTAATGAACATCAAAGACTACATTAACAAAATGGAAAAAATAGTTAGTAGTCCAACATACCAGCCCGTATCACATAATGAACTTCACCAAGCTTGTTCCAAAATTAAATCAGACTTATATGACATGTTCCTGGAAGCTAGGATTTCCTCAGACCTGTTCAAGTATCTCAGTATGCCAGCTCCCAGGACTCCTGTTCTTTTTGGTATCCCTAAACTCCATAAAAATATAGGGAACCCACCAATGAGACCCCTAGGGGATGCAAGGTCCAGTTTGATATACCCTTGGGTGAAATGGGTAGATGAAACCCTTAAAAAATATGTCGCCCAAGAACAGTATATTTGTAAAGACTCTTGAGCATTCTTAGCTCAGATTAACAACTTAGACCTTGATGAATCTTTGAATTTTCTAACGGTAGATGTCCAAGACCTTTACTCATCAATCCCACCTGTAGAAGGGATTGAACGGATCAGCAGGCTACTGAGGTCTAAAGGAGCCCCACTAGATGAAGTAAACTAGACTGAGGAGATGTTGGATGTTATTTTAAACAACAACTACATCAAATTCAACAATACGTTTTTTGTTCAAAAAACAAGAGTAGCTATGGGCTCTCCATGTGGAGCAAGTTACGCGAACCTTGTCATGGAATCTTGCAAACATGAGTTCATTTTTACCAACCAGAACATAAAAGAGCAGATTTACTTCTTCACACGCTTCCTTGACGATGTTTTTATCATACTTAATGGTGATAGGGATTCTGCAAAACAACTAGTGGAATACTTTAATAGTACAACTAGTTTTTTGTCCTTCACTTACGAGTTTGACAAAGACCAGGTGTCATATCTAGATGTAGATCTTAGTAAGGACTTGACTAAAAGTTCATATGTAAAGAAGATTTACAGAAAACACACATTTTCAAACTCTTTCCTTCACTTTAGTAGTTGTCACCCTTGGCACCAGAAAAAGTCAGTCATCAAAGGACAGTTTGTTAGGGCTGTCCATATGGTCACACTTGAACTTGACTTTCTGGATGAATGCCATAAAATGAAGGATATGTTCCTCAAGAGAGGTTATCCTGATGTGTTGATAGATGCCATATGTGAGGAAGTTAAAACTAAGAGAAAACAAGGTACATATAGGCCAATCTTAAGCTTAGTGTTTGACAAGACTGAAGTAGTTAACTCCAATTGTTGTCATAATCTTGAATACACAACTAGCCTGATTACACCCTTTAGTAGTAATGCTAAGGAGATCAAACTAATTTTATATAAAAATTGGGAAGTAATCAGGAGAGATTTTCGTATTTCAGACAAGTTTGAGAATGGTCCCCGTATCACATATAGGAAAGGACCAAATTTGAAAAACTTGTTGGAAGCTAGAAAACCAGTATTAAACTGGAAGTGTGGGATGTACAGGTGTCAGATGTGTAACTATTGCAAACACATGAGCACAGGTAAAGATGTGGTGATCAGGAACATTGTCTACAGGACCAACTTAAAATACACCTGTCAGTCTAAATCGGTAGTATATGTGGCACGATGTCAAAGTTGTGCCACCTTTTACATCGGTAAAACTGACCATAGGTTGAGAGAACATGTTTATGAGCACCTTTATAAAATAAGAAATCAAAATTTGGACAATGCCCTGGCTCGACATATATCCTTGCACCCCCACCACTCTTTTTTGTTTAGAGCTATTGATTCAGTAACTGACGACACATGTAGTAGTCCCCTTTCATTATTATTAGAACAGCCTGAACTATGCTGTCAACTCCGTACGGGGTCATGTTTTAGCCCAGGTTTAAATGAAGTTGTATCACCTGCTTGCATTCTCAAACTAAGGAATTTGAGGTGGTAAGAACTGTATTGTATAGCTTTGAAGGCAATGAAGTCATGTTGCCAATAATATGGTCAGTGTTTTGAACTATGGTTTAATGTATACACACATGTACAAGTATAACAGTTAACATGTTTTAACGTAGCCTTTAATATCTACATTTTTAACAGTAAAAGGAGGGTTATTTTTACCTTTATTGCCACTTCTAGTTTCACTGAGACAATTAAGTACCAATGTGTAGGACTAATCAATTACTACTTACTATGTTTTTTTTTTACTTATCTTCCGAGTTATTATCAACTTTATCCATTTACTTTTTAGTTAAGTTAATACAGGAGTGTGGCAACTTATCGTGCATGTTTATTAAATTGTTTTTACTGTAAGAAAATGTTATTGCAATGATCTCTGTTATTGCTGTCAATTTGTTACTTTTTGGAATTTATTATGTTTTACACAAAGGGGATTTTTTTATACTTCATAGTCAACTCAGGTGTGGAATAAAAGAACAATACCCCTTTTAGATAGTTAATTGATGATTGATTCAATTGTAATGCCCATTCATTATTTAACAATGCAGTTTGACTGTATTTTTTATCTGATGAAGTCCTGCCAGTGCGCAGGACAAAAAGTGCTTTAGAATAAAGCTTGTTGAATTACCCGTGACTTTCTGTGCCTTCGTGTTTCTTGCCTTTTGCCAGTGATTTATTATTCATTACAGGTTCTATATGTGTCTGGTATTCATGATTCTACACTTCTACTACTTCTACACTTTATTACAATAACACCTCACATCTATGCTTACTGCATTACTCCAGTTCACATATTTATGTTATGTAGTAGGTTATACCACTTCACACTGTACATAGATTCAGTTCACATGTTTGGTTTGATTTTCCTGTGGTGAGGATTAGTTTGCTGATACCTCATTCATATCTATTGCTATGATGGCTTAGTGGTTTACTACTGTGACTATAGTGTACAGGGTCCTGAGTTCGAGCCTTGTAGAAGCAGTTTATTTTGTTGCTGGGCAGAGCATGGGCCGTTGTGTACAGAGTGATTAAGGCACTTTAAAGCAATTGTAAGTGGGTTTGCGCAGGTTTGCACAATGGTAAGCACTGCTAACCTCTGGTTACAGTTTCTTACACTCAGTTAGCTTCTACTTTGCTTAATCTGTGTAGGTAATGCTTACCCCTACGCAAACACACAAACATGCTTACTAGTGCTTATATATGCTTACTACTTCTTACTTGTGCTTAAACCTGCTTACTAGTGCCTTATTCATTATGACACTGACACTTCACATGTGCATTTAATGCAGTACTCCGGTTCACATTTAAATGTTATTATGTAGGTTATACAGCAATAAGATGTAAAAATATGTTCATATACAGATTTCACATGGAAAATGATACATGCTGTAGTGGGACTCAAACCAGGAATACTTGTTTGTGAGGAGGATGCTCTAACCACTACACTATTACTATGCTGTGTCATTTGCATATATATTCCTTGTTATCCACTTCAGCCTTTTCAGCTGCTTTAACCATAGCTAAGCAATGGGCACACCCACACACCAATGGTTAGCTGTACTCGGGGAGTTTTAAAAAAAATAAAGGGGTTTCCTGTTTTTATTTTTATGTCCTGTTGCTGTTGTACACATGGGGGACTGTTGGTGGGGATATGCAGACACCTATGAGCGGTCTCACTCATTTATTTACAGTTTCTGCTGTTCTACTTTGCAAAGGCGTGTTCATTCTGAGGGCTCTGCTCTCAGACACGCCCCCTCCACTTGTCCACACTCCGTGTAGGATTTTGAGCTCAGGCAGAGTGCCTTCATTAATATGCATGGTGCGCTGCCGTCCTCCTCTTAAACTGCTGCTTCTGTGCAGGAGATTAGTAAATCCGGGGGCTTGTGGCTTTGCAGAAGAACAGATGGTGAAAAAAGGACATGCCCTTTCTGGGATGCAAAAATAATTATTTATTTATTTATTTATTTATTTTACATTTGTTAACCGGGCTAGTCTAACTGGATATATTTCCATTTTCAGCAGAGGCCCGGGGAGAAAAGCTCCACATATAGACAAAGGAGGTATAACATGAGCAAAAAAATAACAGATTACACTCTGGTAGGACGTTGACAATGAACATAATTACCAAAAGAATAGGACTTTAAATTCCTAGACAATGTAAATAGCAACATGTTAAGGCTTATTACATCTTTTAAAACCAAGAAGAGAAAAGTGCAAGACCAAGGAAAAAGAAACAATGATAGATAGAGAGAGCAGATTTATAAAAGATATATAGTTTCTGGAAAAGAGTCATAGCCATATAGAGGAAAGATATAGGGGAGAGGTCCATATATGGTAGAGGAAGAGAGCTAAGGGAGAAAGCAGGAGGCACAAAAGAATAGGGAGAGAAAAAAAAGAGGGTTAACTAAGGAAATTAACTTTCTAATCAGGATTAGAGCAGGGGCACATCCAGTGGCTTTTAAGGTAGATTCTAAGTTTTTGTTTAAACAGAACAGTAGATGCAATGGAAGTAAGTTCGGTAGGAAGTTGATTCCAGTGTTTACCAATGGAATTTGAGAAGAGGGAATCACCAGCTAGGTTATTAGATTTGGTTAAGGTGACTAGCAGTTTATTTGATGAGCGGAGTGAGTTCAGATTAGAATAAGGGGTTAAGAGGTTAGAAAGTACAGGTGTGTTATGTGGTTGGTAGAAAGCTCTTTGGACAAACGTGAGTTGGGAAAGAAGCAGCATGTTTGTCAGTTCAAGCCAGTTAAGTTGCTGCAGATTCAGACAGTGGTGAGTTCTGAAAGGCTTACCAGTAACAAATCTAGCTATATTATTGTAAGTGGTAGACAGTTTGGAGAGATTGTTTTTCTTGAGGTTAGTATAGATTGGTGAGGCATAGAGAAGAGTGGAAATAAGGTGAGAGTGAGCAAGAGTAACTTTGGCTGGGGAGGTTAAGAAAGTTTTAATTCTATAGAGAGAGCCAAGTTTCCTGTTTACAGATTTAATGGTATTGTTGATATGACAGTCAAAGGAAAGATTGTTGTCGATCGTGACTCCTAGCAGTTTAGTAGTAGAGTCAGGAGATATAAGGGTTCCATTATTAGATAAGATAGTGAAATCTAATGTAGGGGATCTGGTAGTAGGCCTAAAAAGTAAGAGTTTGGTTTTTTTTGCGTTTAGGAGGAGGCAACGTTTTAAGAACCAAGTTTCAACTTTAGAAAATACAGTTTGAGTATTAGTTTGAAGTTCAGAAATGTATTTAGCAGAGCAAATTAGTGTGGAGTCATCAGCGTATTGTATGCATGTAGCTTGGGGAATAGCTACTTGTAAGTCATTTATAAAGAGGGAGAAAAGAAGGGGTCCGAGAATAGAGCCTTGGGGTACCCCAAGTGAAATTGGGAGAAGAGATGAGAGTTTGTTATCCCAGAGGACGGCCTGTTTCCTGTTAGTGAGATAGGATCTAAACCAGTGGACAACCTTAGATTCTAAGGAAAGAGATTCGAGAATATTTAAGAGGAGAGAGTGGTTGACCATGTCAAAGGCTTTGGACAGGTCAATAAAAAGAGCTGAAGACAGGATGTTATTATTGCGATTCTTGTTAATAAAGTCTGTAAAGGAGAGGAGAGCGGTAGTTGTGCTATGAAAAGGCCTAAAGCCATGTTGACAGTTAGAGAGAATGTTATTTGTTATTAAGTGGTTCATTAACTGATGGTGCACACATTTTTCCATGATTTTTGCAAGTGGGGACAAGAGAGCTATGGGCCTATAATTAGAATATTCATAGGAGTTACCTCCTTTATGTAAGGGTATGATGTGAGAGATTTTCCATATGTCAGGTATGGTTGCTTCATTTACAGTTCTATTAATAAGGATGGATATGGGATAGGCTATTTCAGAGGCTGCTTTTTGAAGGAATTCAGATGGAAGCTGGTCTGCCGAGGTGGTACATGGTTTGAGTTTGTGGATACATTTCTGTATAAAGGTAGTGGAGATGGGTTGTAGCCTAAAGGTTGGTAGTTTGAGGGATGTAAGGTCAGGGATACTAGTGTTGTCACTAGAGAGATGGGAGGCCAAGGAATTAATAGTATCAATAAAGAAAGAGTTGAAAGTATTGGCAGTATCAAGGGAGAAATTCTTTTCAGACCCAGAAGGGGACGGGGTGGTAGTCTGTCCAGGGTGAAGGAGTCTGTTTAGGGTTGACCAGAATTTTTGAGGGTTATAGTGTTTTGCTTGCTGGAGATTACTATAATAATTCTTTTTATCAAAGAAGATAGCTCTTTTGGTACTGTTTCTTAGGTGCCTAAAGGTCTGTTGGTCTATGGGAGATTTGCTGGTTCGCCATTTTGTCCAAGATTTGTTCCTAAGTAACATTTTTTGTCTTGTATCTTTAGATAGCCAGGGGGCAGGTTTAGATTTAATTCGGATGGAACGTTTTGGTGCGTGATTATCTAGAATTGTTAGGAATGTGGTGTTAAAGTATAGAACAGCTTCTTCAAGAGGAAGTGTCTTTAGTGGGTTCCAGTTGCAGGCATTTAGTTCAGTTTTAAATTGAATAGGGTTGAAGCATTTGAGATCACGTAGGGTCTTATACATAGGAGAATTGTTAGAGGCATTTTTTTGTCTTATAATATAGGTTAGATTGTGGTCACTAAAGTCATCAGGTAGCGTTCCGGACTGATAGTTTAGTTGAGGTTTGTTAATGAGAATCCAATCTAGAATGCTTTCTTTGTTGTTAGGTTTGTTGATCCTAGTGGAGGTGTTTATTATCTGAGTAAAGCCATGGAGATTAATATGAGAAGTTGGGTTATTAGTGTTTATTGAGGACCAGTCAAGGTTGAGGTCTCCAAGTATTATAGTTTCTTGTGGGTAGGTGGAAGTGACGCAACTGAGGATATTTTCTATGGAGGTAGAGTTATTTCCAGGAGGTAGATATATACAGATAATATAGATTGATTTTTTAGGGTTTAGTTGTAGCTTTGAGATAAGAAGTTTAGTATTGGTAATGTCCAGGTTATCATAGGGTACTAATGTCAAATTTAGTTCAGTTTTAAATAGTAGTGCCACTCCTCCGCCTTTTTTAGTTTTGCGGTCGAGTCTCAAAATATTGTAACCGGGAGGAATGATTTCATTATCTTGAGTGTAGGGTTTTAACCAGGTTTCAGTCAAACAGAGAATATCAAAGGAGTGGTATTCAAGAAGGGAGTGGAGATGGGTGATTTTGTTATTGACACTTCGGATATTAAGGTGCCCTATGAGTAGAGAATTAGCATTGGAGGTTTGTAGTTGAAGGGATGAGTTTAGTGAAGCAGGTATGGTGTCAGATGAAGTAGTTAAGGGCCCTGGGTTGGGGTGGATGTCCCCATCTGCCAAGGTAGAGTGGTTAAATTCCAGGTAAGCTTTGTTAGGAAAGTTTAGTAAGTATTTTAGTTTCCTAAACCAGATATTTTGAATTTTAATGTGAGACAGCCTATGATATCTGGCTAGGAGATAGCTAGAGGTAGATGTAATGTTTAAATGAGTGAAGTTTAGGCTTTCAAAATCAGAGGCAGTATGTTTGGGAGAGTAGTTAAAGTGGTAGTTAGGATTTAATTCATAACAGGTCAGGAAGTAGGGTAGTGTGAGAGCAAGAGAAATAATGAGCATAAGTGTTAGTTTTAACAGAGTAGTTTCTGTTACAGAGGTCTTGGGTGGAGGTTTATAAGTTTTAGTGGACATGTTGAGATGAGAATGAAAGGAATAGACGAAGGGGCCTAGGCTAAGATTGTAGAATAAGTAAGAGAAGCTAGATGGAAGAGTCAGAGTATGTAATTAGCTTTGGGTGGGTAGGAGAGATAATTAAGGAGGGTAGAGTTGGGTGGGAGTTACAAATGAGGTAGGAGTCTAGGATAGGTGTAAATATAGAGTGGGTGGGGTATGTGAGGTATAAGGCTAAGGGCACGTGGGGTGGGTGGGATAAGGGGGTAGGGAGGGGAGCGAAGCGGGGCAGAAACAGTTAGAGAAGAGAAGCGGGGCAGAAACAGTTAGAGAAGAGAGCGTAATCAATCAGCTAAGCAGGGAAGCTGAAACACTACGAGTTTCATATACTACATAGTTTAATCAGTGAGTATAGGAGAGTTAGGTAAGGAGAGATGGAAAGGTGAAGGCAGTATGCAAGAATATAACAGGTACAAGGTATAAGTAAGAAAATGTACAGTTTACAGAGGGACACTGAGAGGGGTATTTGAGAGTAGGTAAGTAGAAATATTCAAGATACAGTCGTTTGGTGAATCATAAGGTAGGGGGAATAGAGAAAGGAGTGCAATAGCCAGAAAGGTAATGGAGAGACAGTGAGGAAACAGAAAAGGCAAGGCAAGTGGGACGTCACAGCAATAGTAAGGCTAGCAGACGAGGGGGACTTCAGGTCAACCAGGGGCGGGAGGGAGTAGTAATAATAGATAAAGGGGAAGAGGTAACTATTATAATGCAGGTAAGCAAGGGACAAACACAACCTAAGCTGGTGCCACGTGTGTGCTGCCCACCAGAGGACAAAACATAAAATAATTAAGCAAGATGGACATACAGCCAGTATAGGTGAGTTTAGAAATCAAAAACCATCACTCAAGAGGAGCTAGGGGTGCTTCCTGGGTGCCGACACAAATGGCCTGCTTTGTAGCTTCTGGGAGACAAGAGAGATAGCACTGACAAATTAACTGATGAACTCCACGAAAACACAAACAAGCGAGCAGGACCACAAACGGAGACAGCTTAAAAATATAAAATGGTTTTAATAATTCCAGATAAAACGTTAGCGCTTTCGGCCGAACCAATGTCCAGCCTTCATCAGACAAACAGCGGGATGTTTAATGTCAAGACCTTATATGTTATTGACATATAATAGTGCCAATCAAAAACAAGTGCATTTCTTGGTTAGATGTTGCCGTGGTGACCTTAAAACAGTATTTCATATAGGTAGTGTGAAACATTGTTTGATATTGCTTGGATCAAATACTAAAAACAGTAATGAAGCTTGAAGCTTACTTGTTTCACATATTGAAAAATGAAATGTGTTAAAAATACTCATCAATTACTATTTGTTAGTGAACAGATTTTATACAAGCCTTTTGAAGTATGGACTAATTTTAACATTACATTACCCTTCAAATTCTACTAAATGAAGTCGGACCTTTTTTGAAATTGATTTCGTATTATGCCAGATACTAATGGCATAACCTAAAGAGCAGTAAGCCAAACTATACATGTGTACTCACTTACTTGTAAGTTATTTAAATTCTGTTATCTATTATAAGATAACCACTTGAGCACACATTTGATGGACAGATTATCATTAATTTTTGGTGCAAGGTGTGCCCTAGTTCGAATCTGCCACATTAATTCGTCAATCTCCAATCTAATTTGCCATGGACCCCCTCTTATATCTGGGGTTCTTTGTTGCACTATGACGAAACTGAAAGTGTGCCCTATATGTTCCAAAGTATGCTTAGCTAAGGCGTTGTTTTCATCATGCCTGCTAACAGCATACATATGTTCATAGATTCTAGTTTTAATTCTACGCTCCGTCTTACCAATGTAAAAAGCTTTACATTGGTTGCACAGAGCGGCATAAACCACCGATTTGGACTCACAATTGAAGTGATTGTTCACCTTATATATCTTGTTGTTGATGGTGAATTGTGTACCAACTTTAATGAACTTACATTGTGCACAAGCACCACATTTGTGCATACCATGTAGCCTACTAGAAGTAGGTTTATTCGGTGGTCTCTCTAAAATGGCTTTTAGATTTTGTCCCCTCCTGTATGTTAATTTTGGTCTTACACCCAGTACACTGGAAAGAGTACTGTCATGATTAATCACATCCCAATTCTTATTGATAATCTCCCTGATTTTGACAAAATCCAAAGAAAAAGTGTGTACAAAAGACACACGATAATTGATGTTTTCCAGTCCGTTGTTCCTAAGGGAACCTGTAGGAATGGAAGGGTTTCCTGTGTTGACATTCACCTCTACGGTAGTGTTAGGGGAAAGTAGGGGAGTAAAATGACCCTCTCTACGTTTGTTAGATACTTCCAAGATGATGTTGTTAATTAAGTTAAATGGATAACCCCTTGATGAAAACATATTTTTTAGTTTGTTACATTCAATTTGAAAATCATGGTCGTCAGTTACCATGCGTGCTGCCCTTACGAGCTGGCCCTTTATGACAGATCTTTTTTGATAATAGGGGTGGTTACTAGAGAAATGTAACAAACTATTAGAATACGTGGGTTTTCTGTAAATAGTGCTTTTAAATCTTTGGTTGTTAATATCCTTTGTTAGAAGTATGTCTAAATAGTTTATCTCTGTATCTGCTACATTGAAAGTGAACTCTAAAAAATCCGTCATGTTAGTCATTCTTTCAATAAACAAGGGGATCAATTCTTTCCCACCCTTCCAAATACAAAAAATGTCATCCTGGTACCTAGTGTACCAGGAGACATGTTGTTGGAATAGGTCGTCTTTAAATAGTAATTCAGCTTCCCAATGTGCTAATACGGCATTTGCAAATGAACCACCACAGGGGGAACCCATGGCAACACCTGATGTTTGGAGGTAGAAACTGTTCTCAAACATGACAAAATTGTTAGATAAAACTAGCTCCAAAAGTGTTTCACTTAAATGGATAATGTTATCTTCTACTTTCTTGGCAAACATAAATTCCCTGACCCAACTAAGTCCTGTTCGTTGTGGTATGACTGTATAAAGGTCTTTGATGTCTATTGTAAGAAACACCA
This sequence comes from Protopterus annectens, assembly GCF_019279795.1. Taxonomy (NCBI): domain Eukaryota; kingdom Metazoa; phylum Chordata; order Ceratodontiformes; family Protopteridae; genus Protopterus; species Protopterus annectens. Next base: position 1,257,389,839 of record NC_056739.1, read on the forward strand.
TGTCTACATTGTATTCTACCATGCTGATATCTTTTAAAAAGGACCAGGAATCCTTACAAATGTGCGCCTCTTGTTCTAAAAGAGGTTTTATAATGCTGTCTACAAATCTGGCACATGCGTAGGTAGCCGAGCCTCTCCCATCAACGATTGGCCTAAATGGTGGTGCATGTATTCGTTTATGCAATTTAGGTGTGCCAAAGAAGGTTGAGATTCTTGGAGCTGCCATCTGTAAATATTTATATGTGCTCAGATCAATGAAACCTTCTAGAAGAAGGTCGTACAAGGTGTTATTGATCATTCTATAGGCACCATGTATTTCGTTAAGAGATACCTCTTTGTATACAGGTGTATTCAAATGTTCCATCATGTACTCTACATATTTGTAGTGATCCATCAATACAACCCCCCCACCCTTGTCCAGTTTCATGACCCGAATGTTACAGTCCTTTAATAACCGGAGAAAGTCCCATTCTAACATGGTAATGTTGTTGAGATGCCCTTGGTTGCTATACATAACCTGGTTCTTAATTTCCCAAAGGTCAATCTCGCACATTTTCTCAAAAACCGCTAGAATGGGATGAAGGGGTGGATTATATGTACTAGAAACCCTTAGGGTGTTAAGTATTGGGGTATCATTACCAAGTAGGGAATTAAGGTTAAGTTTCCTGACATATACTTTTAGGTCAACAAGCGTTCTACCTATATCCATATGCTGCCCTGGAACAAAGGATAGGTCCTTAGCAAAAAAGTCAACTATGTCTTGATGAATGTCAATAAGTGTATAATTATACACAGTAAAGTCACTATGAGAGCTGACTAAAATGCTTGGTTCAAGGCCAAAGCTGGGGAGTTGGGTCATCTCTTCCTTCCCCGTCTCTTGTTCTTCATATTGTTCGTTGTCTGGGCCCTGATGCGATTGGTGACCCGAAAGTTGTTGGCCTGGTGAAAATCCTGGCCTTCCTGTTGATTCATGTTCCCCATGAGGTGATCTTGTGCTTGGACATTGTCCCTGGGAGTATACCCTGGTACATTACCCTGGTCTGAATTACTGGCACCAACATTGTTGTTATTGAGCCTTGGGCTCCTTCTAGTGCCCTGTCTTTGTCCAGGAAAATTATCTTGGTTGTTTCCATTACTATTAATGTCTGTAGAATTTGTTACATTGTTTGATTCCACATGACTGTTGTCCTCATTATGGGGTGTATGTGTAATACGAGGAGGCCTAGGATAAGCACATTTATTAGCATAATCTGTTAAGTCCCTATTTAGTTTCTTCTTGGTGAGTAACAATTTTTCCATGCTCGCCTCGATACTAGAGAAAATACGACAATAGTCGTATTTGTAGCGGAAAAATCCACTATCAGATGTTATAGACTTTTCCAAAACCTCCAGATCAAGGGACAGGGTTGCAATGTCTTTGGAATAAAAGGCGATTAGAGCCTGCAAAAACTCTATGCCCTGACGATCGAACAAGTCGAGCAGTTCTTGGTGAAAAAGGGAATTATCCACCAAGCCTGATGGAAAACGCCACTGTCTCAATCCCTTAGGGACAATTTTATTTTTTACACATTCATTTAAGTATGCAACTTCTAGTTGCAATTTCTTACACTTGAATAGTTTGTTGTCAAATTCCTCGATTCTTTCACCTAAAATGTTGCCTCCGGCAACTTGTATAGTGGTGGGTTCGGCATACACATTGAACCCTTGACTAAAAAAGTTATTATTCACTAAAAAGTTAGCCATAGTAGGAATGCCTTGGTTGTTAGGGTTCACATCGTTGTTGTCATTTACGCCTATGCAAGAATTAACGGAGATGTTACCTGTTAGTAACGTTGTAGCCACTGTGGGGACAGGACGGTGTTGTCCCGTCACTGTCGATGGTACTCCCTCTTCTACTACAGATCCGGTAACTGTTCTCTCGGCTGTAGGAGGTTGTTGCCCATTAGGGATTACGAAATCATTGCTGTTCTGTTGAGAAAACGACAGAATAGGAGGTCCGCTTCTCTGTGTTGAGGGTAAAGCTGACATAGCATCTACCTTCTGAGTAAGGGCATCCACTCTACCCAAAAGTAATTCCACCAAAGTCGTCAAATTACCGTTTGAATTATCTGTTGCTTCTTCAGCACCATTCCGCTGTGAGAACAAAACAGGTGAAGCTTCTCCGGATCCGCTCGCCATATTCAACCACAACGCACTGACAAATTAACTGATGAACTCCACGAAAACACAAACAAGCGAACAGGACCACAAACGGAGACAGCTTAAAAATATAAAATGGTTTTAATAATTCCAGATAAAACGTTAGCGCTTTCGGCCGAACCAATGTCCAGCCTTCATCAGACAAACAGCGGGATGTTTAATGTCAAGACCTTATATGTTATTGACATATAATAGTGCCAATCAAAAACAAGTGCATTTCTTGGTTAGATGTTGCCGTGGTGACCTTAAAACAGTATTTCATATAAGTAGTGTGAAACATTGTTTGATATTGCTTGGATCAAATACTAAAAACAGTAATGAAGCTTGAAGCTTACTTGTTTCACATATTGAAAAATGAAATGTGTTAAAAATACTCATCAATTACTATTTGTTAGTGAACAGATTTTATACAAGCCTTTTGAAGTATGGACTAATTTTAACATTACATTACCCTTCAAATTCTACTAAATGAAGTCGGACCTTTTTTGAAATTGAATCCCACATGATAGAGTTGTGGGAGCTAGGTCTGACTCTAAACCGGTTACAAGTAGCGTTCCCCAGGGCTCAGTCCTAGGACCCCTCCTGTTTGGCATATACTTCTCAAAGGTACAGGCAAGCACAGGAGGTCTATGGCTGACCAAGTTCGCAGACGACTGCAAACTAGGGGCTATAATTGACTCTGCAGCTGACACAGACATCCTCCAAAAAGGTCTCACTGAGACAGATACCTGGTGTCAAAACCATGGCCTCAAACTAAATGCCAAAAAGTGCATTGTCATCCCCTTTGGAAAAAACAAAGTACCCACAAACTGCCACATGGGTGATAGCCCCCTAAATATGGAAGACATAAACAGGGATCTGGGGACCCAAGTAGATAGTAATCTCTCCTTTGATAATCACATTGCCAAAGTGGTTAGAAAATACTTTTATGTGGCCCACCTAATCACAAAAGGGTTTGCATCCAGATCAAAAGAGGTCATTGTGCCTCTCTACGCATCACTCATCAGACCAATCATAGAGTACAGATCCCCATTTGGGATGTACCTTACAAGACACCTGCAACAGCTGGAAAGACCACAGAAGTACCTCACTAAGAGGATCACTGGGCTCAAACAGATGCCCTATGCAGCTCAACTGAAGAAACTCCAGCTGTAATTGGTTGCATAACACCTACTCAGAGGTGATCTATGCCTGACATACAAGGCCATGTCCAACCCAGAACTGATGGACATGCTCCACCTAAAGAAAACCATATTCCCTCGAGCCACATACTCTAGGGATCTAAACCTCACCACAACCATAAATAGGATGTGCTGGAGGGATATATTCCTATCCCAGAGATTTCCCATGCTCTGGAGCAAGCTTCCAATCTACATTAGGCAGAGCTCCTCGCTAACACTCTTCAAGAGAAACCTTGATGAGTGGATGGGAAATAGAAACTTTACCCCGGGGATCACTTCAATGGCTCTGCTGGACAGAGGCACAGGGAACTAATCTAAGGGGGTGACAAAAGCCAACACAATTCTGGCTAGGCTTATAAATGCCTTCGGGCAGATAGCCTAGAACCTACCTATGAACCTAAAGTAAAAGGATTTCTAAAACAGTATGGATGCATTCTAATCA